>NC_054083.1:30868254-31215754 GCF_017562075.2 Anopheles merus | reverse complement strand
ACATAATACCTACTAAGTTAAACTAAGGGTTTGCATCGCCCGAAAAAGTATTTACGGCGGCCGCTTTGACGATGCCGGATTGGGTAGATAAACCCTGTATTTTATGTTTCTTCATTATCCGGCCGTTTCCTTTTAAAACGATATGGATGCGATTCCTAGAATGGTCTTGAGATTGTTGCTCTTGTTGATAAATTAAATTGCATTAACCAAACATCACAGATTAAGCTAAAATTACTGGAAAATTTCAATATCCATAGAAACGCAATCGTAAGCTGCGCCGTCTGCTAAACGGAGTCTTTTAGGATTATTTTTAGCTTGAGAGCTTGAGCCGTTTAGATCCCGTTCATGAGTCACTTAGTGTATTTGACGCTTGAGGAAATTGAGATCAACAATTCACATTCACCCAATTATTCGTCGCCAATGCCAGCGTCCAGAGTGTTTAAGTGATAATTATTGGGGTTTTTTTCTTGTGACTTGTGGATTTCAGTAGCGTTGCGATTTTAGTAAGTTTATCGCATTACGTCTGCAGTTATCATGTTTTGAATAAAATTGTTTCTTAGAATTTCAGTTTCAGTGCAGACAATAACATCAACCATATCCTAAGCGTTTGTAAGTCGTCGAACAGCTGTTTCACAGCTACAAGTGATGAAGAACGTCACGAGACGAGCGAGACTCGGCCAAAACCCTGAATGGGTTTACTTTCTTAAACTCTTTAAACTCTTCAAATCCTCATAATAAATCTATTGTGGTGTTGTGTCCGCAAAGTTTGTTCTATGCTACACAATTAGTTACACAATATAAACAATTACATTAACACAATATTTAGACGCAACATTTTTAGCAACGGACTGCGCGCTCAGCCGACAGCTTCTACTGAATTGGTGTATCAAGCCTCTTTGTCGTAAAGCGCTAAGATATGCTATGCGATTGCGGTATGACTAAGAAAGATAAGAGTTGTACACAACTAGTCATCAACCAACGTAATAGTCCATGTTAAGTAGACCACAAGTCCACTCAAGAGCTAAAGCTTGATGTGAATGTATTGGTGCACCAAACTGAGTTCAGTTCGCAACGCATTTTGATATCGTTATCTCCCAATCGCTTTCTTTATTGTGCAATTGCAAATGTTACAACCAGACTCAGTCCAACTCTGTCTCTTGTGTGGTACAGATTGACGCGTGCTTATATTGTAAATTTCATTGTTCAAAATTGTATGAACGACCTTACTTTCCGTGGTGAATTTGTAGTTTAAGTGCAGGAAATTACAGAAAAATGGATAACTCATCCATCAGTGAAATAGATCAAACAGCAGTGTTGCTAACCCATCTGGCACAGATGTGCATGAATGCTGACAATGCGGACGTCACCTTTATCGTGAAGGGCGAGCATCTACCAGCGCATCGGAACATCCTAGCGGCAAGGAGCGAATATTTCCGGGCACTTTTATATGGTGGACTGAAGGAGTCTAAGCAGAACGAAATTGCACTCGATGTTCCGGTAGAAGCATTCAAGTTTTTGATGAAATATATCTACACCGGCCGTTTGCCGTTAAAGCAGATGAAGAACACCGACATTCTAGATATACTTGAATTAGCTCATCAGTATGGGTTTATCGACCTGCAGACGGCTATTTCGGATTACCTTTGCAAAGTTATTTGCATGGACAATGTGTGCTATATATCAAGAACTGCTTGTTTATTAGACCTTAACAGCTTATCCACTGCATGCTACACGTTTATGGACGAGAATGCGAGCAGTGTCTTGAAGTCGGATATGTTCCGTAGCATATCCTATGAGGCCCTGTTCGGTTTATTAAAGCGGACGACTTTTTACGCTGATGAAGTCGAAATCTTCAAAGCTGTTCATGATTGGTGCCGATTCAATGAAGCAAAATCAGATATAGCTGAGAAGCTTTATAATCAGGTACGGTTTACGCTGATGTCTCAGCATGACCTTTTGAATGTGGTGTGGAGTGCAAATGTCCTGGATCCGAATCGTCTGTTGGATATAATTGCTGAGAAAGAGAAGTCATCGGAATTGCCTCATCGTGCTACATCCTGTAAGCATACAAGGTGACATAGTAGTTTACCTAAAGTTGTTTACTAATCATTTATATTTACAGTGGCGGAGCTGACTATAGCCAATGATAAGATTAAGTGGTCCCCAACATTTTCAAATATGTTGAGCCTGAATGGTGAAATCGATTTGGGTAAACATATCATGGTCAACTGTATTCGAGTGGAAAAGTCAAATGGTTGGTATAAGTCAATTGATCGGACATACGTCGTAGAAGTTTCGGTCGATAACCAGCGTTGGAGTAAAGGTGTTACATGTACAGCATCCACTGGTAATGTGACCGTAACGCATTTTCCGGCTGGTGTTGCTCGTTACATTCGTATTTCGCAAGTGCAAGAAACGTATGAAATTAGCGTTATTAAAGCCATGTGCCAAAAACTCAAATGTACCTGCCCGACCGGTGAAAAAAAGCACTAAGTGGTAAAGAGTAGACCGCCATTATTTTAGTAGACAGTTCTGATAGTTAAAGATGCTAATGAAAAATAGGTTCAGCGTACTTTCCACAATTAACACCTTTTAAAATGACACGTGTTTTAGACGGCCTTTGGCTAACCCATCCGCTCATCTGGCAAACAATAACTTTGCAAAAACTGGTCATGTGTGATGAAATGCGAGAAAAAATAATGGTTCCTGCTAACATTTTGATAGAATTTTGATTGAGAACACGGGGTTTCTGCAGTGAGTAATAGTGTTTGAAACATCACAATCACATCACATTCTATGAACTAACGTAAACATGAAATATCTTTTAAACAAAATTTAGAATGTCTTTTCATAATCAGCATAAATGCAAGCAACAATGATAAATGTTGTACGGATCTACTCCTATTCCTTTAAAATATGGACAGCATTTTTTGGCCCTTCGGCTAGCAATTGAAAATCAATGTTTTAAAATGTGGAAATACTACAACTTATTATTCATGGACTGGTTATTGAAGCATGGACTATTGAAGAATGTTACACAGCATTCGAAAAAACAAGGCCCATCATTTAAATGTCTCAACAACTTGACCAGCAAACCAGCGCTCTAACGGCAAACTAACGCACTGATAATTGTTGTTTATTGATAAAGCGGTGTTGTTCAATGTGTCGCGCTGTCGAACTATGGAACGGCTAAGTATAGATATCCAATGTGTTGTGAAGTTGTTTTAAATTACTGCAATAAATTGAGGATCATTTATTATAGTTTTCATGTAGTTTCGCCACCTATCGATCCGTTCGCATAATTTTGGATCCTGAAGTGCATACACGTGACGTCATTAAAATGGCTATCGAGACTCATCTTTCAACGTGTGCCAGAAGAAGATAGTTGTGCATGGTTTGTAAGCGTTTGTATACACTAAGCATTTGGGGGGCTCGTCTGTCTTCCATCAGGTCACTTAATGCATTTAGTTCGAGTTAATCCAAAACCTGGCATACGCTGATGTCATACGATAGCCGCAGACCAATGATGTCTATGTGACTGAAGCCTACAATGGGAACCTAATTGTTACCGTTACCGTGTAAAATTGTTACCCAATCAGATCATCAGATCAGATCGGCACTTTTATAAAAAAATTACTTGTAACTATTATCAATCTACTAGCCACCAGTTACTTGTTGTAGGCAAAGTTTCCAGATCATCGCTTTCATTAATAAAACAAAATAGTTTGAATTCAGAGCAGAGTGTGAAGAACGACTAGTAGCTATTCCGTCCCGCAACATGGTTGATGGTCTCAAAAACGACAGCATTCTCCTGTTCGGGAAGCAGATTCCGCTGCACAGATACTGAACCGATCAGCACTGAATGAAGGCGATTGCGCTTGTAATCGGTGTTACATGCACATCATCCTCCCCAGTTCACCAACGTTACCACTCGCCGAAAAGGATCACTGCTTCACCGCGCCAAAAGCGAAGCAAGTGAACAACGATCGCACGAAGGGAGCCTCGCGCTTGCCTTTTTTGGACCCGCGGTGTGCGTTTGCGTTGGTTTGTAATCGGCCCAGCACTAAATAAATCGAATAAATAAATAAGAGATTTACAGCAGTAGCAGCAGCAGCAACGGCCCCCGGAGCAAAGAGAGTGGTTGGGATGCTGGGACCATCGGTCGACCATAAACGGCAACAGGGACGCTGTAATGTGTGTTTTTTAAAAGGAAGATAGACCGTCCGTCTCGAGGGGATGGAACAAAGAGGACCCTTTCCGTCATTCCGTGATCGACGAGCGGGGTTGGGCTGTTATTTAAATTATGACACCCCCCCCCCCCCCCTTGGGATCCATCGAGAGCATGGTGTTGGTAGCATTCGGCCAACCGCAGCCACCGGTCGCCGTAGGTGCACGCGTGCTGGCCTGGCGCGATCGGGCTACGCCGTGCAGGATCGAGGCGCACGCTGCGTTCGTTTCGTTCCAAGGTTGGGATGCACGCGAGGCCATGTTTTCCGTTCCCACGCCACGCGACACATGAATTTGTTGTTGTTTTTTTGTTTCGTTGTTCTTCATCTCCTTCTTGTTATTCGGGCCGTCTCACCGGGGGCGTTTGACGACGCTCTCGCAGCCTGTGGAGGCTGCAGCGCACGGCATGGGGTCCGGATCGTGATCGGTGCGTTCGCTTTCGCAGTGGCTGTGGGTACCGCTGGGTCGGCCGGGGATTGGCCCGGGCTTCTCCTGCAGCATTACCCGTGCTGCCGTGCTTTCCTTGCGCCACCCCCCGTGCCCACGAGTGAGTTGCCGTGTACACAGTCGATCTGACCCGTAGATCTCGGTCGATCGTTGCTCGAGCCCATTTCATCCAACCCTCGGGACGGTCGGGCGCTTCGTTCCTACTTGGCGATGGCGTTAATTTTCCGAAACCTCACTCGCCGTGCACGTTCTAGTCATGGGAAAAATGATTCTTTTTAAAGATCAGGTGTGGTCCAGTTCGCTCAGTGGAATGAACTGAACGCGTGCGGTGATTCTTTCGCACGCCTGAGGTGCGGTACGTTTTTAAATATCGATTATATGCTGCAAAAATATCCAAACGATTTTATTTTTTTATTTTTATAAAGTTACATTTACAAACATAGAAAAAGGAAATCAAAGTTGTTTTAATGCTCATGTAAACTTTAAATTTATCACGATTTGTTTTATTTCCTTATATCATTATTCATTTTGTGTTCTACTCGTTTAAAGTATTTTTTATAAAAATGTAACTTTATCGCCGTTCAAAACAACGGATTCATAACACTCATTCAATTAATCGTACAGTTTAATAAACTGTGGTTAACTATAGTCCATGAGGAGAATCTTCTTCATAAATTCAGAGCCGACATCGGGTGCTTCAAACATATGGAAAATTACCTGCAGTTTCGGTCTGGTGAAAAAAAACTACATAGAGCGAGAGTGTATTGCTATTTTGCGGAACGGGAAAGAAGACATGGATAACAGAAGCTTTCTCGTTCTAGTTAACACACTATCAGATCGAAAAAGCATGCTGATTTTCTGAGTAGGAGAATGAACTCCGCACCGCGTACGGTGGTTTGTTGCACACTTTCATGATCGGTATGGAGAGTTTCCGCACGGAGAACCAATACCGCACCGCTAGCGTGCGGAGATGTATCGCACACATTCATAGTCGGCGCGGAGAACGTCCGCACAAAGAATCATTACCGCACCGCTAGCGTGCGGAGATGTATCGCACACATTCATAGTCGGCGCGGAGAACGTCCACACGAAGAATCAATACCGCACCGCTAGCGTGCGGAGATGTATCGCACACTTTCATAGTCGACAGGGAGAGCGTCCGCACGGAGAATCAATACCGCACCGCTAGCGTGCGGAGATGTATCGCACACTTTCATAGTCGATAGGGAGAGCGTCCGCACGGATAATCAATACCGCACCGCTAGCGTGCGGAAGAATCATTTCCATTTATCTGGCAGTGCGGTACTCGTTCACTCAGTGTAAAGATTGGAATGAATCATTCAGTTCATTTCATTTTGCCCATGTCTAGCACGTTCCACGTTCCGATCCGTTGCCTGCCTGCTTTTACCCGCTTTTGTTTGTTCGGTTCGGTTGCTATTTGCTTGCCGCTTCCAGCAGCCCACAAACGTGGTGTGCTGTATTATGTTTCACCCGTTGCCCAAACACAGACAAAACAGCAGAGAAGTGCCTTCATTTGTTTGATGTGTGGTAAAAGGGGGTTGCAGCTAGGCGCGGATCCTTGCCACCAATTCGAGCCATTGTTTGCGGCGTGAAGGTGTCTGCTAAGGGAGTAGAGTTGGGCCCCCCGGGTGGGAATATAAGGATAAACAAGGCACCAGTGAAGATAAAAAAGGGACACCAGTTTCGCTCGAATGCACGGCAGGGGAGGATACAGAACGGACAGATTCGTTGATTGAAGGGGAAGAAGTGCTGCGCGAAGATAAACATCGTGGGGCATTATGGCGATGGTTTGATGAGCTTAATAATGGATGTCGCCGCCGAGATGGGATGTCCTTTTGGGAGCGTTTAGGAAGGTCTGAATTCAATCCCATTGTTGTGCTGCTTTAATTTGAAGCAGCTAAACAGGTAGAGGACAGTGCGGCTGGAAAACATTTGAGGGCTAGGTTGGTGAAGGCTGGGAGGATCTTGATTCAACTAATCATTGGGTTTCATATTCGTTGCTTTTTAAATATTTGTTTTAAAATATAGTGCTTGATCAATACGCTAAAGGTTTTCTTCTAGCTGTACAGGCGTGATAGAGGGACGCCAGAAACTTGTTACCCAAGATCATCGCGCTGGAACGGGTCTCAACCTGGAAGGAGTGCTTTTAATGACGTCTCGTATCATACCTTAGCATTAACTTCCTCACCGGTTTACCTTATGAGTGGAATTTAATATAAAACCCCCGTCAAAGAGCACATGCCAGGGAAACAGTACGGCACGTTGCTATGTGTCACCGATCGTTTACGTTCGAAATGGGACGGAGCAGGCCGCGCCACCATCACCCAAAAGCGATACTGTACGGAAGCTAGCGATGAATTGTGTGCAAAACACGGCTTTAATACCAAATCGGTCGTTTTGTACGTGTGCAACACCTCGTAGACTACAGACGGCTTATGGCGCACAGTCCATGCCGAACCGGCTTGGGCACAGGCGAGTGTCGGGCATTCGCTTTACTGCGTCCTGTGGTCATCGTCGTCATTGCACACCAATGAGTCTCACTTTTATTGCCCCTACCCCGTTTCAGTTCACACAGTGGCGCGAGTGGCATGGGATAATGTACAACGAGAAAAACAAAAACAAAAAATGGCAGTCCGTTATTGATCCGTATTAAATTTTTACTAGCATGCAAATCAATTTCCTCACACTTTCCTTACGCGATCTTTTGTGACCTGCGATTACTGTGGGGGCGCGGGAGGTGATGCCAACAGAGCGGCAGCCATCGTTAGTGTGATTGTCTGGGGGCATCGTTATGGCGGCAAGTTTGCGGAGACAAATGCGTGTGCGGCCGGCTTTTGTTGCTGCACGACGGCGTTGGCGATATGATGGCGGTCTCCACTTTTGCACGGTTTCGTCTGGATGTCTGGAAGGGTAGCCTTGTGCACATCGAAGTGAATTGGTTTTTGCCATGTAAGGGGGGAGGCGACATATTAAAGCTTATAGAGCCCGTTTGCAACAGTGTAAGCTTTAAACGGAACAGATCAGTCGGTGCACAGTGGTATGAAGTGCAAAGGTTGGTGATGGAAGTAATCTACGGGGATTCATCTTTCATGGACAGTTCTTAGGTCTGGTTGGAATAAAATTCTGTATCATTGCTGACCATAGTTCAATATTATATTCCCATAAATATGCAAAGCAGCTCGTGGTTTTCTAAATGTTAAAAGTCCATTTGGCGATCGAGTAAAATTGAACGTTAATTATTGTCTTTTGATGATATCTCAAAAGGCATTAATAAAAATACGAATAAAAAGATAATAAACGTTAGGATATTCTGCTGTTTTGTGCTATAGTTTGTTACACTGATTTTTTTTATTATTTTGTCATTTCACGCTAGAATAAACAATATATAAAATAAATTTAAATAATCACAATAAACGTCAAATATAATGCATGTTGTGTGTGTATTTTGATGAACAATGCTTCACAAAAATGTTATAACAAGCCAACTCTTGATAAATATCGTCTGAAAAAATAATTAAATGCTTTTCGGTCAGCCTCACTCATTTCTAGGATAAAATATAAAGTAAATAGAATTTTCTTAAAACTCTGTCTTTAGGTTTTCTTGTCATATGTATATGTTTAAGAAGAAATGACCCGCCTTTGGCTCCAACTGTCCCTAAAATTTCAAATATCTTATTGCTGCAATTATTGCAAATGATGACTCATCATCCCAGTAACACTGATGAATCACCATGTGAACCGAAAGCACCTCCAAAACCCTTAAAATCCAGAACCTTTATCACACCTTTTTCATCCGGCGCATCAAGGAAAATGGTAAAGATTGACCTTTGGCCGATCGGCGCCATTCTGAGTCACAAAATCTACCGAGCAGCTCCTCTGCGCGCGAATGATCGTGCAACCACGCCGGGTACATCGCGGCAGGGACGGGAAGGATGCAACACCGGGAATGCAACAGGACGCGTTGGGACCATAAAAGCGAACACACAATAAAACCAAGAATGTGCAGCTGCACTCGGAACCGTCTTGACCGGTTTTTGTTGTTGTCGTTCTCGTTGTTGTTTTGGGTTCGTTTTCTATTGTGTGCTGATGGGGTTGATGGTGATGCGTGTGGGTTTTATTGTGACCTTTAATCGGCTCCCAACGGGCGGCTACACTTTTCGGTATGTTTATTTATCTTACGGTGTTTCCTGCTTGTTTTTTTTCCAAGCGACGCCTTCGGTGCCTTGTGCTTCTCCGTAATTGTTATCTGACAATCAGAAAAGAAGAAAATATTAGGAAATCAAAAAGTTAAAGCGGACCCGCTCGGTTCAATGACGAATGGGACGAAAGCTTCACTGCTTGAAATCACCGCAATCGTCCAGCCGCACATTTGGTACGTAATTTTTTAATTAACACTCCCCAAATAAATATGTAACGATGCTTATCAGTAAGCAAATGCAGACGCCCCGGGTGCGCTTTGCGCGTAGAGTCGTAAAATAATTTTAGAGCCCCAACGATTGCCAAGAACTTTGGCAAGAACGGCATCAACGCGGGGGGGTTCGCATCGATGCAAATCGTAAGATAGTGGATTTATGAAATCACACCGTAGTGTGGCCGGTGCGTCAAATATTATCAATAATGAAACCATTCGATTGCGCATTCTTCGGTCGAGGTCCGTCTTCCCGGAGGTGTTGGAGATATGATGCCAGCCGCGCATCCGTTTACGGACCGATGATTCCCGGGGTGTTCATTAGCCGATTGGCAGTTGCTTACGAATTATTCGAATTAAAATAAATTTATCTTACCGTTGTGCAGTGCGAGCGTGTTTGTTTTGCGGTAAAATGGGAGCAGAAACGGTCAGAATATTCCGGAATTATTTGGACGTAGATAAAAGAAAGACGTTCTTCTCATGGTTGATTTTATTTGTAAAAAAAAACAATGATTATTGTGTCTTTTTTCATAAAAATAAATTAATTTAATAAATAGCTTCATTCTTAATTTAAAACAGGTATTCCGTTTGTATCTCCTCTAAGTGAAACAACCACATGCATCTTAAGCGCCTGCCTAATGTGGGATTATTTGTGTCCCACCCCTAGGCGAACGATTCACCCGCTCTTCAGGCGAAACAACACGCACAGAACGCCCAAAAGCTCCATCTCACGCCACACTACCACCCTAAAGTGGCACATAATTACGGCCCTCGAGCGATAGAAAATAGATTTTTCTCTATACTTTCGACTACGCTTTCCGAGACGGGCATGCCGCACGTGTACACCTTTTTCACTGCGACGAGTATGAAAATGGAAAGGAGGATATGGTGTAGAAGCAGCACCCACCCACTTGCTGCAACCAACCAGCCCCATCAATCTTCCTACCAGTGGCAATCCGACGCCTATAAATCATTTGTTGATAACCATCAACTGATTATTATGTTTTACTTGGCTGGGTTAAGCTCTTCACTCGCTCCACAACCGGATAGCTGAAGATGATTGGGAGGAAGGTGAATGTCGTGGCCTTCACGTAATCGACTAAACATTCCGCTCTTTGGTGAAAAAATAAAGTTTTTGTTTTCTTATAGTTATATTATTTTTTTTACTTATAAAAGCAATACTATTCCATGCTAATGTCCTTCTTGTTCTACACTTTTATGTTTTTAATTTAAAAAAGGATTTCATTTATATCGATAGTTCCTCCCAAAGTGCAAAGCTCTCCGACACATAGCTCGAAGCTATCTTTCTCTTTCTCCTTTGGCACTATTTCCCCCCTTCCGCTATTCCATCTATTAATAAATGCGAGCACACCAGGGGCACCCGGCAAGTCGCTCGACGCGATTACAGCCGCTGATTGAATTTATCAGTCACGATTTTCGACCATTTCCCGCCTTCGGCAAACGGAACGTGCGCTAGAGAGCGCGCGCGCACTCACACGCGCACGATCACCGCATAAAGACCGACGGTGGCGGTAGACGGAGCACGTGTGTCTAAGAAACGGCCGCAACGATGCGGCTCTTAAGGGCGGAGGTTTAGCGTCAGCCAGCTAAAGACAAGCCGACAAGGGATCGATACGAGGATGAGAGTGGTGCACGCGTGGCCACCATGCCAACCTTTGCGTCTCGCGACGTGAGTGACGCATTTGCGTGAGAAAGCATCTACCGGCGCGCGGTGTTTGATTATAGACGTGGGGGAAGTTCTAGCAGGATGATCCATCATGCTAGTTGCTGTTCGTTGGTTCGTTGTTATGCCGTCGATAGAATTGGTGGCGTCAGTAGGTTGGGGTGTTATCGTGGCGGCAGCGTTAGTGAGCCGTAATTAAATCGATGGTTCGTCGGATTGACGGATAGTTGATGGGGCGGGTGGCACGGTGAACAGTAAGAATGGATTTGTCGGCAGAAGAAGACAACCTGACCATGGCGCCGATTTTGAGCGATTGCTCGTTTGGGGAGGTTCGTGGCTTGCTGTAGAGTCTTTTGAATGCATTTTGAAATACTTAACAATTGGAAAGGATGAGTAATTATTTTTACCTTTTTTCATTTCTTTCATACAATATTTTGTTGGTATATTTGAGAAAGAATTTTTTTCTCAAATTCAACCTTTTTCAAACTTTACCCTTCTAAACGCATGAACAGAGACGATCGTGCCCGTACCAAAAAAGCTAATTTGTCGGTTTTTTGTCCGTCTGCCATTCGGAGCCAGTTTTCCGTTCTGTGTCCTCCCTGTTTTGCCCTGTTTCTAAGCATCTTTCCTCCCCCCCCCCTCTCTCATGCGTTTTGTGTAGGTTTTAGAAATCACTTAGAACGGCCACAGCCGTGTGAATCGTTTAGCATCACATAAGCGACAAGCAGCAGCGTGTCCTTCAACTGCAACAGCGGCAGGAGCAGCTGCAGGTTACATCTCTCGGTTGGATGCATTTCGCTCGAAACAGGTTTTTTTTCCTTCCCCAAGCGCGCGTTCCATGTTGGTACTGCTTCACGAACGTTGCGTTTTGCCGGTGGAGCTATTAAACAAGCAAAGAAATCATAACATTGTACCGCTCGGCGCACGATTTATGGCCCTATCGATGGATAATGATGACACAAATTATGAAATTGTATAATTCGTTTCAAGCAAAAACCAAACAAGAAAAGCCTAAGCATGAAGAAAAACAAATGACAGCTTCCCCATAAAACCAAACATAACTTCATGAGCGCGACGGTTTTGGGCTTTTGTGTCTCTTTTTTTCCTGTGTTTGCTAAACACTATCAACCATACGATCGATTGAGAGCCTACCTAAACGGTGAACGTGAAGCTGTGATGATCGATTTAGGGAATCGTAAAATTCAATCGAGGGTCTGACTGCCTTGACTGCGAATCGATTTTCGTCACATTCCACAATGGTTGGCCGTTTTATTAACATGATACATTTTGCGAAACATGGAATTTGGTTTGGTGCAATCGTTTCGAACGACCGAGCATAATTTGTTCGGAATCTGGTCGGAGTGCGAGAAACGGATGGGCCTAAAATGTCTGTAAATTGTTTCATATTAATTTAACAAAATTCTAAACGAATCCTAAGACTACTTGGAATTTATTTGTTCGGAGTTATTGAGATTGTTTTCTAAAATTTCACCTGTTTTTTATTCAACTGAAGGAGCGATCAATCGAAAATTAACATAAAAGATTGTACCTCTCCCTTCTTGCATGCTGTTGAGGGGTAATTAAATCGGAGAAAAAACCACTTCCACCTTGTATAAATAATCCATGACATCAGCCAGCATTCACACCCTCCCCGGGTGGCTTGGGTGGTTTAATTTTTATTGCACCGTTGACATTACAATTAACAAATACGGCTCGATGTCTGACGACCGGTTGCGCCAGAAGTCGGGCTGCAACAACCGCGGCGGACGGTTTTGGTGTGCATGTAAATGCATATTGCACCTCACCGCGAACCACGGGTACGATTGCTCGCCCCATTCCCAGACGACCAACAGCTCAAGGTAGAAGCGCCACACAGACAAACGCCAACGTGTGTGTGTGTGTGCGCCAACGCAAAACGTAACGCGCAATAAAACTTTCACTTCAACTAATTCATTAATTAACCAAAACCGCTTCCCTCCCCGTAGTGCTGCAGTGCTGTTGCTCCAACGAAGCAGGATCACACACAAAGTCCGGCTCACCATTCGATCGATTCCGTGGCGCGTGGGTGACACTGTCGAGGGGTTCTCTCGGTACCCATGGTTGAAGAAGACAAAAAAAGCATCGAAAACCTTCAATCATTAGCCGGCTTTTCGTCTGGCTTCGTTTACCAAACTTAGACCGTCTACGGGGACTTGCACGGACATTGCGGCCACCATAAAGTATCCGCTGTCTGCTGGTGGTTAATTGAAGATTTATTCAACGACCGTCGTTCTGCTGGGGCGGACGGTCTGCTCTTCGCTGCGCCATGGGTTTTGTTCGGAATCGGATCAAAGCCAGCCCGTAGAGGCGTCCGACGTTGAAGGTCTCGTTTGTCTGGAGTCATTGAGGTTTGTGTCGATCCTTCCTCAGTCAGGCCAAGTGACAAAAGGGTTTAATTTATCAAGCTTTTCGATAATTTGTCGCATGCGTCTTATTAAACAAACGGTTTTTTTAAAATAATTAAACGCTCGTTTTATCTAAGCTTGGCCTAAACAGTTGATCGATTTGTCGCATTCAAACGTGAAATTTGCATAAAAATAGACGATAGCTACCCTTCATCGTCATTGGCATAGGAATTTTCACAAGCACAATTGTGTGCTTACCCACAGACAATCCCAAAACAACCTTTATTTAAAAAAACGGGCGCCCTACCCGATCCGCAAGATCAACCGCAGAGGCCGCCCGGCCCGAAAAAAAATCACCTCTTTATTAATCATGATTAATTGACTGCAATTATGCAAATTACTTCACTCCTCGTTTCGTTTACCGCGGCACGTAATGCGACAGTAGCACAAGTGTTTGCGTGTGCCACAATCACTGGAGGTTAAGTAAACAGCAGCAATAACAGCAGCAGCATGAGCCCTTTCTTGGGCTCACCCTCCGGGCGATTATAGGGGCGCCTTCGGTTGTCCTAGCACGGACGCGCTCGATCAGTCGCGCCCCGGCAAGTGCTTCACGGGCCGCGGGCAAACCGGTTGCTCCATGTCGTCGGCAAGGGTGGCCTTGCCGGTGGACGCTAATAAAACAAATCGTACCGTTTAAAGCGTGCAAACACGCGGCAGTGTGTGTATAAACCAAGTTTATCAACTTAATTTATGCAAAATGCTTCACGGCTCATCAATTTCGGGCCGACGACAAAACGGTGCGCCTAGGATAGGACGGCAGAAGCAGCTGCGCCAGGCAAGCCGGAAGTGGTGTGCACAGCTTCATCATATGCAGCTTCATCAATCACAAACGGCGCAAGCAAATGTGAAGCGGGGGGAGACACAGAACCTGGCTGGTTTTGCCCTTGCTCCCGAGCCGGAACAGATTGGCTGACATTAATGATCGCATCGCCTGCCTTTTCCGATAAGGGGAGGGGGAGACGAGTTTTGCATCTATGCAAAAACGGCTGCATTCCCATGGTGCCTTTGTTTCGTCTCTGTACGGTCCCGTATCGATTGTGTCAACTCATCCACTTGTCATTTGTCACCGGAGGGCACTTTTCCCACCGGGACGGGACCCCGGGAGGACACCGGTTGGTAATTGAATTCTAGCACACAAAAAAAGCTCACGATCCGGTTAATCATTGCAGTGATCCGTTAGAGAGCTAGAGAGGGGCCATTTCATTTAACCCGTTACACCGGTTGTAACGGCCAGGGTCGCTGTTGGCTGCAATTGCGATTGGCAGAGGGATTATCGTTACTGTTGCTGGATGTGAAATCAATTTGCGTTGATTGCTGGGCAGCGGGAAGGGATCTAGGTGATTTTGCATAATTCTAAGTGATTTTGCATTTACACTGCGGTGAACTGAGGATGTTCAGTGAAAGGGTTTCCGTTATTGATCGCGGACGGGCTCGCGGATGAATTAATCATTTTGTTGGCTGAAACTCGCCATGAGTGCGACGAAAAGTGAAGTAAGATATGAAGTAAAAATTGAAAAATTGTCATTTTTGCGAGGGGACATTGTGGATCCCTTTTCAGCGATGAAAGGGACTTGGCAGAACCTAAAGGCAGATGTTTTAATATTCAATAGATTTTGACAAAAATCAATATCATGATGGTAATGAAGGGAGTTTGATTGAAAAAAGGCTTTTACAAGGGGATTTGAATTTTCGATTTTTAGCAGATATTACGTGAACGTCTGTAATTAAAAACTTTGCAACTCTTAACGCTAACAATCAGGGTTCATTGCAATGGAATTGAATAGTTCAATCAATAAAAAATATAATCAAACTTAACATTTGCATTAAAAAATGGAACTTTTTCGGATAGCTATAGATAAAAAAAAACTCTAAGACTGTAAGATGTGTACTTCATAAACTTCCCTTAAAAATCTATTATTCAGGATTACTTTTAAAAATAAATCTACGACCTTAGAAGCTGCTTTGCGTCAGTTATTCGTCAATTATCATCATGGCGGAAGAAGACATGCGTTTAAGGAGGTTTTAAAATTCTTCTTCGGATTGTTTTTTCAGTTTTTGCGACAAAATTGTTGGGCTAAATCTTTTGCATCATGTTGGTCCAGTAATTCTTGATGGGACGCATTTGGATATTGGACCGGTTCGCTGATTAAGCATAGCATGCAGTTCCGAAACTAGCTTCCTGACTTGTTTGTTTATGTTTCCTAAGTACTTTTTCACTGTTTGACCGGCTGCATAGACCTCCGGGCCAAGGGAACGCAACGATGTACCCACTTTTCTTTCGGTCTTCATCTTCCTTCGATTTGATGTCGGCAATAGGTAAGTTATCGTCATTAACGATTCAACTTCCTTTGGAGCCGCTTCTCAGGGTCGTCGGCCATTCGGAACTGAGTATTGGTGCGATGCTCTTGATGTTGTCTTATAGTAACAAGATGTTGTAGATACCGGAACGGGCTTATCCGACGTTAACAAACTGCCGTATGAGGTCCGTTTACATTGTGGCGGGATGTTGTTCTTTCGTCGCGCACGCTTCTGAAGGATGTTGTTTAACTTTTTTGGTCATCATGGCTAGAGTTTGACTGATCGAGCCTTCAAATATTGGCTGCTGACTCATGAGTTACTATTATTGAAAGTTCAATTAACAATTATTTAATGCGGGTTAAGGTAAACCCGTGAAAAATCGACAATTTTTTGTCCATTTTTTTATGCCGACTATGTTCAAATAATTGCTTCTGTCGATGTGTTATTGTTGCATCGCGATTAAATATATTTGTTATAGCTTCCTCAAATACCCTTTACATGCACTAAAAGTGTTGCAAACAGCAGACGTGTCCGCCAATTTGCAGAACAATCCAGATAATCAGCCACGCTCGACTCAACCTGTTTTCTAAACATGCTGATGAGGAAAAAAAGGCTCAAGAGTGGATCAAGGCCAATATGTTGGAAAGAATATTTCATTTCATTTCATTTCATTTCATTTATTAATTCAATATTTACCATCAAGGCTAAATAAAGCAGACTTAAAACTAAATAAACCCTAACAAATAAACAAAATAATTCATGAAAAACTAAGCCTAACGAAACTAGTCTTGGCCTAGCAAAAAAATTAAAGAAAAAAAAACATAGGTAGAGCGTAGAGACTATCATAAACTTAATGAAAACTTAGAAGAATAATTAAAGAGAATTAGAAGAAAAAATACGGTTACGGAAAAAGTTGAGAGAGGAGTCGAAATCAAAGAGATGGTAAAAGTGGTTAAACAACCTGAAACAGGATAGAAGAGGATCATTGAAAGTATAAAGAGTATGACGTGTTTCAATTGACAGAGGATCACGAGGACGAAGAGAACGAGAGGGAACATGCAACGAGATGGACGAGAGTAAATCAGGAGCATCAGTATCAGAAAGTAGTAAGCCACCAATAAAACATGCCTGAGACACTTGGCGGCGGAAGCTTAAAGAGTGAAGATTGAATAACTGCAATCGCGTTTCATAGGGAGGTAGTGAGGCAGCACCGAACAAACGAAGAAAAGCAATCCTGGTAAAGAGGCGCTGAATGCATTCAATTCTCGAACAGGCATCAATAGTTGGAAGATTCCAGATGATACTAGCATAATCAAGAAGAGGCCTTACTAGAGCACAATAAAGGTTTCTTAGGAAGCTTTGATCTCTTAAAATAGAGGTAAAACGTAAAATAAACCCAAGGGTACGATTAGCTTTTAGTAGAACCTCATCAAGCTGCAGTTTAAAGTTAAGACGACTGTCGAGTATAATACCAAGGTCACGGATGGACATAACACGAGAGAGAGACGAGTTAGAGAGAGTATAGTTAAATAAAATAGGAGGAAAAGAGTGAGAGAAAGAAATAACAGAACATTTATCAGGGCACAAGCGAAGTAAGTTGGATGAACACCAATGAACAAATGCATTAAGGTAATGCTGAAGTCTCATACAATCAGAAGAAGAAGACACAGGTAAAAAGATTTTGATATCATTCGCATAAAGGAGATGACCATCAGGAGGTAAAACATTACAGACATCATTGATGAACAAAGAAAACAGAAGTGGACTTAGCACACAACCCTGAGGGACACCTGACGTACAAAAAAACTCCTCAGATAAGTACGACCCGGTTTTAACCCGGCAAGATCGATTACCTAAGTATGAGGTCAGCCAGCTAATATTATCTAATTTCTTGATGACTTTATTAATTTATAGCACAGAAACGAGAATTTTCGCACCAGGAATTTAAACAAATAGAATAGCAACAAATGCGTAGAGAATAAATGGTTTTTATTAAATAATTGGTCTGATAAAGTTTGCATACTTGCTGAGGGTTGTGTGTGACATTAAGTTATGCATTCATGCCATGTTTGTGCTTTGACAGACTATGACATTTCGTCAGAAGGTGTCCAGAAAGTATGCTACATGTTTTTGGTACAGTGTCCCTTGTGGCCCAAGACTACCAGCTCTACCAAACACATGACCTTACGCTGGATTTGGACGCTTGGCACTTTCACAATTGCTCAATCCTACTTTAAACAGTGTAAAGTCTGTATAAAGTATTTTAGAGCATAAATTAAAGCGTTTTTTAATGAAGAACTTTTTGAAACCCCAAAGTCCTACATTTCCTGACGGAAGTGTCCAACTAAGAGTAACAAGGAAATGAACAGAACCTAACAAGAACGCCAGGGCAGTGAAATAAATCTTAAAACATAAGTATGTGTAAACTTTGCAATACACCAATAAACGCATCACACGTTCCCCTTCGTTCACTGTTGTCTACACAACAGTGCAGGCCAAGAAAATCAGCTTGTGACAACGAACCATATTTCATAAATCTCGGCTGCATGTTGAAGATGTTACGATGCAAATACTTAAGAATGAAGCACACCAACCGATGCAGCACCGTCGTACCATTTGCAGACGATTGAGCCCCGTGCCTGTCCCCAAACACCTAATAAAGCGCGACACCTACGCGGAGTTGGTGGTGCGCAACATGATGCCCACAGCACAGCAATGCCGAGCAGCAAATCGTAAAACATCGTTGAAAGCACCACCACAAAACCGCACGACCATGGGGAGGGTTGAAAACGGGATTACTTTTTCGCCCAGCGGGAGCTTAATTAACGTACAACACATACACACGTTCTCCCAGGACCCCTCGGGGATGGCCTTGTGCTTTGCGTTTGGAGTTGTTCGGAGCGCAGCTGTGGCACATGGCTCCCGGTGCGGCATGCACCGAGAGCCCGCACCGGATGACAATATGTCCACGCGCGGGGCAAAACGGGGGAAATTCGAAACCGATTCGATCGGGTTGGCCGACCGGGATGAGTCCTTCGATGAGGGACGAGTCTCTGGGTTGAGCAACACGACAAGACAGCCCTCGACCGCACCAAGACACTTAAAAAGGATATGTGGGCAGTGGGGCAGAAAAAACGCCACATTCCTTGTACAAAAAAGGGATTTGCAGCACAAACCTCAGTCATTAGAGGGCTGGAGTGATGGGTTATTTTGGTATTAAGTTACACGCGCACGTTGTCTCGCTCTCCCGGGACACATTCCATCGTACCACACGACTCGGGAAGGATTTCATTCTTTGGAAAGTTGCAGGAGGCATAATACCGAAACACCCGTTAAAAGCCTGCGTGCGTTGCGGTGGCTGTGGGTGGTTTCAGGAGCCCAGTAGAGTAGAAACGAAAGAAAAAAAAAACCTCCCCTCCATCAAGCGACGAACCCTTCGGTCATTTCAGCTCGTGTGTCTGAGCCTGTTGCTAATAGCTTGGTGGCATTTTTAATATTGCTTTCATCGTCCTTTGTTGCTTGATTTCTTTTTGCGACAGTAAAGGCTAGGTAATTAATACTTTTTTTTGTGTGTATGTGCCGTTACTACACTCACCCGGCCTGACCGCACGATCGGGTTTTTGAAGGGTGTTTTTTTTTTGGGATGGCCCACCTACAGGAATGCCATAATCCTGTCGCTCTCGGTACCGTTCGCCCGATCGATAATCCTATCGCAAAGCGAGACGCGTCCAGTTATGAGACTGGACGTACCGTGTGACTCATCCGGCGGTACACATGCCAACGTGCATCACTCGGAAGCCTTTGGTAAACCGAAGGTCCCTGTTGCTTTCTGCTTCTGCTTCACCCCACAGGCACATCTCGAGGAACTGCCGTAACGCACAGAGAGCAAAAAAAAGGGATCGTCTTTCGCGTGGCTTTATCTTGCGCTTGTTTGCAAGCGCAAGGGTTCCTGATTGGTGTGCCGTTGAGATAAGTTTTGGTCGGTTGTGGGTTTTTTTGAGCATTAGTTTTGCTTTTACCCGGCCGTCTCGTGCTGTGGGACGGGACACAGGAAATGGTTAGAATTGGAACCTTGGTTTTCGGTTCAGCCCTCCTCACTGTCGTCATCGTCCTGTCTCCGTCGCTTGCGTATCTTGCTCGTGTATCTTCAAGTCTGTTCATTATCCTTTTAGGTCTGTTGTCGGTTGCACATTTTCCCTCACTCACAAACATCTCCGGGATGTATCTGGGCAGGGTCCCAGAAGCTGTGCTGTTATGAAAATACGCAACGACAACAAAACATGCCGTGTTGGGATCATTTTTCATTTATCGGTTGACGTTTTGCGATGGGTTGCGGTGTTCGATGATTGGAGAGAAATGTGTTGCTGGCATGATTTTTAAAGAATAATTTCTAAACAGGCTAAAACATGGAGGTAAGTAAGAGGTTTCGGGGAAGTCTTGGAAAGAATCGATCCTTTTATTGATTACCAAATTAAATATTATACACACTACTGAATGAACCAGAGTTACGAGAGTTTGTTTAAGAGTTTACAGAGTTACTTTTGCTTTTACCCGTTCGATCCTCAAATCCGTTTGTTTGCCTAGAGAAGCGTGTGAAAAGAAGATGGAAACTGGTTTCCTTTTTTTGTTGCTTTTCTTAACTTCCAGCGATCTACAACTCCGCTCGAGCCGTTCGTGTTGGGCTTGAACATATTTAGCCACGTTCCCGTCCAGACGTATTGCATCGATTAGTTTCCTAATCGTTGTATGCGGGATTGTTTTTACCAGCGTTTTGTTTTCCTTGCATCCCAGCTCTCCGACACTGGCGGCAGCGCCACGTGCATCAGCGATAGCGAATATAAAGCTTCTTTTTGTGTGTTTTGCCTTCATCCGGCACGATGTACCTACCCCGTAGGGTTCGTAATTAGTCAATGAACAAACGGATTGTGCGTGTGTTTGGGCTCGAAAACGGTCCACATTCATCTCTTGGATGTACGCAACGGGAGGAAGAGCTGATAAGTCAGTGGCTGGCGCACTTGACTCAGCGGGAAGGACGTCGGCTAGACACGGGCAGTGCGCACGCACCGACCGATAATTGGTGCTTCAGTGCCCGCAGACACCGCAGGGCGCTGCAGGTAATACCCGCCAGCGCCGGCAAGTGCGTGGCGTGCTGCTTCCGGCCGGCCAAGGGACGATGTTTCAATTTGTACTGCGGAGCTCACGGTCGCGCCAGCCATATCTCGCTGCCGGTGCCGTATCCTTCGCTGCCGCACGGGGATGCTGCCCTGTGCCCGTATCTCGGGCATTTGAGGACGGCGACGGCTCGCCCCTCCGATAAGTGGTCAAAAGACGCCTGATGCTGGTAAGAATGAACGCACGAAAAACTGAACAAACAAACAGCACAATGAAACGTTCTCCAGTTTGCGGCATCCGGACGCCAAGGAAGGCCGATTTCGCTTCCACACTAATGATCGTTCTCGGTGGTGTGTTTGTGTTATCGCAAAAGCAACCCGCCGCCAGAGGGAAGAAAATCACTCCTCCCGGGAAAGCCAGAACGGGCACAAAATTGGCAGGTGTGCGCACCTACTGACAAATATGTGACGAACACGGAATGTGGAGCATTTAATTGAATTAAGCATAATTAAAAGCGGCACAACACACACGGCACCAGCGGCGAACGTTTCAGATGCGCGGAATGTCGCTACCGGTAGAAGAAGGAGTGTGTGTTGACACACACGCATAAAAAACTGCTATTCGATGCAGAAGAAGGACTGTTGGTTCTGCAAAAGAAACGAATAAACAAAAACGCATACGAAAATGCATCATCTCGGGTGTTCCTTCTCGGTGGCAATTTTAGCGAAACGTTGACAAATGGATCTACCACAACCGCACCAAGAGGATCTCTCGTCTTGTGGCTCACTGTTGTTGTATCTTTTTCAATTCAAAACTCTTATCCTCGCTACTTATTTTGTGTCTTTAACGATTTTTTTCTTTTTAAACTCTGAATTTAATTTCGTTTTCGATGGCCCCGGAATCTGGTCTGCGTGTACCCTGGGCGTCCCGACAAAATGCAACGTTTCGGAAGGTTGAAATAACGCGTTGCAAGGTGTTGTGTTACTGTTGAGCGGCAATCATGCGGTGACATTTTAGCCTGCGAGAAAATTATGATCAAATTGCTTATCCGCATTGCGGATATCACTTGTGCTGGATTACCGGGTGCTTAAGTCTGCGGGAAGGCGTGTGACGAAAGTAATTGCTCCCGTTTAACAGGAAGTCATTAATCGGCGTGATCTGTCAGCGCTGATTAAGGTTGGACAAATTGAAGCGTTTTGAAAATGGCTACATTAAAGTGGAAATGTTTTTGGTTGGTTTTGTAAAAAAGAACAAAAATAAAAAAAAGCTAAGTAATTGCAAAGGATCGTATTTTCTTTGAAGGAATACCTTCGTTATAAACTATTTCAATTGCAGATCTTTATGTTAAATGTTAATCTCTTTTGTTCCATTGTAGAGTGCTCCCGTGGTACAGTCGTCAACTCACACGACTTAACGACTCCTTGCTGGATGCATGTCTCGTATGGACCATTCCCCGTAGCAAGAACTAACTATCCGGTTGCGTGGAACTTTTTAAATAAATTTCGAAAGTCTGTAGATACCGGTATGACCATCACGGAGGCCGTTACGCTAACAAAAAGTTCCGTTGTAGATCTTTGCTCCTGTACGAACTCCCTAAATTGTAAAGCTAGTGAAGAATATATCTTCTTGAGTTCAGTGCAGACTCCTTAAGCCGAGTCTCAAAAAGCTCTACAGTTTATAAAGACAGTCATTTTGTACAAACTGGTTTTTTGTTCCATGTTGCAATGGAGTATTCAATTCAAATATCTTTTTAAAGCAAGAATACTCATGGGAGAGCCAATTAACTTTCCATTTTGTGTTAGGCATTTCAAATGAAATGTAATTATGGAGTTCGCTTCAAACTATCCACATTCCAAACATTGTTGAAGTGGTGGACATCTTGAATGTCTTGTTTTGAATAGACTGGCTAATGGATATGCAAATATTTTCAGATTTTACCAGTCCGAGACTCGTAACATCTCATCATAACAACAAACATCGCAAAAACCAAACACAGACATTCAATCAGTCCCGTTCTAATGACCACCGAGCAGTTAAAATAATTTGCTCATGTATGGTCAGCTATATTCCCATAAATAAAACAAACGTTCGTCAGCGATCAATTTGAGCTCTACCATGCTGGTGATCTTGCAGGGTTTGGGGGAGCCCAGGGAGAGGTCAATAATATCTGGAACATATTTATGACACGTTCGTTCAGCAATTCTTCCGTGCAGTTCCCAGGAGTCGTCGATACTGTCGCTATCGGCCACGCTCGCGGACAGCGAACCGAGCGGCGATGAATATTCATACTCGAATGCCAGACGTGCCCGAGGTGTACGGTCCCACTCCCCCCCCTCCGCCTCCTCCCCGGCCCCGCTCTCCAATGAGATGGTGTGTCCTCTTGGACGCACAGCATGTTCCTTCTCGGCGTGTGCGTCGTTCGCTCGTTGCAAACGCAAATGGCCTTCCCAAACTCCGATTTCGAACCTGGCCGGAATCGAACGGAATTGATCTGTGACAATATTCTGACATCTTTACGAGCGTCGAGCGTGACAACGGCCGCCGCCACGGTTTGGTGGCGGGTGTTATTTTGCGCCCATTTCGGTATTCGGCAGACGGCAGCGGCGAGGTCTGCCCGCCGTCATGTCGGCCGTTTTTATGGCGTGACGCCTGCCTTCGGAAACACATTACCCATTTTGTGGGTTGGGGGATGGGGAGGAGGAGGTGGAGAAGCCGTTGAAACAAACCCCATGCTGTGCCGGGCGTGGACGTGCGGAATCATGCCGAGATTAAATCATTATCCGTGCACAGGGCGCGGACGTGCCCGGCGTGGGTTCGCGTCTCGCGTGATGCAGATGGGCCCATTGCGACGAAACATTGGGGCATCAGCATCGATCATGATCACGAATGGGAATGCGCGGCTGGCGTGTGTGTATGGGGGGAAGGGGGACATAAAACCACACACATACACACACATACGCGTTCGAAGGGAAGTCAGCTGAATTGTAAATTACGTTTTATGCGCGACCTAATGGCCGCTGAAATATGATCGTAAAACATGTCACGGGCATGGTGCGCCGTTTTACGAGTGTTTTGATTCCGCTCCGTCCCACCGTAAAAAGGTTGGGGTGTTCTGGGTGTGTGATCTACTACTGCCTCTAGCACTGTTGACTACTGCTGACCGGCAGCTCTCCCTGCTGGACTAGCAACGGGAACGGGCACGCAGGGAATAGTTCGGAATCCCGCAGATAATGCTAATGAGGTGTCCGGCCAGACCCGAGGGCTTAGTTTTATGCGGGGTTTTCTGGTTTTGTTTTGGGTATCGGATGGTCCATCCACGGGTTGAAACAAATTTGACAGGTTCGCAGTAGGGTTTGTCGCTTGCCAATCACGATGAGACTGTTCAGCAGGTTTTTCCCTCAGGGGAGGATGTAGTAAAAGGTGTCATAATAAGGACGGGAGATGATTTAGCAGATCCTCAGCGTAGCCTAATGAGGAGAGCGTTCATCGCTGAACCATCGCTTAAATGTACTTTCGAGATGTTTTCTTCAGGGTCTTAGAATGAGCTCTAAGAGACTTCTCTAACTTCCAGCAGCAATGGTAAATTCATTGAAATTTTCACTTGAAGATATCCACTGCGCAAAAACCAACTCAATGTATTCTTCCCATCGGAGCTGGGAATTAACATTCGCCAAGTTTCTTGCGCGTGCGCTAGCACTGGATTAGCATTCCCGTCGCGATCCAGCCCAAGAACGACACGGCCAACTAACGCCAAAATCGGACCAGCATGAGCTGGTCGGATGCGTGAAACACTAGCCGTGTGTCTTCCCGCCCCGAATTCTCTCTGAACGAGTTCCCTGATGTACTCTGCTCCATCAACCCCGACACAAAAAAAGTATGATCTCGTCACGCTTTTTAATGGAACGCCGCGTCAACTTAACGAGTCGGCAGCGGCTTCAAAAACCCGTGCACCACAGTCTGAAAGTGACACCGGGACGCGAGTGCTTGTAAATTGTCACATTAGCTACACGTCACGCTTGTTCGGGCCCCTGGCAGGTGGGCACATCACATACCTTGAGCGGTCGAGCGTTGGGATTAGAATCAGTGCCGATGTGCCGTTAATAATATTATGATAATGTAAATGTACATCATTTCCATTTTATCGCCGGTGCGTTATGATCCGCCGGCGCACATTATCATTCAAATTGTTGCCGCGCATAACCACGCAAACGCGCGCGCTAGGGACTTTCTGCTTTAATTCTAGATGAAATCTATGCAGAGTATCGGGCCGTTGTCGGCGTACAGGGGTTTCGGATATACAATCCGAACGGGATACTTTGGGGCGAGGGGAATTCCCGGACCGGATTAATGCACCAATGTATTTTTTTTAGAGGAGAACGGCATCAGGTGGCATAACAATTCGTTCGGGTGTTAATAAAATAAACGAGCCGAAATATAAACAAACAATCGAGAGGTGGTGGCTTCGCACCTGCAGCGAAAGCGTTTGTGGCTGCGTGATCTTTGTTGTGGATATGGTTTGGTATAAGTAGTTGTGCGTTCGGGAAGTTCCAGCGAATTCGGGATGCTGATGGAATGAGTCATATGCAATACATGTATAACGAGCAATGCCTTGTTACGGAATTTATTACCAGAAACTTAATCCTTCTTTTACGACAACCATAAAGTATTCTATGTTCCTGATTTTAACTCAATTTATTTATTTTCAAAATTTTCAGTAAGAAGCGATGCAACACGTCAATAAACAAAAATGCTACAATATTTGTCATTTTTCTTAAACACGTCGCGATCGCTTATATCTTTCCACCAGTATCTCAACAACCAACACCAGCACCTCCAATACCCACTGTCCGAGGAAAACCAGCATTAGTGGCTTGAGATGATCAAAGCTAATGACTGCGGATGATCCATCAGAGGCTCCGGGTATCTTTTTACTCTTCACAATGTACCATATCAAACAGCTGGCTTGCTTCTGGCGCAAGGGCTGCTGCATGCCTGCCTCGAACACATGCTGTTGAAATGTCTGAAATCGTCTCCTGAGCAACGATTTAGCTCCAAGTGCATAAAACGGTAGCGTTTCGTAAACGTTCTCGGGCAGTATTGTATACAGCATCCCATGGCCCTCAACGCTGTCGGCGAACAGCTTTTCGAGCACCAGCGCAACTCGATTTTCGAGCAGCGTTAGTCCATCGAATTTGAAGTGCACTCCGTCGTAGAACTCAACAATTCCATTTAGTTTATCGTCTTCCATAATGTTGATCTTTCTAGAATGCACTGTGATGTTGCGTTCGCGCAAGTCGGCAATTGACGCCGCGTCTGGGAGACGGGGCGGTTCGGCAAGGTACGATACAAGCTTTGCTTCGTAGGCACATTTTAGCTGAAAAAATAGCACGATCAGCGCAAAGGCAGTAGCTTTCTCGACGCGTTTCGTGAAACGCAGCTGATGCTTCTCAAATCCAAACAGTGCTAGGGCAAGCAGATTGTTGCTAAACAGTGTCGGTTTGAGCTGGTAGATGAGCTGAAGTGTCACCAGGATGATGAGTATTAGGCCCCAGGCAAAGTGATGGAATGGTTTCAGCAGAATTTCCCAAACAGTCAGCAAACGGCCCTTGGGCGTTGCTATGGTAAACTGTTCCATGGCTGAGGCGCTGATCACATGCTTGTTATATTGCGCAAAATACAACCGATTTAGTAAAAAATTTATACCATAGTAGCGAGCGACACAGCTAACTAAAGACTCAAACCCATCACAAAGAACTTCCTGTAAATGTAACGTAAGACCTAGCCGTTCCGCAAACAGATGGAATAGCGCAGTATCCTCCCCATACATTTGCCCACAATACATGGCTGTGTAATGGCCTTTCATGTATCCTGCTGCAAATTGTTTATTTTGAATCGTTTGCAAGCGATCGAAGAACAGTTCACTTAGGCCAGGGAAGCTAGAATAGCTCACAATGCGCAACGGTTCATAGTGAAAGCTGAACAGGGCGTTCTCGTTGATCGCAACACAGGCAACGTAGTATAGCATCAACGATTCTAAATATTCACCAATCTGCCGGGGCAGCGACGATGCATCCGATGCGTTAAGTTCAAACAGAACAATTGTGCGACAATCCGAAGGTATTTCCCATATCCATTGATTGATGTAAAACTGGTCAAGCTTTTGCTGCTGGTTTCCCCACAAGATTATCGCCATGTTGGGCTCTTGGTGTGTGGGAATATGTCGGCCACTATGGTCTGCTTGCACCAGACTGATATGCTCATTGCTTAGGCGCTGTACGATTGAGTTCAGCAACGGGGACAGATTGGTGTCGTTGGAAAACTGGAGCAACCAGCAGTCGAAGACACCGAAATGTTGCTTCTGTAGAGCGGCTGCCGTATGAGCCAGATAGTCTACTATATCGGCCTGTCGGTTTGGTAGTGTGTGCACACTGCAAAAGGTAAGGATCAAGGAAACTAGAACTATCTTGCGCGACGACATGTTGACCAATGACGGGATAATAATGCACTATACTGGTGGCATGTTTCATTCCATTGATTGAGTTTAGTGTTCCCAGGGCAACCTACGTGTTTGGTATGACATTTTAATTATCTTACGATAATTAAACATTCACAGCTCGTCATTAAGCATGTCATTTCTTAAAGGTCGTGTAATATTTTTAATCTATTCAGCTATGGGTGTAATTTTATGCAATCATAAGTAGGGTTTGTTGCCTTATTTCATGAATGTGGTACTCTTTACTTTTCATTTCTCAACATTCGTTTGGAGCTTGGTTATGTGTTTGCATTTTATGAATTCATGTCTGAAGCATTCAGGATGCATTTTTCGTCAAACACAGTGAAAACCCCTGTGAATGCAAAAGAAATGAAATTGTTTTTAATGTAATTAAAATGAGTGAATATAAAATGAATTTGAATTGAATTGGTTTTAACGTGATAATGTATGAAGTTTTACTTTGTTGGATTTACATCTAATGTTTCGGATATTGTATCATGCTATTGATTTGAACAATTTGATTAATGAATAAATTAACTAGCTTTGGCACCATATTTAATTCCTTAAACAAAAAGTCGGTTGGACCAACAATTTAATACTAAATTAACTTCTTATCTGCAGAAAGTAACAATTTATTAAACAATTGCTTTGAATTAATTGGCAAATTGTAATTGTGCCGTTTTTCGTCTGTGTCCCCCGGGTTGAAGAAATAACAACCACGAGCAATTATGAATGCGGCAAATTGAGGTATTTGAATGGGTTTGTTTGTTTGTGTTGTTTTTTTTTGCATGTTAACCTTTACAGCCACCCGTCAGAACACGTTATCTGAAGAATGTTTTCCGTTTTCCATTGCGTGTGAAATTCCATTCCGCACCGTTTTTTTTGCTATGCAGTGTGTTGAAGCAAAGGGTGCAAGAATGGCATCGCATCGATAGCTATCGTGCACAAACGCCGCTGCATGGCAACTTTTTGAAGCGACGACGATAGGTTTTTACGACTGTCATATATTTTGTTGCAGGATAAATATCTCCCGTGTGTCGTTCGGCACACACAAACACTGCAATTGCATCGATTTCTTCAAGTTGTGACTGTTGTTTTTTGTTTTGTTCTGCCATTGTCGAAAACCCCGTTCCGAAGACATTGCGCTCTCGGTCTTCGATCGTTTTGGACGGCTTAGGAAGGGTAATGGGTTTGGCAATAAAAGAAAGACGTGTACTCCAAAGTGTATGCCTTTGGGTGTGCAAAAAGCACAAACATCGTGTGCTGCAACGCTGGCCCGAAATCGCCGAAAGCCGATCGACACACGTTTGCATTCCCGCTGCGTGTGTACTGCGCGCGGTCGGTGACCGGGCACGTTCGCGTATTTATTGTCCTGGGCCTTAGAATCCAATTTCATCCCGCAGCGACGTGCATTCCTCACGGCAAATGGCCACAGAGAGTGGACAGAGAGGTGCTTTACAGCGATTAAAAAAGCGCGCTCACCCCGTTTCGTTTTGCTGCTGTTACACTCGTTTCCTTGCAGCAACGAATAATTCGGTGGTTTTATGCCACAATAAAATATGTGCGCAAAGCTGTGTGCAAGCAGCAGCTGCACATGCCATTGAAGGAGGGGGAGATTTCGAGACATTTTGACTGACAGTGACAGTGTTGGGCGAAGAATGAATGGAAAAGAGCTGCATGCAACGATCCCTAAAGGGCAATAATCTAATTTGAAGCGGAATGTAATGACAGGAATGGGGCGTTAGATGGGATTGAATACATTTTATTCCCAAGAAGCAGTGAACCTGTCGTTGGTTTCGGGATACAACCAATCATTTTAAAATCTTGGTAAATTTCCTCCCTGTTCTGCGACCTCTTCCAAAAATCTCCCAAAAAGCTTCCGAATAAAAACTTCTCAAACTTTAATTCCCATCGAGTCGATGCTCGCAACCGCATTGGGGCAGCTGTGATTAATTATCTCCCGCAGCAGTTAACAAGCTTCCTTCACACCACGTTTATTCAATTAGACAGCGTATAGAGTCTATTTCCTGTCACACGGTCATCATCGGGCTCACGCCCCAACGGGCCACTGGGCGACAGAGACTGCGCGACCGGACAAAGTAGCTTTGTAGTGGGGAAAAAGAAGCAAAAGAGAGCTAACAAATAAACAGACAGAAAAAAAACTAGAAGAAGAGCTGTGTTAGAAAACCGAACACGAAACGATCACTTCAGTCCCATTCATCTCGATCAACGCCGCGTGCGCCTAGCGTCTGTCTCGTGCGGGACACGCGGGAGACACTTATCCATTTTCGTCTTTCCATCCGTGTGGCTTTCCCGTGTGGCGACAATCAGCAACCCGTTCCGATCGGGCCCTTTTGTGGGGAGGCACTAGCACTGTTGGGTTGGTGCGGGTTGTCGGTTGTGTTCAAGGCTTTTGCTTGCACGGGCAGTGTGGGAACCTTGGGCGAAGGTTGACTGGCCCGGACTACCCGGATGGCTGTCGCCGTCGGGACGCAGCAATTTATCCATTATTCAATTTTCGGTTAATCCCAACCGTTCGGGGTCCATCAGTCTCGTGCGGTTGGCAACCGCGCGCGCGGCCCTGGTGGTCTTTTGATTAATGCCATTTGAGTGGAAGGGCGTGGACCAGGGGCAGTGTTCTAACATGCCGGGGAAGAGCATACTGGGGGCGCGAGCGGGACTGTTTAGGTGACAAACTGTTAGCGCGAAAGTGGTTTTTGGGAGGGTTTTTGTTGTTGCTGATGTTGGCAAAGTTTAACGGATTAACGCTAGACCTACTCTATCTGTGGCCTAAGACAAATAGCGTGTGTTATTTCCCATAAAGCTGCAAGATACAGGCTTAGGATATCAATTTAATTATATCTCTTTCAATAAATTTAAATTTATACTGTGTTGTTCAGGCTTAAGTTTGACATTCATTTTTTTATCAATTTCTTCCTACTACTCATCTGTTAGTACAGAGAAATAAATAACTATCGCTCCCTACAATTCAAAAAACAATTGTACCTGCAACAAGATCGAACACAGCTATAAAGGTTATTCCATTGTCAGATCGCAGGTATTTCAACCCTTTCCTCTGCACCGATTAAAACCAATCCAATGGAATCGAAAGGTGCCAAAGGGCCATATTATGTTGCCCGTTGTTTATCCGCAGGAAGGAAGTGTGACCGGGCACCAATGTTTGCCGCCCTTTGCCGCTTTGCTGTTGTGCTGTGTGTTCAGATGTTGTGGGTTTTACGGTAAAGGCTATAATGAGCAACCATTATGGTTGCGCTTTAATAACTGATCATTAGTGCCGGCCAGTGCTATACTTATCGATCGTTTGGGTGTTGGGATCGAGCGGTTGCATGCGTTTGGTTGCGATTTAGATCAGCCTTTGCATAGCATTTGAGTTGGTCCGGCAGAAGCAGCACAGAATGGCATATGCGTGCGCAACAAATCGATTAGAAATGGATACGGGATGTATTCGTGGCCGGTAATGAGTGTTTAATGGAGTAATGGGGTTTTATTAGTAGCAGTGGCATCATATTCTTTTTGTTGGGAACATAAGGCGCGTGTTTTTATTAATATAAAACCAGCAAACAACGTACACATAATGTTTCTGTGTTTTAAGTTTGCATAGGATTTGCTTCCTCTTTTCCCGGTATCATTCTAATACTGTGCCTTCAGCCTGTAGAAGCTGCTAAAAATTGCGAGACTCATGTCGATTGCTTTCGTCAACAGTGATTCAGATTTCACCGTTCTTCGTCAACACTCAGCATCGGTATGCGCTTTTCTACAAGACGCAAATTCCGATTATGATTCACGATACGCGTTTGAAGGGTCTTCTTGAAGCGCGTGCGCGCGTACACCCGGCTACCGTACCTCACTTGAGGCTTTACTTTCTATCGACGTTGATTGCACGGCAACGATTAAGCATTTGCAAATCTTCAACGGTGACCACCACCACCGCCAGCTGACTGTGCCACATGGTGCCAGAATCGATTGGAATGTCGAGCCAAGCAGTGCGGTTGTTCCGGCTCGTGTGCGAAAGAATTTCAAAAATGTGTATGTCAAGTGTGACGTTGGTCCACGGTGAGGATGACGGTGGGCCAAACGCGCGCCTAGCACCTGGGGCATCGTGCGCCTGTACGCGCCCTGGCATAATTGAACGCTCGTGCGCAGAATGGCTATGATTGGCGCACGATTGGCGTAGAAGATGGGCATCGTGTTGCTTTTTTTTAGGTAGAGTGCTTTCTGGAGTGTGTTTTTTTTTGTCTGTGAGGAGCAAAGCGGCCAGACCGAAAAGAACGGTGGTAAGATGAGCAGCAGCAGAATAAGACGGCAAAGCAAAAGTGGTTGAACAGGGCGAGAGGGTTGGGATTAGTACCTTTTACAGGTGAATTGCGTTCGAAACGGAACGGTCACATTGCGTTCTGTAACGAGCATACGGCATTGCCTCCGAACAACTGAGACGCAGTTCTCACGGGACGAAGCTGCTCGTTTGGGACGGCAGAGGGAGCCAAGCATCTTAGCTCGTGTTGAAAGGGTCGTCAAGTGTTTACAGTGCAGTGCCGTTTGCGATGGGAGGAGGAAGGCAACCGACCATTAAATGACAATGGCCGATGGCGTCTCGGGAACATTGAAGCAAACACACGCAGGGACAGGGATTGGGAGAGCTGGTTGGCGACAGTGTCAAGCGACATGCGGGGGGGTTTCGGTGGCTGCGGTGTCGTTTGTGGTGTGGATGGTCTCGTAGGCGACGCCCTGTTACCAGGCATGGCAGCAGTACCAATTAACCTTTCGCTCGAAGAAAATTGAACACACTCCCCCAGGCGGGCTGCTGGTGTAAGGATTAAGCACCAGAGTAGTAGGGTGGTGTAATTATAGCAAGTAAGTGTTTTAAGCTTCCCGTTTAATAAGCAAATCTCGTTTTGCGTTCACTAAGAAGACGATGCACACGTAGGCCTGTGGGCCGGTAACAAAAGAGTCACATAAAACACAATACTTTAGCATTCCTACAGCCGACCACGGTAAGCCACGACCACGAGCAATGTGGCAGCTGCTATCGATCCCGCGGTGCCATCGTGACCTGAGCTCACGCACCGCGTCGCTGCCGCGTGCGCATTCCTTTGCGAGCGTGTGCGACGTGTGCACGAGAGCCGGTTCCTTCGTCCCTCCCTGCTTCGACCGAGAGGATCGAATTGCATCCGATTGCATTGATTATCGTCACACCTGAACGGTCGCTACTGTCAAAAGCGTTCGACAGCGTTCGTTGTCAACGTGGCGCGCAAGTCTTTCGTCGTTGTGCTCGGTCTCCACCGTGCAGTTGCGAGGGACTGAAATCAGCGTGCGGAAGGGGTACATTGCTTTGCCGCCATCGTTACGCACGGCAACGGCAGAAAATTTCATGATCATTACGAGACCATTAAGTGCCGCGTGTGTGTGTATGTGTGTGTATAATATATAAATTTCTTAACCTCCCTCCCATGCTCTCTGTTCCTTAATTGATGTTACTTAATATAATTAACTTTAAATAATTGGCGCAAAGCCGTTTTGGTGCAACCAATTTCGTCGGGATCGGAGTTGTTCTTTCGGTGAAAGAATACGGACATAGCACACACACACACACACACACACACACACACACACACACACACACACACACACACACACAAGGGGGCGGTTGTTGTGTTTCTTAATTTTATTAGCTACCGTAGCTTGCAGATTTTTTTTTTTTGGTTTTTGGTCGTTCGGCGGACAATTTTATGCACACATTGGGTGGATGTAAGGAGATGAAGCATGAAGCCAAAGGCCGTTGTTTTGGGCCACCAATTTTTTGGGGAAGGCGCGTTGACAAACAGCAATTTTGAACGTGTTCAAGAATGAAGTTGTTCTTGGACGGTAAACACTAAAACTGAGGCACAATTAATGAGCGCCTAAGTAGTAGGTTGCGTTTGGCCGGCAGGTCGTTACGCATTTGTTACACCTCGGTAGTAAAAAATTAAAGTTTTCATGTGGGGAGGGCTCTTTTATATTTTGAATAATATTGTATGACGTTTAAAGCAAATGTACTTTTTGAGTAATGTTTTATCGTTTACTAAATTGTTTAGCATTAACAAAACTTCGAAGCAATAATGAAACGAGTTTAAAAAAAAACTTTACAATTAAACACTAACTCTGCAAGAAATCGTTTTAGGGGAGGTCTTTTATAATTGCTAATTAAAATGAGTTAACTGTACATAGCGTTTCAAACATATTTTATCCAGCTTATCCACAAAAGAACTGCTAACTTAAAATGTATGTTCTGCAAAAACGGAGCTGACCTGTATCTGACTGCCAAAGAAAGCAGTCTATTTTCGTGTTGAGTATTGCTGATTCATTTCGCTTCAGTTTTTTTTTTCTTCACCAGCACAGGACCATAGCCCCACCGGAATGACCCACAGCTAGCTCATAACTCAGATTCCGTTGGAAGATTTGAGCCGAAAAGGAAGACACACACATGTAGAAAAAACACACTAGCTTTCACGATTCAAGACTCACAACACGCGTTTGCAAAACTTTGTGATCGTTGTTGTCTTGTGTCTTTCTACCCTGGTCTTCGCAATGCATCTGAGTGTGTGTGTTTGGATGTGTGTAAAGTCTTAAATCTTGCAACACGCAAAACAAAATGGATCTACCAAAATCCGTCCGTATAGCGGCGGTACGCGGGCTAGATTTTATAGTTCATAAATAACCGTTTCTCCACGCTCGATGTGCGATCGATGATCGATCGTTCGGGCTTGCTGGGATTGGGATCCCTGGATCCTTGGCGGCACTATGCTAGGTATCGGACGCGGGAAAGCGAGATTATAGGACTGTGTATGTGTGTGTTTCGCGAAATTCGTTCGCCTACCTCATTCTCCATTTCGCTGACGGAGAGACGGAAGTTTAGAATTCAATAGAACTATAATTTTTATCGCTAGCAATCCTAAATCAAACTTGATACGTTGGATGATGCAGTATCGGTGCGATGGTGTACGGCCGCTGCTGGATGCAGCTGCCCAAGTCAGATAATAATTTTTGGCTCGGAGTTTTGTAGCAGTTTTATGAGTGTCTGTGGTTTGGCTGGTGTTGGCTGGTGAAAAATGACAATCGCTTGAGCCGATTTCAGCCTAAGGACAGGTGCAAACGAACAACAGAACAATGGTCAGCATATGATGCATATTTCGAATCGATGCGGAAATGGCACGCTTGTGCCAATTGTGTGAATATTATGTTGTAAAATATGTACTGTAGGAACCACTGAGAGCTATGCAATGCTAGTGAAATTTATTCATACCTTTTCTTAGAAAAGTCGCTTCAAAAATTCCATGATTATCATAAATTGAGAAAATGTTCTTAACTTATAGAACTATCTTAGAGGACATTGTAAGGCAAAGTTCGACATTATACGATACTAATGAATAATAGAAGCATTGAATGCTAAAGCAGGGACTTTCTGAATTAAAAAAAATCTTCTTTCCCGATGCAAAGGATGCTGAAAATTTCCATTTTTCTATTTTCCATTTTTCCTACACTACACGCTCTTGTTCCATCTGTTTGAATGACAAATAATTATCGAACCCTGCACCGGAACACACATGTTTCCATCATTGGCAGATCGCCATGGTTCGAATATTAATTCAACTTTACGGCCGTTAAATTGCTTCGTCAAACAATCTTTCTGGCACAAAACAAAAACATGATTCCTTATCGAAGTGACCAAGTCCTTGTGGACATCAGGACGTTTCGCTGTTGCTCTAGCGCTCTTACTCGATTTTGGAATCGGATCGGACCGCCGACCGATCGTGGACTTCTTCCTCGGTGGTCCAAATTACAATTAAAACGTTCGGTGGAAGGGTATTGATTTTGCTGTCCCCGTTGCAGCCTTAACCAGTTGGAGCTGATGTGGCGGCAGCAATAGCGACAGCAACGACGACGACAACGACGGCGGCGGCATCGACTCACGACAGCAGCAGGAGGGCATCCGGACGGAACGACACGAAATCTTTGCGATGCCACGATCTCACCTCCGCCCGCCACGCGTCCGAATGCGCTTTGCTTTTGCACACACACACACACACACACACACACACACACACACACACACACACACACTTCCACGCAAACGGCAACCTTCCTGTGCGGCACAAACGTAAAATGCAATTCCGAAACGAAATAATTAACTCAAATAGTCAATAAAAAGATTTATGCTCCCGATAGTGGCCCGGGCGCCTCTTTTTGCCGGCCCCGTGGGGACCCCGTGCGAAGCCGCGTCCAATTGATTAGGGCGACGGACGATTGAGCTTCGATCGGGGGTTTCGGCATGCGCATGTGGGGTGCCCCTGTTAAGCCAATTCGGTCAAGCCGCCAATGTGCTGTGCTGGGAAAACGGTGCGCTGATCGTGAGGAAGAATTGCAATTGAAAGAGTGGCACAATCGAAAGCGGAGCGGGACAGAAAAAAAACAAAACAAGCCACCAGCACAACCGAGAAAACCGACCACAACCACATGATCATGATCATGATTATGATAATTTCGTAATTGTATAAGATTTAATTCGTTTATATTTATGTTTATTTGCTTTTTATGGGATCGATCGAGCGATAAGGCGGTCGTTTGCCGTTTACCGGCGCTCACTGTCACTGTGGTTGCGGCTGCGGCTCTTGGGGACATCTTTTCTCATGTCGAGACTTCGCTGGTGGCACATCCGGCTGGCTGTCCTTTGGCTGGTGCTGCTTGGGAGCGAGCGAGTATTTCTGCGGGTGATACAAATTGATAACCGACCGGGGTGGTCCACGCGCACCGAACCACAGATACGTTGTGCAGTTGCAGTTTTACGACATCGTTAGCATTGGCTTGCGATAGGCTCTGCGACGGGAGTTTAATGGACGCTTAATCAAAGGATTAGAGGGAGAGATGCACGTACAGGAAGCTGCAGAATCGCAAGAGACGTAGTAATGTTAACTTTTGCAAGGCATGCGAATTTGTTAGGCTTAACCTTGCGTGTAGTTATTTGAGATTAGCTCTCCAGCAAGACGACACCATCAACAAGTTCTCCAAGTTTCCATTACCTTCATATTGCACTACATACTTCTATAACTTTTTCTTCTTAGCTCTTATCATTTGCCGATCATTGACCAATGACCAGTCATGTAGTTCCTTTAGTAAAAGAGTGACTTTAAATCCTTTTCTACGAATCACTAACGATCGGGAATTTGCCGGTTCTCTACGATAACGACACACTGCTTAATCCCTGCCTTAATGATATTTTTTCCTACTGACATCTGTCCACGAATGCTGCACCTTGCTGTAAACATAGTGCCTCCGTTTTGGTCGATTGATTGCGCGAATCGCAATTCAAGTCGGTGGGTAATAGGCGGCACAGCAACTTCTCGCAGGCACGCGCAATCCGTGAGGTAAAAGTTTACCTCTTTCCCAGGCTCGCTGCCTATGAGGAAAGGCGCACAATTCGCCAGATTATGATCCGTTTTCTCTGTCTCGTTCTCTGTCTCTCCTGGCTGAATTCTTGCTATCGCAAACGGTGTGGCCGACATTATTGAGTGAGGGTTTCCTGTCAGTATCGTTGTGCTCGATCGTAACCACAAGTCATAGGTAATCGACAACACCGCTCTTTTTCATCTCACTCGAGTATCTCGTGATATTGACCATGCTCTGAGGTCTATTTTTTATGGCTACCGATCGGTTAGAAGCTGGTAGGGAGGGAAAATTGGAAGGTGTGTAAATCTGCCCTCTTGCTTATTCTTGCTTAAGAGACGGAGGGATAAGTAACGCTTAGAAATATTGGCCTACTGTAGTGGACTTCGAGTGTTAGACCGAATAATTCAAGAATTCTTTTATCTTGAGAAACTATAACTCTTACACTCTTAACTCGAGCTTATCAAATTTGTTTTTTAAAGTGTGCATCTTTTAAACTTTTCAGTTAATGCTTCGATTTTTATAACCAATTAAGCAAAAAAGTAACCTCGGTGATTTATCGAATCCTCGACTCTCAGGCTCGTCGAAGCTCGCCTAAATCATAATCCGTAAACCACCAACACCTGTGCACCATTCCTTGCAAGTAAGGTAGCGTTGTACGGTTGTATGGTAAACGTATACCACACAGTGAAAAGCTCACACAAGCCACGGGTGTAGCATTTTTCAATTAAACTAATAACCGAACCAAAAATCAAGTCAGGGCTACCGATATCATCAGCCACCGGGGCGCTCGGAACATCAGCCACTTATTACGGTTTCGTACCGGGCCACCGGAAATAGTGGCCTACCCTTCCGGCGCCAAATCAAAAATAGCCACACACACGACCGACAGGGACCACCGACACGTGATTTATGGTTCGAATGATTTGTCCGAATTTCACAAAAAAGCGGCCCGTAAGCCACAAAAAGAAGCCCAGAAGGTTCCAATTACGTGGCGAGCTATATTGTTTGCTTAGCAAATTGGAGCCACCCTTTTTGCTTCATATAGGCGCGCGTACGTGTGTGTGTGTGTGTGTGTGTGATCCGCAGCATTCCATGTACAGGGTCGGAACTGGCACGTCGATAATTTCCCAGACAGATCATCATCACCGAAAGGGTTCGGTGGAGCTATTAAAATTTCCCATAAATCATAAAACCCGGCGCTGAGCGGTGTGTGATACCACCCCTTTTGGGGACGTCGCAGCAACCTTTCCGTCGCCGGACGGAGATCATAGGTTCGGTGGATGATTTAGAGAGCTCCACCGAGCGGTCGGACGCATCTCGGGAAAGAGTTTCGAAACTTTTTGTGAGCTTGCTGGCTACATCGCTTCGAGGAATAAGCGGGGTTTTGGCGTAAAATGAGCAACCGACGGTCTTTTGGGTTGGGTTCCAATTTTGACAGCAAATGAAGGGGGAGTTTTCACCGGTCCTGGGGGTGGTCGAGGTTAACCCATCATCGGTTCCGTTGTTTTGCCGTTTGAAGTGCGGCCCCGCGAACGGAACGAAATGCTAATGAGTATTAAATCATACGTGCTGAGGTCCGGCGCGGGTCGTTTGCTCCAATATGTGGGAGGAGCGCCCTTGCGGACCGGCCGGAACGTAGCGTTTGCTAGCGCTGCTGAACCTGTTATTAGATGGGACGGGAGTGTGTGGTTTAGGGGATGTGCGCGAGCCTGTTTTTCTCTTTTTGCTACTTTGTGGCGCTTTGCAAAAGGTCATCGGCTGGGAGATAAGCAGCCCTAACCTTCGTTTGGAGTTGGCAGTCGATGTTTTGCTTTTGAAGTGTAAGTTTAAGGAAGAATCTTAAGGAGATTAAGTATAGTTACAAACTAACGGAAAGTAGTCAGGAATAATCGATCAGGTCCTTTTATCCGACTTAAGGCCATGGTTTGGCCCAAGATTTATTCTTGTGGGTAGACGGAAAACTCGTAGTCGGCCAAGGTCTGGTCATGCTACAAAGCAGGATTTAGTAATCTGTTAAAGATTGTTGCACTATATTGTTGTACTTTATGCATACTATTGAATATATTCATTCAAGATTTGATCCTATAACAAGCGATTTTTCATCTGATATCTTTATCGTTTTGCTTAATTAATTTTCATAGTGGAGGTTTACCCTCTGTGTTTAAGATTTACAGCTCAAAGCGGCTGCTTAGTCCATGCTCTGGATGTTCCTATCCTGTATACTTACATGTGACATTTTCAGCCCTACCACAGGCTGTTTGCAGCTCATCTTTTACACTGAATTCACATTCATTCTGTGTCAAGCACATTAAAAAATACCCTCCGCTTCACCAAGAAAAGAGTTAATAGAGTCATTTCGGGTGGCCGTGCGAATGGCGACCGCTTCGCTTCAATGTGTCCTTTGGGGATGTTTCAGCTGCACACTTTTACACGCCCAGCAACTTTAACGACACGCTTGCGGACCCGCCCTCGCCAAGTCCTTGCCAAGCGCTTGAGGCTCAACGCCGGCGTCCAGCATCTGATCGTTAGATGCCTTAAAAGACCTCATTTACCTCCCCAGAACAGGAAGCGACCGTAGGATGGAAGCGCTTCGTAAAACTCTTGCTCTTTGTCTCCAATCCCTTGCCGATCGGTGTTTGTGGACGGATACATTTTCGGAAGGAAACACCCACTCGACTTTGGGATGGAGTAAATTTGATAATTTCATCGATTTCGATCCCCAAAACCCTGGCAGCTGTAGCGACGGTTGTGCCTAATCAAAGCGTCTCCTCCCAGCGTTGCCCATAAACCGGACAAGGGACGACGTTTCCGACGTATGTAAATTTGATAATTGCATTCCGAGCGCGGTGGGATTTCGCGGGACAACCGAAAACGAAACTCTGCACGGTCGAAATCGCCGAACCTCCCCAGACGAAGATAATGATCGGTTTCAGCCGAGCTTGGTCGGGTCCGTCGGCGATCGCCTGTGTCCCCCCGGGGGCGACAAATGCATCAAACGGAGAGGACGATGAGTACGTTCGCCGGATGACGATCCGTTTGTACCAGAGCGTGTGTGTCGCTGTTTGTTGTAAGATGCTTGTTTTGTTGTGTCCTTTGCTGTCTGCGGAAAGGCAGACGATCTGCACAGGCATCGCGATGGCCTAGTGGTCCAGTCAAGGTGACGTTGTTTTGGTGTTTTTTTGCATCCCAAAGGAGGTAAGAAAATATGCCAAACTTCTTTGTAAAGCGAATTTGCTGTTTCTGGTGCTCCGAATCTTATTATGTCCCAAATGGGTCCGCGAAACTGCGCCGATACCTACGTGTAGTTAAAATGTGGATCGGGACAGCGTGGACACCGTGGAATGGAAGAAGCGCACCCAAAAACTGCTCGCGGTCAGATTTGTGTACCCTAAATTCGGACAACCAAAGCCATCGACACCTGCAGAAACGCGCGTGGAAGCTTTTTTGCGAGTGCTCTTTTGCTGTCCCTGGAGAACTTGCGGTGGGAGGTCTACCAGGACCGGGGAATATCCCGGGATGTCCGTGGTTGATTATTATTATGATTAGCCGGCTCGGTTCTGCTCTAGGAGCGCGCGCGCACGCGTTTGTGTGTGTCACGGGGTTTTCTTGTGCTTGCTTTGCTCGCCATTTGATCGAATTTTGAATCCCGCGAAGCGCAATAACACGGCTGGAACGGAAGGAGAAACAAAACGAGTCAAATGGATGGACGCTTAAAAACGTATTAACCCACAAATGGACACGGCGTTTGGAGCGTTAGCGGCGGTGTTGGTGGTTGTGCATTCCAGGAAGCGACATTTGCCGCCACTTCGGGCGAGCTGGCAAATAATTTTGCGGAGCTGGCAAATCAGCGCTCCACTTTCGGTTTGTTGGAACATGCGCGAACCTGTCCGTTCCTGTTTGCGTGCTTACAAGGATGCGCGCCAGCCAGTCCGGTGCATTCGTCCGCATTCGGGAGAGAATCTAATCTGAATGGGAAGCCCGGGCTTAGGCACAGTGTTTATGAGGTGCAGCTGCCTGTTCTGTTAATTGGCGTTTTACATATTTTTCTGCAGATTGAATTTTTGAGGCAGGCAATGCTTTTAAAAGGCAATAAACAAGCTGAAGAAGTTGATTAGAAGTTCGAGCTGGTTGTCTTTGTCGTTTGGACGAGCTCGTGTAGAACTGTTGGACGATCAGAATCCAAGGTGTAGAGGATATTTGCTTAACCCTAAATTAAATACGCTTTGTTCCCGATTTGAGCGGGTCTAGACTTACGAAGATTTGAAGAAAAACAGTTTCTTCATATTTGATAGAGTCTTTTATGCGATTTGATAGACGATTTTTTAAACAGAATTGACTTAGCTAATGCTATCAAGTTAAATCTAACGTACTCGTATGTCGAGGTTGTAGTGAAGGACAGATATTAGAAATAAGTGGATATTCGAATTCCAGGGATATCATCGAAATACATTTCCTGCGAAACTCGAGATTATTCTATAATAACTTTTGAAAATGTTTCAAATGTTAAATTTTATTTGCGACCGTCATCAATATACTATGTCCCTTATGTCCGAACTTTAATTGCATTTGAAGTGTTACATGTATTTCAAGGATTTTATTAGCATTCCATGTCGTAAACGCCTCCTAGAATTTTAATATTGCTATTAGTAAGATGAGATCAAAGCGGCTTGAGGACCACGACAGCCCTATCCGAAGGCAAACGATCACTTCAATGTTGCAAATTTAAATTGCTCGCGTGCACATAGTGCAAACATGATATACGTCGTTGTGTTGTGTTCGAAATCCTTCCTCCACGCTTACCGGTTTTCTAATTGCAATTTGATTTCCTCCCATTTTTCGAACGCAACCAGCTGTACACATGCACACAATCGCTACCCTTTTGCTAGCCAGCCCAACAAAACAGTTATTTATGGACTGTCAATAATTTATTCTTCGCACCAGCTAACACTCGCGCTTGCGAATTAGTCCAAAACTAAGCAATCTCGTGCAAACTGCTTGCAAACAACGTGTCACGTACGTTCGTACAAAGCGGGTTGCAAATAAATTAATCCACCAGCGCCAGGCCATGCGGCAGGACTGCGCACTGCCGCTGTTTCGACCACCAACTTTCCATAAATCAATCGAACCACGGTGTCCCACGGCCCGCAACGGCGCAAGGGAGGTACAGGATGTGTGTGTTTGTGCGTGTGTGTGAATACCGGCTTAGATATTCGCACAGTTGGAAGCGAATGTCCGAATCACTTTCCTAATGGATTGCCGCCCGGTCTCGATTAGTATCGTATGACCTGGACCTCGAACGGGGGAGGGAAAACTAACGGCTGTGGTCGTATTTATAGCGAAGGTTCTCGGCACCGAACCAAACCGAAGACGGTACGGAATGAAATCACGTAATTTATAAATGCAGCCGTAATGACTGCTTGCGAATCGACGTGCTTACGCCTCGCTAGACCCCCAGAGACCCGAGGAGGGAATGAAGTCACGAACTCTCTTTGCGGACCTTCGACCACGGCACGACGAACACGTCGTCAGGCAGTCTCACTTGTGTGGCAGCACCTGGCAGCCCGGGCATGGCCTGTCGTCCGGCATGCATCCGTCAGCAGGCCGGGTCAGCACTTGCACTCCAAGAGGCAAACACACGTCGATGCAGTACACGCGCTAAATGTTGCCCTGTCCAAAGCACTTTGCCTGAACTATAAATAATAATAAGACCTTTGCGTGGTGGAGGTGGTGGACAATCCATCAGCGGTGATTCGTGGCACTAGAGGCTCTAGCCACACTATAGGGTGCACAGTTGGAGCTGTCAATATCCCGCTGTTTGTGTGTGTGTGTGTGCGATGTGGTGTTGCCGTTTTACGGCAGCTGTAAAGTTCGGACGGATTAGCTCTGTTGAAGGGGATGGTACGACACGCCACACCTCTTAGGTACTCAGGTGCTTTTTTAGTTGAAGGTGGTCCCGTGAAGAGGTTGTAAAAATGGTTGGGTTTTTTTTTAAAGCAAAACACATGGTGGAATATGCCTACCATTGTGGCTGCAATGGAATTTGTTGGAATGTATTCCAAACATCTTGAAGAGCTTTACTTTTGCGAAGTAAATTAATCGTGTACCTATGTGATGCTTAGGTGGCCAAATCAGGAAGGGGCAAGTAAGTGAATTGTAACATGTATTAGAATTTTGTTTAAAAAAGGCTCCTTTAATGGTTTCATTTTGCTACTAGATGGCTAGAATATTAGTATGTTTTAAATCAATTTAATCTCAATTAATTTTCAACGAAGAAGAATTATTGGTTTCAGTCTCTTCTAGCTAATTGATAGAAACGATAATTTACTCTTCTTAAGTTCACTTAAAAGCTAAATAAATGTAATCAAATTTCTTGAAAGCTCTTCACTTAAAGTTCACAAAATCAAACCATCGTGATATGATTTATTGACGCGTTCAGTGCGTTTGCTCCAATGACGCTAGCGTTCCCACCGAACCGAACAGGCATCGATCACACACTCGAGCGACAGTGACAAACCCCAAGATAAGATCAGCACTTCGATCTGTTCACACCAGCGATGGGCCCAGCAGAGCGCGCTCGGCTTTGGCTCGGTCGCGGGATAATTTATTTACGCACTTTTCCCTCCGCTTCGCTTCCCCCATGGCGCAACATCTAGCTGTCAACGTTTGTAGCTTCCGGTTGACATGGGGCGGCCATTGTTCAAACGCCGTCGATCGATCGACGGCCCATTACACATTCCCATAAATATCGATCGATCAGGCCCTGGGAAGGATGTGCGCGCACTTCGTGGCCGGTCGATGCCACCGTAGGTTCAGACAGACACACACACACACACGCTTCTTGCGTACGCACCAGACCAGAAGAAGCGGCGTAAGTAGGTGCGCGTTCGTTCTCAGACGCAGGGCTACTGTCTGGGAGTGCGAATGGGCAACATGGCAACCGTTGCCGCGATTTGATCAGCGTCAGCTGCGCGTGTGTGTGGTGCGAACGTGTTGCAAACGACCGGTGATCCGGTCGGTGAAATGAATAGAAGCATGAGAAAATCGGCGGAAATCTACACTGCACCGTCGTCGTCGGACCGTTCCACCGCCACTACCCCCGTCTGCCCATTCCGTCCCGGTCACGTCAGAGCGCGGCTGCCAGACACGCCTTGACACGCGGTAGCCTGGACGTGATGCTCGCGAATAATGGGGCCCCATGACTTGGCTGGATCGTCCGCCGCGCTAACCTCACTTTTTAGCTGTCAACTAGAAGCGATTATCTTTCACCGCGGTGATGCGCTGGAAGCTTTTGGAGCGCCTTCTTTTTGCTGTTTGAGGGTCTGTCGGGTAGCTGCTTGCTTTGGAGATGTTGAGGTTTTTTTTTTTTGTTACATGGTCTCACAAAAACAACAATGCAAAGTGGGATTCGTTTTTTTTGTTTGCTGCGACCGTAATTTGTTAGATTGATTGCGTTTTGCAAGCTTATTTATTGTTTGCCTTTGTTGGGGCATAGTTCATTGTTGGTTGACTTCACGTGCTTTTTATTTTATTTTTTTTTCTTCTGAGTTTTGCCGGTCATGCCATTGCTTTCTGTTAAAAATGTATTTAGCTTACTATTTTTGAAGGCTACAACTGTTTGAAATTATTTTGATTTTAGGAATAATGAATATGATTTTTCAGATCTCGACTATTACTTTCAACTGGAAAATTAAATGCTCAGAAGGATCTTTTACCCTTACACAGTTAATCAAAATAATTGAAAGCCCATGTGATCCATTACGTGCAACACATTTTTGCTGCAAATGTGTATTATTTTCCCAACTGCATTCTTCTCGTTATTATCCCTTCAAACCGCCAGTCCAAGCAAGCTTTCATTTGAGGCAAACAGTAATCAATGCCGTGCCTCAAACATCCTAAATTAGTTTGAAAATTTATGACCCTTGTTAAGGATGGTTTGAACCATTTTGCAAAATAAATCCCCCATTTCCAAAAAAACGTTCCCCATAATGTTTAGCTGTAATCACGATTAAACTCAACACCTGCACCCACCTGCATGATCCGGCAACCATAACAAGCCACACACTATTACAGATCGGTTCGATAATGGCTGATTGAGCCAAACCAAAAAAAAACAAAAAGCGAGACAAGGGAAAATCCATCCCTTGGTGCTTCGCAGCAAACCATAGCCCACACAGAGTCGTGTGGCCTCCCAGATGGCGGTAATGCACTCCCCGGAGAACGTGAAGGTGGGCGCAACAAATTTGCAGTCGATCAACAACATCGCACCGTGGCGTGAGTGCGTGCGTGCGGGCAGCCGCCAATGGGGAACCGGTTTGATGCGTCCGTTGCGTGGCGCGAGACGCGCATCCGTTTCCGCGGCGATCGATACCGATCGAAGATTTATCGGGCAACATATTGAAAATTAAATTCAATTTTCCACACGATCCGTTGATCCGATACCCTGTCGAATGGCTGTCAATGGGGTGGCGGTCGGCAAGAGAGGGTAGCTAAAAGGGGGTAGGAGATTATGTTTACATAACGTGCAGCCCAAGCGCGTTGCGCGTTGTGATCAAACTGAGCGATCACAACCCCGGCAGAAGGGATAACGCAACGCATAAATTTGATCGCTCATCGGATCATCTGTCCGCACAAAGGAACTGCGAACTTGCGAAAAGCATAACACCCCACGGAATGGCCGGGTGGGGGAAAGGGGAAATTAACTGCCCGAGCGGTAGATGATCGTACCAGGAGAGGCAAGGAACAAGCATAAGAACGTTCTGATCCTCTGTTATTACAAGGCTGCTCGAGTCCCAAAATTCCCAAAAGCCGTGGACGAATTGTAGAGTAAAAAGTAAATAAGAATAAGCAAATTAGATCCCTGTAGTAAGATTTATAGATTTTAATTCAATTTATGAAAAACGACCCGGTAACGGCGGCGACGGCCAACCTGACAGTAGATTAACTAACATACACCACTGCGTAGGATGCTGGAAGGTTTAGGTTTAGTTCCTTTTCAATTTGCGGGACGAAATGATTCCCTTGGAGCAGTGGGATGTCTGTGGGATCAACACAGTTTGGGTGCATTCCTTCGTAAAGGAAGCTTTAAAGGTACGGGATTGAAAAGGGAGCAAGATTGAATTTTCAACCCCATCCAGCGCTTCAGCGAGGGATAAATCAATTTATGCTGCACCGTTCTCGTACCTCCTCGAACACACGACGAAAAGGGTCCAAACACAAAGCGGATGGATTTTGTGCTGCCTGCCCGGCAGGAGAATTTGATGATGAATTATAATATTAATTAAAATATAATCTACTTTAATAGTTGTGTGCTGCGTTGCGAGAACGCAAAGATGCAGCACGAACTGACGGACACGGGTGCATCCGCAGCTAGACAGATTAGCCATCGGCACGGAATGAACCGGGGTGGAGTAGGCAGTTGCAGTTTTTGGGGTGCATGTTCACGCGCTTGCCGATTTCAGGGAATTTCGGCTCATCGTCGTGGTTCAGCTGTCCGCGAACTGGCTTGTCGCCGCCGGTCGTTCCAGGCGGATCGGTGGGAACACGCTGATGCCTCACCGTGGTCTCGTGGTCCTCCCAAAAACCCATCTCCATGCGCTTGCAGTTTTGGGGATTTGTTTATATATGCTCTGCTCTGCACGTCCGTGTGGTGTGTAGAGTCGAGTGGCCTTCGGGCGGTCACGAAAATTGTTTATTTTAGCTAAACATGCCACCAGCACGACATGGCACCCGCCACAGTACGCCACGACAGCGGATTTCGGAGAAGCTTAAAACCGCGCACCCTCTCTCTTCGCATGTGCGTGTGCTTTTGGCATCCGTTTGTGTGTGTGTGTGTCTGTGTACCGTAGCGGTGCGGAAATGGTCGAGACACGATCTTAATATGCTCCAAACTCTGTATCGCTTAGGTTTCGATTTGTTTTTGGCTTTTGTTTTTGTGTTTGAATTTGTTTTGATACTGTGACTGTGGGAGCTACACGGCTGATATTACAGAAGCTGGAGCCTACACTGAGGGGTGGCTTTGGGGTTTTTTTTGGCCCGAAGGATGTTACGACCTGCAGCTGCTGCTGATGCGTAAAACGTGATTTTGGGCTGATTTGATTTGTTTAATTAAGCGCAGCTAAGGGCTCGTTTGGTCGTGCTTCAACTGTGTTTTGGAAATGATCAGTACATCAAACTATGCAGAAATTTTTAACGAGTGACGCCACTAAGCAGATGCTCTGAAATAACTGCAAAGTATCTTTATGTTTATTATATCACGAACGTAATGTTTAAGAGGTATTGGTCTTTTGTTGAGTATTGAATTGGGCATTAAGTCTTAGTCATTAGTCTTAAAGATAGTTTTAGAAAAAAAAAATCTAGACAGTGTCCATGAACTATATGCGTCACTAACGTACGATCTTAAGATGTTCTAATATGGCAATATACATGGTAATGTTGGGAGGCAAAAGACTGTGAATAATAAGAGTCCTTTTTAGAGGCGTCTTTAGATACTTCGAGGTAAAAAGATATTAATAGTCTGAAAAATAACAAAGTTATTTTAGATATCTTGAAGATAGATGTGGTGTCATATAATGATCTAATTCTAATAACAAGATATCCATAATAAGCTCAGTTTCGACTAGAGATTATCTCCGAGCTTTCGACTACAATACAGACGGTAAAGCAACCTTCTTACGTCTCAAAATTCAAGACACTATTCACATGAAGTTATGGGTGCTTCATTGGATGTCCGAAGTTGTAGTATTATATTAGTAAATCCACCAGATTGTACTATTCCGTAGAAAAGCTTTTGAGGAAGACCTAATTCAAGTATCGTACACGTTGTTTTACTATTCCAATGAAATTCCAATTATGTAAATAAATTACATAATTTTGCCTTCAATTTCCAATCGTGACGTCGTCTGCCTTGTAGCTCTCATGCGCTCATCATCTTACAGAAAAGCTAATTGAGGAAGAAGAGAAGTAGATCACATTATTTGCATAGCCCATCAGGCCGGCGGAAAGCTGCACAACGAGCGGAGGGTAGAAAAAACAATGTTCGCATTGATTTCGAGTCCACGATCCATGCGGCCGGCAGTGCAGAAAGCTTGCAGCCCGGCCACGACATCAGTCGCGAATCACGATCACGATCGTGTGCCCGGTGCGCACACATTGCAGCACGTCCTTTACGGTCCCGTGCAGTGCCAGCGTTCCATCATTAGGCAGGCGGCAACACGCGGCTAATAGATTAAACGATTCGATAGTAATTTATTCCCTCGCCTGCCCTACTAGGAGCTTCCCCGGTGTGACTGGGCGATTGCGGTGGGTGGATTGCCGCAAGATCGAAAGCAAGATGGCGCGCCGATGTCTGGTGTTTGCGCTACGTGGTACCGTGTGGCCACCCGTCGGGACGTTCCTGCCGGTTGGCGCAGAAAGCTAACCGTTCCCCGGGACAGATTTATCTATCCTGCCCTGGTGTGTGCATAGTCACATACACACACACATACAACAACACGAAGACACGATCGGGCGCGACATCGTAATAAATCACCTCGCTAACGACGCCTAATGATTGCAGATAGAGTGTGATTTAGAATATCACTGTTGGCAGTTAGGTGAAAATTAAAAGGTTATTATGCGGTTATGTCCCAATAAAATGGGTAGGAAAGGCGGCAAGTGAGGCTAGGGACAAACGCGCGTGCGCGGGTGTGTGTAGGTTGCATGTTGCACTTCGGTTGTCGCCCTTTCCTTCCCGATCGGTTGCTACCAGATTAGGGGGGCTTGAAAGAAAAAAGGGGGTTCCAATCGATCGCATTCTCCGTGGCCGGCACGATTTTAGGCCTTTTTTTGGTTCACTGCAACCCCAGAATGGAAGGAAAAGAAAAAAAGCGTGCTCGACCATGTAGGCGGTACGGTGCAGTGGGTTGCCTTTTTTCTTTTCACTCCATCCGCGATTTCTCGTGTCTCGAAAGTCACGAAACGAATCAGTCTTCCGGACGGTTCGGGGCGGGTTTGTAGCACACTGTGATTTTATATAGACCGGTAGGCTGAACGCTCATGCAGCTGGTACCGCGCAGGAGCAAAAGGGATATCTTGCATTATGAGCGCCAACCTGCCCGTCACACGCTGGGTTTATAATTGCAGGCAAATTGTGATTAATTTGTACATTGCAATAGTGTGCCGCGTTCTATTGATTAGGCACGGGAAGCTGTACCGCATGCCCGTAAGCGTGTCCGCGCGTGTAATGTTTCAATTTATATGGCAGCATGAGTTTTGTATGCACCTCCCCGTCGGTTTGAAGGACACGTGGTGGTGATGGTGGAGAACACGTAAGGCCCTGGATTGTTCATTTACTGTGCCGAGTGGCAGTGAGTGATTGGGAGCAATCAATATGTCGATTGTGAAGGTTGCGGTGTAAGTATACCAACGAAGGGTTAGTTTAAGTGCAAAGGAACAAAAATGTATTAATAGATAAAAGAGTACATAAAAATTTACTTTTATCCATAAACATTGCAAACTTACGCGTCGTAAGTTTTAATGCACGAATCGTGCTTTATACCAATACGGATCCGTATAATTATTTTTAATTGATTTTCTCCACGGTATGATCCGGTTGCGGAATTATTATTATTATCAATATAGCAAAGTAATGTTAACGATTCGTGGGAAATCATTAATGTTTTTTTTCGAGCCTCGATAGCAACCAGTATCGCTTGCCACACAGGTGCGCATACACTGCCATATTACACATAACAATTTAATATCCCTCTTAGTGTTCCCGCTAATTGCTGCCGAATAATTGATTTCCCGGTAAACTTCCAACCCGGTGGAAAGTTGTCCGCGTAAGAGAAAGTGGTTTACCGCTCACTGTGCACTGTAGTTCGGGGTGGTTTTTGTTTCCCATTCGGGCAATATTTCAGTTGCCATTGTAATGCAATCAGGTGCGAAGTCAAACACCATTAGTGTGGCTAAAGTTTTAGTGTGCCAGAGTAAGCAAAGGAAATAAAGGAATGCACTGGTTATTGCAGGATATGTGGTATTTTTTAACAGCTTGTGAAATGTGGAACGATCCCAGTGTAAAGCGTGAGGTAGCCATAAAACACGGAATTAATTTCGTTTAAAAGTTTGGGTAGTTCGCAGCTGGGCTGGCTTTCGTTTTCGATGGTATAAAAAAGTGGGATTTTGTGCTTTTTGCCAAAAACGAATCCCAAAACATGAAAGAATTCCGAAAAGCTACAAAAAATAAAAATAAAATAAAGAGTTGATAAATAAATCAGGAAAAAAATCGGGAGATAAGAGAGAAAGATATATTTAATTCATGAAACTGTACTCCAATTGCCTCGGGCGTATAAATTGCAAGTGTGCCAGAACGTAGCACGCACAGATTGTTTGGTGAATGAAGCAAATGCGGCAGAAACCTAATTGAATCTTCAAACATCTTTATATCGTGTTCATCCCTTTGTCTTTAACTCTCCCGGCTCATCTTTTTTTGTTGAAACCTTTGCTTTTACCTTAGTTATAAACCAGTGCAAAAAAAAAAAAAAAAATTGACGGATTAGCAACGGATGCATAAAGTGCGCGGAAGAACGCGCTTTGTAGATTACTTTTTGTTTTAATTCTTCCGTATTTACATTCTCCGCCTATAGCTAGCATTCAGTTGAAAAGATATAAATCAAATACGTTTGCAGAGCTCATTGCTCAGCGCTTCCAGCAAAGCAAGCCGCTCGTCCCAACATTACGTGAAATGCTTCCGAAAGCTCACCCGAGAAGCATAAATTATGGATTGACGTGCGGTTACTGCTATCCGTATCGTAAAATGTACGCCGGTTTGCTCTGTTGTAACATGGCGGCATTGGTTGTAATCATAAAACCAACCCCCTTCGACTATGACGGACAGTACTTCGGGCGAGATGGCAACCGGCTCAGAGGCAGTCCCAGGTTGCAAAGTTCAAAGCGGACCGGCGTGCATTCGCCGATGACCGGACCGGTTGCCGATTTACTTTTGGAAGCTGTCATAAATTTATGAACGCTTGCTAGCTAGTGGTGTACCACATACACTTTGAAGTGCGTGTTTTTTTTGTGCTGCCGCTTGCAACGGGTTGCGCGAGTTTCGCTCAGTTTCGTTTGCTGGAAAAGCGACGTGTTCTTAATTGAAACATCTCTTTGTGTAGAAAAATGCAAGACAGTGGTGCTTTTGCATCGCTTGAATTAACACAGGGTTGGTGCTAAGGTTTGCTTTTCTTTTTTGTTTCATCAACACATATAATTGGTAAAAATGTAACTTAAACAATTGGTAACATAAAAACATAAACAAATAAACCTGCCCCGAGTGAGGATCGAACTCACGACCTTAAGATTATGAGACTTACGCGCTACCGACTGCGCTATCGAGGCTTGTGATATGACGTTAGCTAGTCAAGAATCGGGTGGATATGAACTTTTTTTTATAATTTGATTTAATATTTTTCATGAGTCTACTTAACTTTTATAAAAGTATAAGTATTATACGTTTTTTAATTTAAATCGTTTAATTTAATATGTCAGTGTATATTTATTCATGTCAATATTAGATTTAATTTTGTGTAGTTTTTTGCTATACCAAATAGTTATTTTTATTAAATGCGTGAAAATTTATAAGATTTAATTAATATGTAATAATATAATATCTTTCTTATATTATTCTATTAGTAGGGAAAAAATAAATGCGGAACAGGTTGATGATAACCATTATTTACCTAATCATAGAAGAGCTCCGCTCAACAATCATTCCCCCCCGTTTTGATTTTGAACTATATGATCAGTTTTCGGCTGGATGGAATTAGTATAGCATCGATGTTACGATTATTTGTTTTAACTGAACTGTTTTGTACACATCAATTATTTCATTCTTTTTTATGCAACCTTTATTGTCAAATTATTTAAACGTAAACGAAATGCTCTCCACAAAAATATTAACTCTAGCCAATTAGCAGAGCGTAGTTTCGATCTACGGACCTCTGGGTTATGGGCCCAGCACGCTTCCACTGCGCCACTCTGCTTCATGCCTAGTGGTCAGTTAAATGTATTTATAAGCGCTCCTCTCGCTTATTACCGCTTGCTTAGCCTGTCTGTGCGCATGTCTGATTATCTGTTCTGATCGAATGCGTACACACGATGTAGTTGCTGTTTTTATGTATTTATTTGAAAATAGAATAACACCAATGTTGCCTTTTTTGCCTTTTCTAAGGGCTTTTGTCGCTTGCACTACACTTTTTTTATCATTCGATCGCGACCAGACACGTGCGTTGCCAAAAAGTGCCAAAAAGCGCATTAAATTACAAGCCGCACAATCTGATTAAGATAGCCCCCATTGGATGCAGTGCACGAGATAGAGTCACTCCGTTTTTGGGCAGTCCGGGCCTTCGTAAAAGGATGCTCTTACGCACTCTGACAGCTTCCAGTTGCGCGCCGTCCAGCCTCCAGAATGCGCCGAGGCTTTTTTTTATGAACCCTAAATATTTGATGAGGGGGCCTTTTTCGATCTCGAAACCATTGCTTTGCGGATGGTTTCTGTCACGGTCAAAGAAAAGTGTCGGAATGTTCTGTGCTTCGGTCATGCAACGCCCACTTGCCAGCAATGGCCAACAGCAGCTGGAGAGAGAGAGCCCTTTGCATTAGGTAGATGGCAGCAGCACGATGGGGCGTGTGTAGGCTTGGTTTGGTGGAAGTCTTCACTCACGAACAGAGTTTGTCCATTAGAGGGGTCCAATCGGGCCCGTTTGGCCGACCCGTTCGTTATCGTAATCTGACTTGCGAAAACTCGCCGGAGCGCTTGTCTGTCGTGCGCGGTCACGAGATAAGAACCGTCTTCACCGTCTGCTCTTGCTGCGCTGCATGAGCTAAGTTTTGGGTCGTGCCCTGCATCGCGGTTGGCTTTTGGTGTGGTTCGTGTTGGCTCACGTCGGCCACAATGGACGGTGACGGTTTTCGGGTGCCTTAGACGCGACTATCACGTGAGGTCGCCTTGGGCATCGGTCGGCATTCGTAAAGCTGTCATGTTTTCTAAGCTCGCACAAAAGACAACGGACGACACCGCCCAAGTGTTTCATTCCCGTCTGGGGAGCCGCCCGTGAGACAGGGTTTAATTTACGTTCGGTAATAATGAAACTGTGTTTATGAAAGAAAGCAAGAAGGTTCACTAGTGGAGATGGGCGTTTTTTAATGAAGTATCGCGTGTAGCCCTTTGTTGTAATAATGCGAATAAATGCATGAGGTGTTGAAGAAACCATTAGTCAGACAAATTAGTCATTAGACAAAGAGTCAAAGTCAAATGATAATAATGATGATTGTATAGTAAAACCGATCATCAAATATTTTTAAGTATAATAACTAATAAAAGTAGTTTTCTTCCCTGCCCCGAGTGAGGATCGAACTCACGACCTTAAGATTATGAGACTTACGCGCTACCTACTGCGCTATCGAGGCAAGCTTATAGAGGGAGAAGTTCTTTTCAATTAGTTTAATTATTCTCACCCTACATTCTGTCTTTACAGGAAATGTCCCCTGGGTTCTTCGTTTGGCATAATTCCACCCATCGCTCTCAAGGCGCCCCAACAATGTGCAAATCGTGAGCACCAATTTCCATCGTATATATAAATTAGATAATAATATGAATAACTTTATAAGGCAGCTTACCCTGCCGGAAGCAGGCAGGAGGCGAGACATAGGTGAAGCAAATCGTAGATTTCGTCGACGGCTTCGTTCCCTCTTATAATAATCTCTCCCTGGGTCACTCTCGGATGTTACGGGGATGGGTGGAAGGAGTAGCTGGAGGAACCGAGACGCAAGATCGCAGATCGTGCCAAGACCACTACTGCCGCCCGCTCTCCGAGAAGTGGTCTCACGATTGAGGGTGCCGGGCGTGCGCCATTCCACCGACACAGGTCGCAAAGCCTGGGAAAGAAGATATACCCTTCCTCGACCTCAGAAACCCTTCAGCATTCCCCCTGCCTTTCGTAATCCTTCGTCTGATCGGAGTGAATTGCGCTACGCTGAATCGTTCATGCGCGCGATGATCTTACGAATGAGCGCGCGTGCCCCCGGATTTTTTTTGTGTTGTAGCCGGCAAGCAAAGCATGGGACGTACATGGGGGTCGTACATGCACACGAACATATACGGGCTCTCGATGCTAGATTATAGTTGAATGGGGTGGGGAAAGGTTTGATGGCGAAGTGGTGGTCACAGATGAAGCAGGAGGGGTAATTTGAACTTGCTGCCGTAAGTGGCTGGCGGACATGCCAGTTCTCTGACCTGCATATACACACACACACACACACACACACACACACACACACACACACACACGTTGGCACCGGTACCAATCACTTCATCCGCGTGGTATGCTGTTTGCTGTGACATTGGTATCTTAGTTTTGGCGTGTACTCGTGAAACGTACCGGAGATAGAATGAGTACAGTAGTGTTGGGAATGTGAGCAAGTAAATCACAAGATGAAGCAGTTTTCAAAATTTAACTGAAAAATCCTATTAAACTGTCTGCATTTTGATTGAGTAATGATTGAAATTCATATCGCATTTGATCGTAAAGTGTCGTTTGCTTGATAAACATACACAAAATGAAGCACTATTCTAGTATATCTTTCTGCAATTTGGCAGTTTAATCAGATATAACGTTGAAATACCGGATTTTGTAGTTTGGCTGATTAAAAAAACTCATTAAAAATATTTTAATTATTCGAACTCAATTGACTTGATGTACGGTCAAAAAATATTAAATAAAATTAATATTCATCTAAGAACAGAATGCAAAAACAGCAAAAAAGATTTATTATTAAATGTTTAAATGATTTTCAAGGATTTTTAAAATTAAAAATAACATCCAACACTGTACTTCGTTCATTTACTTAACTTCAACACTCTTATTTCGTGTTCCTTACAGCTCCCTCCTGCTGGCACCGGCGATCAGGTAGTCCCGAACGTGAGTGATTCATTTCCCACCGGTCCGACCAAATCCCACGTCCGCCACGTAGAGCTTCCTGCGCGATATAGCTTGCGCCCGGATCGTGCCAGAGTGGCGCAACACTCGCAACACAAGCGGGAGGCTGCCGCGGTGTGGCGCATTCGAAATTGGAAGCGTGCGCACACGCGTTCGTGTACTGGAAGCGACAAGCGGCACCGGGCTGAATCCTTTCCCATTCAATTTCGATCCATTCGATTGGTGTGTGTGTGTGTGTGTGCGCGCTCGCGCGATCGTGTGGAAAGGAGAAGGAGAAGAAATGGTAGATGACGGTCAGCGACACATCCCAAGCAGCATAAGGCGCATGGGGCGGCAAAGTTCTCCCCGTTTTCTCTTCGCTCCATTCGCTTCGCCTTCATTTCTGCGAGCGCAAATAAAAACACGGACAGATTGATCGAGCAGAGAATGGTGTGGTGGGGTTAGGTAGGGCATGGCAGGCACACATTGCTCAGACACACGCCGGCGCGCAACCCCGAAGTAGACCTGCACCCTCCGAACCCCTTCAGAAAGCCACCGGTTGTGCCATTGTTGAACACGCGCGCGATCGCAGACGGAATGCGCGCCTCACAAGGGTTGCGCGGGGTTTGGGAAGGGGGCAGGGAAAACGGATTCCCTTTTCGATCACCGCCAACGATCACTCTAGAGACTCTCTCTCGCTCTCTCTCTCTCTCTCTCTCTCTCTCTCTCTCTCTCTCTCTCTCTCTCTCTCTCTTTCTCTTGCTCCACCCAGTTCGTGCTCCTTTTTTATATATCCTACCCCTTCCCCTTGTTGCGGGGTTTGTTCGAGATCAAAGTTCGATTGGAAATGACGGAGGGGTGGGAGAGTGGGATCATTGGGGAGTAGGGAGTAGGGAAAACAGGGGGTTTGGGACGCGTGCAATTTACGAAAGAGCACGAGTCTGGGAACTCGCGAACGCAAAACGTTCTCACGGCCTCTAAGATGACTCGTTTGCTGTTCCCTTTTCACTCTCTCTCTCTCTCTCTCTGCCTTTCCCTCTATCCACTACTCTACTTCGTCACTCTCTTTCGTGCCTGTCGCTTCGCTCTTGGACAGCAGACGGACCCCACCACCACCCCATTCGGACGTTCGGCAGTGATCTGGAAGGGCGAGGAATGCACGGAAGAAAGGATCGTGCCTGGTTGGGGCAGAAGGAAGGAATTGAATTTTGTTGTTGGTTGCGCTGCTCCGTTGTTCTCTTTTGCGGCTGCTGCTGATGATATTTCGCGGTGGCTTTTCGTGTCCGTTGGTCGGCACACACGCGCGCGAGGGTTCGTCGCGCACCTTTCGAGCGAAATCTTTTTGCTGTCATTAAGGAGGCTGCGATTTCTTTTCTCTTCTTTGCCAAGGGGGTAAGGGAGAGCAGAGAATGAATGTTGCGCGCGAGAGGGATGCTTTATGTGCAACAGTTTTTTTTCTTCTGCTGTGTGTTGTTGTCTGTTCCGTGTGTTATTGTTGTTGTTCGAACCCATTTTCCCTCACCACACCGTGCTCTTTACGTCCTTTTTTTTTTGATCGCCGAGGTTGCGGTTGCGGTTTTTGGGTTGCGGATGCTGCTGCTGCTGTTCGTTCGCAATCCGCAACCGTTTCCTTTTGTCAGTTAGCTTGCGCGGAGGGGTTTTTCGTTGCTATGACGGTGGGATTTGTATTGTAGCGACGGGTGCCTATGAACAAGACGCTAGTTTTTGTTGTTGTTGTCTGTGGAAAGGGATACGCACGCACGGGGATGCGCTGGTCCTGGTGGTTTTGCGCCGGTAAGCTGCTTCCACTTCCAGCGCGGCGTGCTGGGGCGTTGTGCATTTTCAATTTGCCTCGAGTGATTGTTCGGCTCTTGTGGTGAGCTTCCAGTTTGCAATCACGATTCATTTTAGTGAGAAGCGGTGGGGCAGGGGGAAAGGGTTTCTTGGTGGAGCGCGGTGGTGGTGGGCTTTTACTTTTGGGCAGCCCGATTACCATCGATCTGTCACTGCCGACAAGACGATTGTACTTTCGGGATATTGAAAATTTATGTTTATAAGATATTGCATGTTTTACATTACTGCATTATAGTTATCATATCAGTCTAAAACTTCCGATAGTTTTTAATACAAAAATAATTACTTAAGCTAAAATAGTACAGTCTGATGCATTTTTGATTAAGTATTTGGAAATAGTCCCTCAACAAATGTTTAATAATTAAAATACCCTTTTTTCATTTTTTAAGCAACTTTTCATAATTTTTAGATAAAAAGAAGAGAACACATTGATAACCACTGAAATTCTTTGAATGCGTTATGCTTCTCTTTAGTCTGATATTAGCAGAGCGTAGTTTCGATCTACGGACCTCTGGGTTATGGGCCCAGCACGCTTCCACTGCGCCACTCTGCTCTGTGGATGTTTGGGATAAAAATAAAATGTTCGTCCAGTATCCAGTTTTTGCATCATTTATGAAATCCAAGAAGGCGAATTCTTGTCCTTTTTCAAAAGAACATTTTTCAAACGACAACACCAATTTCTATTCTGCCCCCATTCGTAGCAGGCTTGGCGAAGCTACACATTCGCCGCAGCAATCCGGTCGCATCGTTTGTTCGGTTTTGTGCTGTATACGATGGAGACCACAGTTAATCCTATCCGAACGGTCGGGAAAAAGGTAATTGTGGAGTACGGTGGTCGCATATATTCCGCCCCGCAGCAGGATCTACCGAAAGTGTCACGGACGGATGTGAGAGTTTGCTAAACGGTTGTGTTGGAGTGATTTAATTTCAATCCTGTTGCCCTTTCATCTTTCCTCCTTTCACAGTCGCCATCGAATAGGTGGTTAACTATGCGAAAGATTCAACAGCACCAGCAGGAACGTTCGGGTGGATGCTATGGATCGAAGGAGGAAACCAAGCGACCAGTCTCGGACACTCTCAGCGAGCTGAGCGATTCGGACGGTCAGGGATGCACACCGAAGCTTCCGTCCATTAATCCGACCGTATCCTGTAGCGCTGCGAAGGTTCTGTCCGAGCTGAAAGAGGAAGTAACGCGGCTCATTGACGAATCGATCGAGAAAATCGAACAAAATTGGACACATAGTGCGAAGTTGGACTCCGAAGCGGTGCGTGAAACTGTGCCAGAACCAGAGCTGATGATGGAACCCGTTAAAGCTGCGGAAGATTTGACCAAACAGCTGCATCCCGATGGAGATCGTGGTCTGTTGCCGCACCGAGAGCAAAATTTACAAGTACTACACACGGAACTGTTTGAGACGAGCAAGCAGCAGACGCGCATGAAGCTGCTCAACGAAATTCGTGATCTCGTGGAGCGATTGAAGGATATGGAAACGTTGGAATAGTGTGAGGGGTGGGCAGAGCGATCGCTTGTGTCTTTTGTAACAGTCGTTTTATTCGTTACTGACGTTTTATTGCTACATTCTAATCAAATAGAAGTTCAGCATTGACAGGAGCCACGGTGGAAATGCTCCCTCAATGGAAATCGCCCTGAAGTGTTGCCTAATTCTTCCACCCACCAAGGCGCAAGTTAAATGTAAAAGATATGAAACATCATCATCTTCATTGTCAGCTGCAATGATGGTAAAAGCTGTCCGGGTTCACACGTAGTGGGATTATCTTTGTGTTGTGGGTGACGAAAGCGATCCGTAACGATATTGTACGAAATGAATCAACATTGACGGCTGAAAGTAACATTGAGTCGGTCGGTTGGATTGCTCTCGTTCGTCGGCTGAGTACGTATTTGGCGAAGAAGTCATGTTCGTTGGATGGTATTGCTTTCACAATCCATTACCGTCGGTGCCCCGACACGACAAATCATGAACCACCAACCTTGCCTGGGATGTCAGATTCTCCGTAAATGGGACTTGCGAAGGGTATCGATTCCATTTGTTTGGTTGGTTGTTACGTTACGGTGGAATTCATTTTTAAACTTTGACAACTGGTGCGTGGTCTGGACTGGGTGTTACCCGTGTCTAGACGCGTACATCATTGAGAAGTCATTGAGGCATCATCCACTGTGGGATGAGAAGATTGCTTCATTATTGAAAGCAATGATACAGACACTGGGGGAATCAGGCATTAAACGCTCTCCGGCGTGCATTTAATACAAAATAATTAATTCAGGCTTCATGTGTTGAGTTATGCATCGAGATATCCTGGATATTCCATTCCCTTTTGAAGTTACATTGGCATCCTCTCCAAAAATGGCTCTTATCTACTAGCATTTTGTCATGGTTTTGTATTTTCTGAATTCTTAACCTTCTTTCTTCTTCAACAGAGGAAATTTGGTGTTTTGGGGCTTTAAGTTCTCATTGTACTCAGTCTTGTTGATGAACGCATCTCACCAATTCAAAGTACGAATGTTTCGTAAGGAAAGGTCAAAAACACAACAAACAAAATCGATGTAAAATGACCCCATTGCCTTTTGCCGAAACTCTACGGAACCACAGTTCGGGCGGTAAAGCTTTATTGATGATAACACTAATGCGTAAATTTAAGGTAAGTAAAATTACACCCATCGGCAGAATTTCGGGTGACATTTTGAGTGGCAAACATTTCAGATTCCTCGATCTTTTGCTCGCTTCTTATTGATGCTACCCCACTCTTCATCCCAGCAGGTGGTATTTAACGGTCGTCCGTTTATCAATGCTTTCCTCCCCTTCTCGCAAATTCCACCAACTTCGCGGTGAGCCCGAGTTTCTCGATCAAGTCCTGCCCAGATTAGCAGCAATAATCGTCCACTTCAGGCGCAAAACCGCAACATGTCTGGAGGCAGGCAGGGGCGTTAAAAGCTACCGCTTCGGAGGTTATGTTGACATGCATTAAGGCGAAGAAAATTACCTACTGCTGCCTACCAGCTTTCCGGTGTCCCGCACGCTGAAAGGCATGGGAAATCGGTTTAACGGACCCCGGTGTGCCGCCGCCGAAAGGACCCGATTATCGTCCGGCGTTCGCCGAAAGCGACCCAATGCGGCCAGAATCCCCGGGAGGGCACCACTCCGAGGATTTGTGTCACTCGGCTCGAAATCAAACTCATTGAAAAGATAGCCTCATTTCTGAGGGACCGAATGGGAATGGGATAGGTATCTGCAGGGTGCCGCGGGGCGAGGCAGATTATAAACACTGGCCCTCCATGTGACAGTGTTACGACAGGCGCGCTCGATCATGCCCGATCGCGAGGTGCTCAATGACGCACATTTCTCTCGCGCTTTTGCCCTCTTACTGCCACCAGCTCTAAGCGCGCGCGCGCCGCTCAGGTCGAGTGGAAGTGAATGGGCGCATAAAAGCATCGCAGACACACCGAAATCTCTTAATGAATTTGATGACATGGAGATGTGATAGGATGTGGCATTAATTTCCAGAAAGACGAAATCTCCAAACCCCGATTGGGTTCGATGCGGGTTGGAATACGGGCGGCGGGTACGATTGCTAATTAAAATACAACTGCGATCCTCAGCTGCGATCCCAAACTGAAGGTTGACCGCGGGTTTCTAATTTGGTAATTTAGCAAATTGTTCCACCAGCCGAATTGGAGGACCGATCCAGAACGATTTTAGAAAATTAGCGCATACTGTTCTTTGGTGGGGAATGGAAGACTAATGATCTTCTTTGCGCGCTCTGCCTTCGAGCTCTTGGACTTTTGGAATGTTTGGCTGGATTCTAACGAGTGGAGTGCACTTTATTTACTTTTTTCCCCTGTATCAATATAGCTTTCAAGATTAAAACTGAATGATCTGTTGGTAAGTTAAGGTGTTTCGTATTGTTTAATTTGTTTGTATTCGTATCTACCTTGTTCTTCGTGTTTCTTCAAGTACTAAGCAGAAACTCATCATTTAATTTTTTTTTACCTTTAAATTTAAATTGCTGTAATTAAACAAAATAAATTGCATTATCTGCTGCACCGGTAATGGCAGAAACGCATTTGAATAGACATAAACATCTAGCGCTTTCCATTCAAACGAAATACATCGCTCAGCACTACAAACAGTGCGATTGAGAAAAATATGAATCTGAAATGTCCTTCTGGTCAGTCAAACGTTAATCCTCTTGGTACAGTGTTCGACAAAGCTTCATCAAATGTGTTTCTTGAGGTGCTGAAGCGCAATAGATTTATAAAATAATTCAGAAGTATGAGCTAAAACATGGCTGAAAAGGTGAATCAAGCTTAAATCATTCCACAAATCACATTTTTCTAGATTGTATCTTTTTAAAATTTTGATTTCTATCGCAGTTGACTGTTTTCTCGTTGTAGAAGATTGTCGATCCCTGGGTCGTAGAGGAATTAATATTTTATCAATAATTTATCTAAATATGTTTCCCTCTTTAAACCCCGTGCCGCTCAAATACACATCACACGATCAACACAACATCCTCCCCTAGAGAATGTGTCCCACGAGTGCCGAAGGTGTAGCCTGGAATGGGACAACACTGCCACTTTGCCACCGCAAAGTCGGGGAATATGGACGCGTTTGTGATAACTTTCGACCGGTTTTCCCCCGCAGTCCGCAGCTGGTGACATCAAAAGGAAGCTCAACGGTGTCCCGCTACCAGGAGCGGGAAGGCCTCTAATGTTTGAAGTGTGGGAAAAACTGGAATGCCGGTGCCACTTGTTGTGACGAAATGGAGTGCTACACATTATTGTTTCACCTGGAGCGGGCTCTGCTCCACCGGCAGCGCACGGTTTTGCGATAAGCTCCGTTGCGCGGTAATGGGAAAATGCTGCTAACTGGGACCGTTCGAAGCCCGGCCAACGACGGTGATGATGATGTGTTTAGAAGGCACGGGGAAGGTGAAGGAAGCCAAGTTTATGTTTGAAAAGTAGATTATGTGACAAACGGCGCCCGAAAGCGTGCGAGCGGGCCGGTTTGTTGAGCGCTACCCGGGGAATCTGGAGGCTGGGTGGACGGGAAGTGGCCGATTAGATTAGCTCGGTACTTGGTGGGCTGTATTTTCACATTGCCATGCTACACGACTAGCCCGCAGAGAGAGAGCATTTAGAAGAGTGAGGCAATTGAAAAGATGGCATTTAAGATTGGCTAAAGGAATTTTTTCGGCTCCGGGCGGCAAAAGCCTAAAACGCCGAGTGCCTTGAGCGAATGTATTTTGGGATGCCGTTGGCTTATCGGTGGTATTTTTCTATCCTATGATTAGTGAACTGGTGCTTAAACACCTGTAATCAGGAGGGAAGCTTTTGAGCGGAGACGCTGGTTGAAGCTTTCGGCCAAGTGATAAATATTCCGTCCATTAGAAAGAAGCTTCAACGATTGCTAATGTAGGGAAATTAATTAAAAATGATTGCACGCGAGAGATAGAGCAGAGTCTTTTAAAAATACACGCTAAATTGGAGACTTATTTTCAGGTATATTAAATACTTAAAATAATGTTCCCACAGTTTGCTTCATAACATGGCAAACAGAACAGAGTTGTAATCGTAATGCACGAAGCGTTGCTCCAAAATTGAACCTCAAAAGTCGACGGCTCGACGTGAAACCCCTTACCGAATGCAGTGACGAAGTTTTGGCCGTCTTTCCGCTTTGACCTTGTGCCGCATTTTGAGCACACCGGCAGCTGCATGGCAGTGCGTACCGGCACGTTTGTGCAAATGTCCGCATCCGCAACCCGACCGCACCCGCTACTTTCTTTTGATGTGCACGCGCGTCCGCGATTTGTGGCCGGGTGGGGTAGCCGTAATTACACATCAGGTAGCTTTTATTGCCACAATTACCGGGCTGTAGTAACATGGTCGTGATAGGGTGGGTTTGGAAAGGGGGTAGGATTGATAGGAGCAGCAAACGTGGAACGGAGATTTTTCCAAGCGTTGTTTGTGATGCCCTTATCCGTCATCTGAGGCCCGATGTCTTTGCCGCCGTGTAAGAGAATTGTGTTAGTGCAAATGCAGTTAGTTGGAAGCGAGTAAAATTTCATGAGAAGGTGTGATAATTACCATAACATCAAATTTAAAGGATTTTTGAAGGATAGAGAAGAAGAGACATAGCAAAATGGTACGAAAATTATTAGAAGTTCCAATAAGTTTGTAGCATCAACATGCATGTATCGGTTCCACCGACCAGAGCAGATAATCAATTGATCGAGAAATTTCTGAGATATATCGGGTGAAGAATAATGTAATTTTTCAGTGTTTTTGAGTACTTTTTTATCAGAATCAAAATTAAATGATACGGCCTACTAGACCATATTTTCTTACGCTTCCATAAACTTCAGCTAGAGCATCGGTATCATAAACTTCCACTTAAATGCGATAGCTTTCCGCAGACATATTCTCCATAGCAGACGTATCTGCAAAATTAACGTTTTTTAATAGAAGTTGTCATTACTGGAGCAGCTCTCCATGTTGTTCAAACAGTAGTTCAAATGACAAAAAGTGGCATTTAACGTTTATTGATTGATTATGACTGATTAATGATTAATATGATTAATTTCAAATAAATTCTGCACAATTCGGAATGGATGAAATTGTTAAATAAAAATCATATCTTAATCACATCAAAATCAATTCAATATACTTGAACTGTGAGTTTATCTTAAAACTACCCGTAAGACGAAACTACTGGTACAAAATTGTGAGAATCCGGTTCGAAGGACTATTTTTATTACTTAAAAAAAATTAGCTTTTCCACTTCTCTTTCAATTCGGTCATCATCAGCAACGATATACTGCGATCATTAGACTTGAGTCACCTCAAAATTGGCCACTTGTACGACATTTCTTCTCTCTTCTCCTCTATCTCTTCATCCCATCGAAACATCCAACTAAAACGAAGCTTCATGTTTGCCGCCCTGTGCTTTATCGGTAGTCGGAACCGTGTCGGAGCCTTATCGAGAAACACTCATTTATGCCACACGTCGCACACGGTACGAGACCACGGATGAGCATCAGCAGCAGCAGCCTGTGTACGTCAGCCCATTTTATTAGTCCAGCGAGATTATTATTCTAATGATGCTGGGGTGGTGTCTGGGGTGTAGGCAAAGATGAAACGAACAAGCAGATACAAATACAAAGACAAAAGTGGACAGCAAAGCGAGGTGAAACAGGGCAAGCATTTTCAAACAAATCAAACGGTACCAGTTGGAGCACCGCCTAGGCTGTGGGCGTGTGAAGCGCCAAGGAGCCAGCTTTCGTTCAGTGGTAACCTGCCACGCGGTGCCCGGTGCACTTTTGCCGCACTTTTGGGGGGATTGGACTTGTGGGGGTGCGATAATGGGCACCATAATTTACGGGTCGACTATAATTTGCCTCGCCGGTTGACCTGCGCGGGTGACATTTTACCATTCACCGTTTCTTTTGCCGGTTGCCGGTATGGGAACGGTTGCCTTTCCTATGCTATGCTAGCGGGACCATTTTGGAACTAGTCGCGGTATTGCCGGTGACTTATTGTAATGCGCTACTCACACCCCCTCCGTTTGGCGACGAAACGTGCCTGATGGAAGGCTCATCTGTTAAGGCGTTTTATTGGCAGGATTGTCACATCGCGTTAGAAGAAGGACAGAACCTGCGCCGAAGATCGTTAAGATAGCAAGCGCCAAATAGATCGCGCATAGTTGTCGAAGGCATGCTTTTTGTTTCTCCTCTCCATCCATTAGGCGGTCCGAGAAGGTGAGGTTTTAATTCATTCCAAAACTTCCTGAGTTGTGTGTCGCTTTGCCCTCGCTGATTAGTTTACGTTTCGTGGGTGCGTATGTTTTTTGGTTGTCGGAGATATTAGAAGACAAAAAAGCCTATTTCTTGGTAAAAATGCCAGGAACCCATTGCTTGGGAAAGGATTTTTTGAACGTGTCCACACCGTTTTGGGGTTTGTGATCATGCGCGTGATCTCGCGTGATCTTCGCCCTCCCCCAGAAAATGAGATGCGATTTTAAGGCTAGCGCGTGCGTAGTTTATGATCATTGGCTTTAGAACGGTCGTGAGCCGCGTCATCAGGGTGTGTGTACACGTTTGAAGCATAAATCGTCACACGCCTAGCCACGATTTTCGGCAACTGTGGCCACTCGGACTCGTGCAACGGGCACGGAAGGTCAGAGCCATTTGTTGGGAAGATTTATTTCGGATTAATCGCGCCCCGTGAACGGGACGGGTGCGACGACACGACACTACATGGGTAGCCGTTTTGTTTTTTTTTCGGGGCCGTTTAGCCGGCAGTGTTTAGTCGCCGTTAAAACCGATTATGCTTCATGCTGCGGGAACAAGGCCGTTTAGGGTTTGGGTGTGGTTGTGTTTTAAGTGTGGTGAAAGCGCGCCTACAAGCTACTACAGGGTCCGCTGTCAGGTTTAACTGCGTTTGCAATTAATCGGCTGATAACGGTGACAATGTTTGTTGGGTTTAAATGCGAGTTTTATGTTAAACTTGTGCAGGTTGCTAGTTGCACAAAGAGGCAGCATCATTGGGAAGATGTCCTATGATGAGGGGATCGCGATTTCGGGGATCGGTTCTTTTCCTCAATCACATACTATCGAGCGCATTTTTTAGCGGGTTTAAATGCATTTTTGAACCTGTTTGTCCAAACACATCATCGCAACGCGAGGTAATAAAAAGAAGCATAAAGTTAACACATTACACCATCGTTCGGAGGCGCTTTTCGGAGTGAAAGATGTGCAACGCAAACGCTTCCTTCCGCCAATAAAACGAGCGCTCGAATGCTCCCGATCCAAGGCAAGGCCGATCGCGTCGAATGATGGTTTTATAGTCCCGTTCCATTCCAGCCCCGGAGTGGCGAGTATGCAAATGATGATCTCATGCCGAAATTGTTACATTTTATCATCTCGTCGCCGGGATGCAATGAAACTCGTATACAGGTGTTAAGTCGCTAATGATCACCGTTGCTGCATCGATTGCACCGTAAGCGAGCGATCACAACCCACACGGCCGCGCCTTTGAAGCTCTTCATCGTGAGAATGGGCGTAGGGAGGCCGGTGGCTTTGGAGCGTTTTCTGTCGTCACGATGCTGCAGCATAAGTGCACCAGTTACGGGTGTGCGATCGAGAAGATAAAATCGGTTTGCTCACCAAGCCACACCCCTTCGGACACGCGGTGCAGTGATAAATTATGTAATTGATTAATGATCGAACGGCGGTTTTCCGTTGCACGGGGCTTGTACAAGATTCTTCAGCTCCTCTGACTGCAGGTATTGTTACTTCATTGTTTTACATGTGCCCAAGCCGTTAAGAATGGCGCTGAGTTGACTTTCCCATGCAGCGCGGTGCGTGAAGGAACAAAAAAAGGGATGAAAATTGTTCCCTTATGCCGAAAGTATTATAAAACGGAAAGTGATGCTATAATTAACGTTAGTGTGTTAAGCATTAAAAATTTAAATTTTACTCCTCGGAAAAGAGAGGAAAAACGTTAGTGAAGGGTAACATCTTGCCATGTTAAATTTCATACCATTACGCTAAAATATGATTCTGTTGTGTTGATCGGCTGGATGAATGGATCTTGAAACTGCAGCAAAATGTAACATTGGTGCTTCTAAGCTCCCATCTTCATTTTTAGTTAAATAAAAAATAAAAACATTGAAACTTATTGGAATATTTTTTTGGAAAATATTGTCGAATCAATTTTAAACATAGCGTTTATGGGATATATTTGGCAGAAAAGCATCAACCAGCAAACCTGGAACGATGCAACGAATGCACATGCATTACCATATACCTTACACATCGACAGGGAAGTGATTACCATCAAACCGAAATATTTGACTCCATTTCGATTAATTTATTTTGCATTTTACACTTTCGCCTTGATGCGTTGTTGGTTATTTCCCGGTTGCCAAAACACAGAACATCCATCGGTTCGTACGCTGCGGCGGCAACATTAATGACACCGGTCGCTGTGTGCATCATTCGCGACCCGCGCGCACGGAAGGCGTGAAATGAAAAACGCATTATCATTATTTTATGATCCGTCCCACTTTTCTCCATCTGCTGCGCTAAAAAGCGCATGAAACGCAAATCAGTCCCATCGCCGCCGTCGTTGGGCCTTGGGAAGCTTTAGTTCGATATGGAGGGAATGCACATTAAAGGTGAAATTATAGCCTCACCCCTTCCCTGTGGCATTCCAGCAAACAAAAACGCATCACCGCTCATCGGCAGCTGCATTTCGGGTGTTGTCATCGAGCTGACTTTGTTGCATTTAATGCGGATTGATCGTACCGAAAACGCAGTGACGGCGGCGCAAAAGCTTTCTAATGAAGATGAGGTAGTGTGTGTGTGTGTGTGTGTGTGTGTGTGTGTGTGTGTGTGTGAGTGTGTGTTACCGTTTGCCCCGTTTCTGGAGTGGTCCGGTGCTTTCTTATTGCTCCGTTGCGGCGGTTTATTTTGGTTTTGTTTTAGGGGAGGTAGGATGGGCGATAAAAAATCAATTTCAAACCACTCACCACAGCTTCTCACACCGCTCTCACCGAGATGTGTGTTTGTATGTGTGTGTGTGTGTGTTCCTGGCACGCTCGTTAATGAAAATGAAGGTGATAAATTGAATTAGCATTCCCACACCATTTAGCGCTGCCGGCGGACCAAACAGCTCCGAAAAGCTTCTTCGCCTATAAAAACTCCGTTCCTGGCTCTTTCGTAGGAGGTGGGGGAGGGGGAATGAGGGATAGGAGAGCGAAGATGCCCTTGCACTAGGACACCGCCACGCCATTGTGGCACGGCGATCGTCCGGCGGTTTCGAAGTGCTAATTAATTATCATACAAATTGATAACGTAAATTTGAACACGATCTTTTCGACACCGGTAAATGGAGTTGGAGTTGTTGGCTTTTTTCGTAAGCAGTTTTGTGTGCATGTGTGTGCATGGTATAGGGTGCAATTTATGTGCCAAGCTGCCTTTTTTTTTAGTTCCTCCCAAAACCGAGTCCGTCCAGTGTGTTTTGATCGGTTTGCAATGAGCAATTAATTTGACTGGTTTTCTGAGGAGTAGTAGGTACGAACGTGGCATTCCCTTCCGTGGACGTGATTTTGCTGGCGATCGAGTAGATCGAAGCCTGGGAACGTTTCTTGATAGGGGACATAGGGGACGACCATTATAGTAGCGGGTTGAATTGCTTGAACATAAAAATTGATAGCTGGTTGTGAAGAGCGGCAGGTTGGTGTTATTGCGTTGTAGAGACAGTCGAAAACGTAGACTTTGGTGTACTTAAAAGCGAGGCGATCTTATAAATTAGGGTCGATCGGTGGTAGGTAAACGATCGCTTTATGAATGTTAGGGGTTTTGAGGGGCTTTTAAGCGCAATATTTTAGGATATAATAGGACGATATTGATATCTTCAATATTTTGTTGTTGCGATTGGAAATATAGATGTCTTGTAGAACGGTCCAGATTGTTATCTATGGCCTAGATTAGGGATCTCCTGACAGCGACCAGACTCGTTATGGTTTTAGGATGATAAAAATAGTCTGTTATTTCAACTAATTTGATCAACAATTTCATTTTTAAGTTTTCAATATGAAAATCAAGGTTCGATGATAAAAAGCTGTATAAATTTCATGCATTCACTGAATATGTTCTTAACAAAACGAGGTTTAAATCTCGTTCACCAAAACTGCAAAGGGTTTAATCAAAATGACCCTGGAGAATGTTATTTACGAACTAATGCGATTCACAAACGAAAAGTTTGAGGATCCCTGGTCTAGATACTTCTAGAAAATTTAAGCTACAATTACGATTTGAGATTGAGATTAAGTTGGTGTTAAAGAGATACTTCAAATAAATCCTAAAAACATAGTAATAGCACTTTTATTGTACACCCAGTTAGATCTACATGCGCCGATAGGCTGAACAGATTAGTAGATTGATTCATACCTTCAAGCTCTCTTGTACATCCTCAACGCTAAGTAATATCGGGATCTAATTCTAGGGTCGATGACGTTAAATCTTTCACCAGAAGTGCTAGGATTAACCGTCGGTATCGCCAGCACTTTAGAGGTAAGTATCCAAATCCATTATTAATTTCTTAAAGCTTGATTAATACAAATCCTACCTTAACATTGATAAATCGTCAATCTACTAGAAATCAACAAGTACCTGTAAAGCTGTAAACGTTCTTACATCACTCTCCTGACCCGTGCCGTCTATCAGCACGCTATCCAACACCCGGCGGCATGACTCTTTAGAAGAAAAGCCCCCATCAAATGGTATGCCAATAACCGCTTTATCTAGTTACCAACCCGGATAGAGTAAATATTGACACAAAAGTCGACACGGATGCCACCGCCGCCAATGACAATGTAGAGAAAGAGATAGAGAGACTTCGTCCAAGAGGGGGGACTCGAAAGTGGCACCCTGTCCAAAGCGCACATACATCGGTGATGGTTGGTAACTGCTGCCGGCTGGACTAGCTGTACTGCATATGTACTACTGTATGTGCAACTTTCAATGAACTGTACTCTGGGGCCACTCGAGGCTTCCCAGGAGTGGCGGCGCTCAGAGGTCCAATAAACTTTGCACAAGTGCGCCGGGTACCTTCAAAACCCCTGATGCCCACTCCCCAAGTGCCCCTTGAAATTGCACGATAAAGCAATAAATGGGTTCGCGCGTGCTCGATAGGCCGTCAAGTGTGTTGGAGAGGGGTTTCGGCGAAGGCTTGTCAATATGCCCCAACCCATCCCATCAACGACCCGGTAACTATCGACAGTTTGTACAGTTTTGTCTAGTGGTGTTGTGAGGTACGCGGGAGGGGTCGAAAAACACCGCCCGCGGATCGATTGTTGATAGGCCTGTGGGATCAGTGGGTTGTGAAGTGCAACATCATCATCACCATCGTCATCGCTCGAACGTTCGAACGCCCGGCAATCGCCAATTAATGCATCGTCAAACAAATGAGCCGCATTAGCGAGATGGCGTCAGCGCAGAGTAAGTGGCTCTAGTCACACCGTTCTAGCCGAAGGATGACACGAGCGTGACGATCGCCTTTGCCCACCGCCGATCTAGTTTGTTGCCCGTTGGGTGGATGATGATTGCGGAACGTCCGTTTGAGGCAATATTTTCCCCCGTTAAATGAAGTTTCTGTCGAGCTTTAATGACTCACTAATAGGCGCGGGATAATTAATAAGCATGCGGCAAAGGAAGCGGATATAGGAAAATAGCTAAACTTGTGGAAAGGGGCCATCGGTTAGAGCTGGTGATCTCGCTTACGCAACACTCTTTGCGCCCTTTGCTTCGAAGAAGGTAATCACGTTTTTATCATTGCTTTAGGTCTTATATGAACCAAAGTTACAATGCTGATAAGGATTAATCTTTGATAATTTCACGAAAAAAACCCAGATTAACTTTACGCGGTTACGGTACGATTGCACTCTACCTCTTCTTTTGAGTAACTTGCAAGAACAGATCCCTATTTCACGAGCAATCGGCCATGCACTAAGTATAATACTTCACTATAAAATCCCTAATCGCTATCATCAAACGTGTAATGGTCGATTAAAGCCGCTCATTTACGAACTTTTTTGTCCTTTCCCAGCTGCCAGCTGGATATATTTCTTCTCGCCGTGCACTTGAAAGCTCGATCACATTCACTAATCCCTGCCACGCTCTAACACTTTCTCCCAAACGCCCAGCTGCAGGCGAATTCCTTCCCTGAGCTGGCACCACACCTTGCAGCAGCATCACACACAAATCCTCTACGACGATGGGGTTGCGGTGTGTAAATGCGCAAAGCGAAAGGCTTCTTGTCGCTCTTCACACAGTTCTCACATCGCCCGTATAATCCCCTCACTGCGCTCATTAAGCGCATTAATAAAGAAAATTTATACCTTCCTTTCTCGCTTGTCGCTCTCTTGCGCCGTTTGCGCGCGGTAAAGAGTTATGATTTTATTCGCCCCACTTGTCCCGCTTTTCCTGGTCGCGCAGATCATCCGCCCGGTGGTGCGTCAAGTGTCTTCGTACGCCGTCGCTTCGTCGCTAAAACCCCGCGAAAGATCGATCAGCGCCGCACCATCGTCCGGCACAGGTCGGCAAGCGCAATAATAAATGGCTGGGCGTTTATAAATCAAATCATCTATTAAATGGACTAACCGGGCCATCATCTACCCTCGACCCTTCCCCAAGGTACGTTGTTTGTGTGCTGCCGCGTTGCTTGACGGTTAATCGTTTACAAGCGCGTTGCTTGTTCGCGGTGCCGCCGTGTAATGGGGAGCGACTCGGGATCGCTTACAACCCTCCCCCCTTCGGTTTTCTTCCCCTGCGGAGCGGATAAAGCATTTGTTTTTGTGTCTTTTGTAATCATAATTATCGTTGCTAATGCGCTAGCTGGCCTGGACGGATGATGATGGTCGTTGCCGGCGTGTACCGTTTTTAAGTTTCAACGCTTTCTTTCGCTATTGTGCATTGGGCCAGGAAATGTCATCACTAAGCAATCAAACATAAATGTAACAAAAGATGTGTAAAATAACAGTACGGCAACCTGCAGCGACGCTAGGAGGTAATCATTTTATTGACTTTCGGTCTTTACCTTGTGCGAGCGAACATTATGCGAAGTGCTACGGCGCAGATGCTTCATCTCAGTCCGGCGGACGGCGTTCCGGAGCTTTTTCATGAAAAACAGCATCACCATCCGCTGGTTCACGATTATACTCGCGGTAGTGCCGATGCGCCGAAACAGCTTGCTAATGTTGACCATACGCATCATGGCGATCTTTTCGCTGCCTCGCCCTACCCCCGTTCAGCTGCACTTTGTCATGAACCGCTTGGTAAACAGTATATCGATTGCCTCTGTCATGCGGTTTTCGCTCTTCACTTCGGTAATCTGCGCGTTTAGCCATTGGTACATTTTGTCTTGATACTCTTTGTCGAGTAGTTTTTCGTTGAAGCTTTCTAGGCTCTGCAAACAATCGATTTGCTTAAAGTCCATATCGCTTATCATGGGCTGCTTTGGCGCAGTTCGAGAATTGAGTCGGCTTTGGAGCATTTGCGCCTGTGCTTCGAGGTAAACCACTTTATCAGTAATTTTGTGAACCAACGCCTCCAGCAGGGTGATTTTTTGATTAACTTTTAGTAGAAAGTTGTAGAAATCTTTCTCGGATATTGTACGCACCGATCCTGGTGCAATTTCCATTGTTTTTGTGTGAGTTTTGGAAAAGGATGATTCAGCTATTGATAAAAAGGCAGTTGAAATTATAATGGAGACATTATTGAATGCTAAAAACTGTGATGTTATTTAATTCATTTACCTTTTTCCTCACTGATATCTTCTTCGCAAGGTACGTTCGAGCATTCTTCTTCCATGGGGCAAGGCGTTGGACATTTTTGAATTACTTGCAAAGCAGTGTCTTCCGATGGTTCAATGCATTCTCCTTTCAGCTTGGAAACATGGCCATGTGCAACAGATAGGTTCGGTATATTAATCATTTTCACTGTGCAATTCATCTTTATCCACTTGGTGTTGGCCACACTTTCACCGTCAGTTAACAGTTTGTACATTTCTAGACCATTGCACCTTGGCCACAGTAGAATCGTTTCCATTTGTTCCGTATCCAAAAGCCATCCTTCCGGCACAACGTAGAGCTGTTTGTTAGCATCGCTCGCATCATGTGCCTCCACTATTGCGAAAGGCATTTTGTGGTCAAAAGGCAGGCGATAAACTTGTACGGCGATTGGTATAGATATTTTATTAAAACTAGAATGAAGCAAAAAACCAAAAATTCTCAATTAGGAAGAGCAAAATTTTGAAAATTTCAGAAAAAAAGAAAATAGAATTAAAAAAAAGTGTTAGATTTTTGTCATTTTCACAGCTTATTTGGTGAAAAATGAGTGTAATTGTGTTTAAATTGGACGAACCATTACCATGCAGCATCAGCCGGCCTGACCGCCAAGGTCATAATGCTCTCAAGGTAACATCAAATGTAAACAAAACAAATCAAAACAAACCAAAACAAGAAAATAGAATCATTGCAACGTGCAATGCTCACTAAAAGGACTTAGATTGTAAATTGATTCATTATCAACAGGCAATTAGAGCGTAAAAACTAGCTCATAACAGCCCCTAACCAGCTTGTAGCATTCTTCTCTACGCTACGACGACCGGCATTTACAGCAGCGTCAAAGCTCCGTCACACGCTCCCGTGGTGAACTCCCTTTTCACGCTCCCTACGCACTGTTTGGCACCGTGTTTTTCTTACCACTTTTAACGTGCGAAGGTTCATACGAAGCTCAGGAACGTATTTCCATACCACGTTGCACTCGAAAAACGGTACAGAATGCAATATTTTTACCACAAAGATAAACACACAAGACGCTGCCGCAGCTGCTCAAAACAACCACCGAGTGACAGAATGGCCGTGCCGGAGCGCCGCTGTCACTTTCAAGCTGCGTAGGTTTATAGCGGCCGGTTCGTTGATTCGATCTGTTTACGTTCGCGTGAACTTCGCCAACGCGAACCAAAGTACGATAAAATGTGCTAAAATGTTATGAAGAAGATTTATTTATGTTTTAAAAACATAAAAATGATGAAATATTAAACTTAAAACCATTCTGCTGGATCATAATCGCGGGTAGAAAGCAAAAAATCACGTACAGTTCATTCCATACGCGCCACTATTTAGTAGTAAATTATGAGCTTGACCATCGCCCCGGGGATAGATTGCGATGGAAACAGGGAAGGCTAATCACGCGGTGCGTCCGTCCGAGATGTGTAGTAGCCACCGGGCACACGCCATTAACCGTTTATAGAGGGCAGGCCTATGTGCCATGCTATGCTCGTCGCAACATATAGCGCCGATTCCCGGTGGCAATCGGCGCAGCGCTACCGTGAGAGACGGTTCGCCCGAATGGCACTTGGTGCGCTCGTTTGCGGTAGTGCCGAGGCTGTGGCGCAATTTGTGGCGATTAATCATGTCATTATTCACACTACCGACCGGGCAGGCGCTGGCAGGGTCTATTTCGTGACGAAATGCTTGTGAACCTGGTCGGCACTGAATTAAAAAAAAACTGATGTAATGTGCTGCGTTAAACGTTCCGAAACGGGAATCGGCGGCCACGGGAGGCAGAGGTAAAAGTTGAGTAAAATTTATTTTCTCCTTCTGTTTAATCGCCTTGCGTCTTTACGAGTTCGTCATTTGTGGATATTTTCTTACCACAGCAGCACGCACGGGCGCAAGAGGCGAAACATTGTGATTTCTCCGGTTTTGGCTGTTGTTGAAATTGCACACTTTTTCAACTCACAGCACTTACCGATTGAGGTTTCGGTTCCTTTCAGGTTGCAGTGCACGCCTTTGTTCAGACCTACCGTCTGATCCACCAGTGACATCGTTAGCAACACCAGCAAACTCACCACCGTACAGAAGCCCTTTGGGCGCTTTTACGTCCCATGCACACCACAATGCATCCCGCGCAAGTTAAGAACTTAATTGCGAGTTCATCATTCACAAGCGCGCTTCTTGGTGTTCTTCTGTGGGCACTGCCAGTTTTACAGGTTGCAATTAAAACGGAATAAATTATGTGATTGTCCTTTCTGCTGCCCCTCGCCGACCGTTCTATCCACCGGCCAGGGAAACGGACGTTTCTTCTACTTGCTGCATTCATTTCCGGCACGGGTACGATACGATCTTTGATCGCTTCTGCTTCTGCACAGGCAACATTTTCGTGGTCAGGTTACACCCTCCGTCTTCCATCACCCCCAGGCAGTCCCTATTGATAAATGATCGCGAGTCTGGAGCGGGAGTTGATGACGCTTTTTTTGGGCGAGATGCTTTCAATGCTCTTGTTCTCAGCTTCCGAATGTAATCAAGGGGCTGATGCACACCAACACGCATCATACTAGCGGCCCCAAACCCTGTCTAATCGCTGTTGGTTGATCTGTTTCCAAGCGGTGGAATGCATCTTTCCTCGGCAGTGGCCGGCTCCTCCCCCCTTCCCCCAGGCAAGTGTGAAGATCGGAAATATTTTGCACAAAGGAAATCGATTTTTTCGCAGCTTCTGCACCACGCCCCATCGATTCGGTGTGTTTGGTTGCGGGCAGCTTTGATCGTTTTGGTTGGTTCGCTTCTAAGCAGCGTAAAGGTAGCGGCGAATTCTGGGAATTTTGGGGCTTTGAGTCGAAGGACTGCAGAGAGGATGCCAGGGATCAGCAGAACCATCGGCTGATTGTATCAATCGCATTTGCAAGCGAAGCGGGTAGGATGCAGGTGCAAGAGATTATTGGATTAAGTGTAATTGCTGTTACGATTCGCACGCAAAACGGTTCGCTTAACGCGGCAACGTATATCGGTGATCATATTATTCATTCAATAAAGCGTAACCTTGAATGTTGAGAAAGGAGATCGGTATCAAGTGGAAGTAATTCCCATAAAAAGGGGCCCATTTTGACCAAGTTCTGGATGTTGTTTAAAGATGGTTGATTAAATATTGTCTTTAAAGTTTATTATCAGCATATAGGAGAAGCTTGATATATTCTTCAGAAAGTTATAACATGAACTTCAAACTAAATTTGAAGAAATCATCCACATTTAAAAAAGGTTCTTGAGTTTTTTGTTTAGAAATTTAAACCATATCCGCTCGTCCATATATGACTCAGTCGACTCTAGGGCAATGAGATTCAGTTCGGGCTCCTTACAGCGCTGATTAAGCGCCTCTGATTGACCTTAACGCAGAAAAGAAAGCCTTTTTCAGACCGCCTCACGGATTTTCGGCTTGTGTTACTCAGTGTTGTCAAAGAATGCAGGAAATACACCCAAAAGTATCAACGTATCATCGGCGACGATTAAATTATTTCCACCAACGTCTGCTTCCGAACGAACATTCGAACGAATGCAAACCCCTTACGACACTTAACTTTCCCTCGCAACGGATGCTTACCGAAAGAGAAAAAAACTCAAATTTTGTATGATGGCAGTCGATGCTGACCTCGAAATAAAATCAGAAATCCAACAGACGAATTTGGTTTGTTTGGCGAGGGCTGCAAAATTGCAATCGTATGAAATAAATAAATATTCAACAGATTGTCCGCCAAAAAGGGACACTCGAAAATCAAGCCATCCGTGCTTTGCTGTGGGAGTGTGCATCGGTGAGCTCAGTGTGTGTGTGAGCGCGCGCGCACAAATTGAGTCGTATGGCGCGAGCGCGCGCCTTGCCAACTCGTTACCCGCCCCCAAAAAACCAAATACCAGTCGTGTCCTGTTTCGGTCCTCATCAGTCATACACCTTGCTTGCGTAAATAATGATCGCACCTTCGAGTTTGAGGGGGGGACACAAGACTTAGCAAAAGCGGGTCACCGCCAGCTGCGTGAAGCACAGAACCCGGCAGCACAACGGCCGCAGCTCATTATTCACTGCAACCCCCTCCCGCTGGGCAGTGCTGGAGCGCTGCCACCGGTGGGAGGATGCTGATGCAGTGTTGGCCAGCACCGGGCGGTGCATTGTCATGTTTGATCGAACGCACAAGCGTGCACTTTTCACCCGACGCACACTCAATCCAAGGACTCGCCTTCCTTTTTGCGCATTTTGTTGTTGTTGCCGTTACCGTTCGCGCAGTCGCACCGGGTAACAAGTAAATCTTAATCCTCGAAATGTCCCCCTCTGAAAGGGCTCCCCACTCACGATATCGATCACTGACAAGACAATTGACAGATCGCGCGTGATTCATTACCACTTCTACGGCGGATCGAAGAGACTGGCACAATTGTAGGGCTGCTTGGGGGAAGTCGGGAGGCATATGCATAATGCTATGATAAATGAGCCATTTGCCTTTCGGACGGATCTGAGCGTTTCGGTGCAAGTGCGTCCGGCCGGTCCGGTCGAAGGTAACGTTCGATAACAATGGCGACTTTTGGAGTGTGGAATGGCCGCTCGATCTGCTGAACAATGGCGATATCAACATCTTGCTCCGGTTTAAGGTTTAACAATCCACCGATCGAATGTTTCAATTCGAGACGATTGCTTTCCTTGGTGAATACGTTTTTTTTGGCAAAGATTTTTGACCATTTTTGTTTCATGCAGGAATGTTCACATTTAATGATATTTTGATGATTTGTATTTTGAACGAAAAGTACTTGATTTTTACGATTCGATTGATACCGATTTGAATTTAAAACTACAATTGATGGAACTATTTTAAACCCTATACAAAACGTATATTTTAGCTTGATCTTGATGTAGATCTTGATGTAGAGCCTAATCGTCTAAAAAAACAAAAGAAAACAATACTCCTCTTCTATCATTAGAAGTTGCGTTCCTTAATTAATAAGCTATTAAAATAAGATAAAACCTGCTACACCTTTTACAGGGGGTTTCAAATCACTATCGAAGGTGCATATCTATAATCACCGCCTACTAGATGTTTTTCAACTGCTGTCAAATGATGCATTTGCATCATACAGTTTTCAATGTCAACAACAGTTTTCATTACATGCGAGACGTTTTTCAACAACTGTCAAATGTTGTATTGGCAACAGAATAATATTTCCGTTCTTTCAAATGATTTTCAACACGTTTCAAGCTGGATTTAATTTGATAGTTATTTGTGTTGTGTTGAAATTCATGTGTAAGAACTGAAATTAGATTGTGATGTCTTGGAAACCCCTGTAATAAAATTTAAGTTCTTATACAAGATTTTCAATACACCGCAAAGAACTATCAAACTCAATCCAGCTTAAGATGTGTTGAAAATCATGTGGAAGAACTGAGAAATTATTGCGATGCAATGATTACATTTGACAGCCGATGAAAAACATCTCGCAAGCAACGAAAAATGTTGTAGATATTAGAAATTGACTTGGAAATTCCTGTACAACATTTTTTGTCTTATTTCCCCCCTGTTAACTCCGCTTAATGCTACTTCTTTGAATGTTAATACTCCTCTTTTATCCCGTCTTGCCAATTCTTCTTCATCCCCTCGCCCAAGCTCCTAGGTTCTGCAATCTTCCAACATTTGCATACAGTCATCTTATCCGTCCGTGTGCCTCGCTACAGTACCAGTGGCACCAGTGCACCATCCAACGATAAAAATCCCCCCGCTTCATTCGATAATAATTCTTGTTTGAATCTGATTAATGATCAACAAATTTGTTTTCTCCGATACGCTTCGCTACGCACCGTTCCTTTATCGCATCGACGCACTGGAGTAAAGGGCGGAAGCTGCACCGTCAACCAGCTCCGCTATCGTGTTGGATTGCAAAATGAACCCCCTCCCTCCGCCGGACAACCCCTTGCGATAAAATACAAGTGCAACTGCGTGGATAGTCGCGCGAGTCCGGCAGAATGTATGAGCGCGCGCGCGCACACACACGCGGGCACTCGCGTATCGCCGGATGAAGCAAACGATGCGCACCATACTATCTTTCCACGGCGCTGATCTTTGATTCCCGCGTTCTGATAGTGTGCGTCTCCCTTCCCCGCCCGGAGGCTACCGCGACCGGGGGAGTTGCGGTTTCGAGGCGAATGGGAATGTAGCAGCGGTCGCAGCAGTATTCGCTCCGTATGCTCGGGAGTCCCGCCCGGGGTACACAATAAAAGCTAACAAAATGTGTAGCAGGACAAATGGACATGAAAATGTAAAGAAAGGAAGAACGTGTAGCAGCAATGGAATCGCTGCGATCGCGGGTAGCAGCTGCCGTTATTTATTTGTAATTGTAATCATTAAATTACGCGCAACAATCGGCATCAGCGCAGCTTCCGAGCCTGGAACCCGGCCAGAAGGGAGTATCGGAACCTTGCCCCACTCGCCGATATCAGGGAGCGGCAAATTTTCATTCCAATCGACATATTTTTCCTCCTCAGGATTGCCTCAGGCTTGGGGTGTGGTTTTGGGAAAAGGGGAATGAGGGGGGAGCGGGCTATGGTTCGAGCGCAGATTGCAGCACACTTCGGCCGTACTGATACTTCAGGCGACAGCTTCCGAATGTTGTTTTTTTAGGGTTTGTGTGGCATTGAATACTTTGTGAGGTGGTTCGACGTGAGTTAAATGTATTTTTGTTTCTTCATTCCATTTAAATTTCGAATCAGTACAATGAACATGTGACTTTTTTTAAATATTTATTTTCATATAATCTTTTGGCCGATTGGTTTCATTAGTCTCGTTACATGTTTGTGGGATGTATTGGGAAGGGTTCTTCGGTTCATAGTAAACATCCATTTTCAGAGCTGGATACTTGAACTTTTCTGAAATTATGTCCAAATAGTGCTCGATTGTTTAAGTTAGGAAAAGTTCCTAATATTTTGAGGACTTACATTTTGCTACACGTTTTACAGGGGTTTGCGATCAATTTCCAATGTGAACAACATTTTTCTTTGCCTTCAAGATATATTTTCAACAGCATTAGACCCTGATGTATTTGCATCACAATAATTTTTCAGTACTTCCATATGATTTTCAACACGGCTCAAAGTGGTTTGAGTTTGAGAAGCATTCATAATAAGATGAAAACAAATGTATTTTTATACAATCAAAAACGTCAATAAACAAAAATATCGAGAAAATTCAATAATAGCGGGATAAAGAAGTCTCACATGTTGAAGCTTAAGGTACAAGAATCTTCTAAACATTGAACCATTTTTTTTTATTTTGTTATTTCACCTATACGACACAAACCCTCTCTTTAGCTTAAAAATATACAATGTTTATTTCCGATCGTTTTACCACCATCCTCTTCTGCCCTACGGTATATGTTTTGTACTCTGGTCATCCTGGCACCCGCTGTGTCAATTTCAAATCATCCCGTGACACGCGTGCCTGCCAAAAACTAAACCAACCCAACCGGTTAACCAACCGCTTCTGCCCGGCAATGCTGCACATACATAATACATATTGCTTCCCCTCGTGGCATGCGGCTATCGTGTCCGCCGGTTCGTGCCCGACACCGCATCAAGCCGCGCTCGGTAAAGCAGTTGGGCGATATGGCGCGATTGCAGCGGCTTGTACAGATGCACATCGACCGGCTCCACTTCCCGGCCGGATGCGGCCTGCCGTTCCTCCTGCAGCAACACCTGGCGCACCTCGTCCAGCAGGGCCGGATCCAACCGCAGCCCTTCGGAAGTTTTCAGCCCGATCAGTACCCGCTCGTACCGTCCATAGCGATCCTCATCCGTTTCCAGGTTGTAAGTGCGCGTACCCTTGAAGCCTCCCGTACGGCACGTGCCGAGTGTGACCACGGACAGCAGCAGGAGCAGCAGTAACTGGAAATGAGTTGGAAGTGGATGAGGCAGGAAAAGGGAAAGGAGGGGCACAATTTGTTGCAGAAAACTTACGCTCACTGTCGCTTTCATTGCTTGCACGAACGGTGTCGGTGTGTCCGTATGGGGACCAACTGGTCCGCTAGGAGTACTACTGGTACGCTTTTATAGCGAGGCCGGCATGTGAGCCTCCGACTCCGGCGACAGTTAAAGACACAAGGGGGATGTTTCAATGGATTTTTTTGCCACTTCGGTGTGTACATGCTTAACTCCTCTCACCCAAAACGCAACAGCAAATCCGATAATGATTTCAGGCGGAATGGAATTATCCGTTGGCGGAGCGATCCCAGCAAAACCCCAACACGATCGTCCTTGATCAGTCAGCTTGTGCTAAGACAGACTGTAAAGGGAGAGAGACTGGGGAAGAAGAGTTTGTCGTAAAGTGCAACCTATGGTTGACCCTTCGGGGCCAGCACTGATTGTCTCGCAATGTCCAAACTGTCCACCCAGCGCTGGGACGCGTGGACGATGCTCGAGCGCTGCTTAGCGGCAGCTCATCGCCTCCGAGCTGGGGAGCGATTGATGAATGACACCCTAATGTGTTCGTCCGTGACCCGCATTTTGGGGGAGCGGGCGGAGCGCTCCCTCCCAATCCACCTTGTGCGGTGAGATGATATCGTACAAACCTTTCCCATGTAATTAACAGCATGCTAAGCTTGTCTGCTTCTTGTGTGTGTCTGATGTGGTGGTGCTGTTAATCGGTGTGTTTGGTTTGTACACCGGCCACAGCGATCCAAATCGATCGAATCGTGCGCGTTTGACGATTTGATCGATCGGTTGCGGTCTAGCGTGTCTCGGAGCTGTCGTAATAGAGCGCCAATCGAACGGCGGAGGGCATCGGGTTTCACCTGCAGGGCAGCAGCGGGAAAGACACGCGACCAGGTCGCGACACACAAACACACACCAGGGATCGGTCACCTCTAACACGCGGGCGAGATATCGCTGCGGAGTTGTCACGCCAGTGCTTTTTTGGAATCTTTTTATCCATTGACAGAGAGCAGAGTCGTTGATTCGAAAGGAAAGCTGTTGATTGAAATTACTCCTGGTGGTGGTGGTGGTGGTGGTGGTTTTTTCTGTGGCCAAAGAAGGGGGTTGATGTCTTCTCTCAACTGTCAACTTACTCCGTTGTTTTTTTGTTCACTCCAGCCCGGTGCAAATCGGGCGTGAGCTTTGCTTCACCTCACTGATGCTGTGTGACCGGGTCCGAGTGGCCTTTGGAACGCCAACACTTTGTTTGCCTCTTTTTGGGGCGGCTTCTTTTGTGAGATGCGTAACTTGGCAAGGGAGGGGAGGGAAGTGCCCTCTGGTTGCTCATTTGCGCCAGTACACACCAGTTTCGCTGGGAGGGCAAAAGGTGCGATCGGGCTTGTGCAATCGGTTTTGATTGCGATTCCAAAATTCCGCTTTCCCTGGGACTCGGTGGGCTGCTGTCGGTGGTACCTGGGCATCGTGTGGGACGGGATGAAGATGCAGCTGTGGAATACGAAATATATCCCCCTTTTCTCTCTCTGTTTCTCTTTTTTTGTCTCTTGCGCGCGCACACACACACACACACACACACACACACACAAGCGCTGCATTCCGATCGGGCAATGATTGCTTTGGCATTGATTGGCAGATGATAGTGTCGTGAAGCAGCGCTTTACGAGCCATTTTGATGATTTTGAAATGCACCTCGTCGTAATGTGTTCCGCCCATGGAGGAGGGATGTAAATGGTAGAGTAGGGGGTAGTACTGTTTTCGGATGCTTTGCAATAACTGTTTCTCGTTTGCGGAGGCTGTTAAATGCATTTAAAGTATATTAAACATGGGCAAAATGATATGTACGGAGCTAAATAGTTTCAAATATATAAAATGGATTATTGTAAGTATTTGTGAACAGTCTTATAAACATTGTTGTGATATCGTTAATAATGAATGAATTCGACATTTAATATCTCTACACAGTACATTTTCTCATCCTGCTTCAGTGCTTCAGTTTTTTACTGAAACGGTTCATTAATAGAATATTTTACTGGTTTTCAGCATAAATGTTATGTTTTCAATAAAATACATTTTTCTGAAAATAATTGTTAAATTTGTTGTTTCACTGAATATCACATAAACAAATTACTGAAAATGCAGTAATTCATTCTGTCAAATCGACCTGCCAGCCAGAACATCAAAACAAAATAACGTGGTGTTCTATTAGAGTTCTATCCCAATTTTATTGTGAAAAAAATAATATTTTTTTTTATTAAAACATCGTTCCGAGGCAATAGTAGAGAGAAATTGGTTCCAAATCGAGCATGGCCGTAGAAATCCGTACCAAAAAACCGTTTCCCATGTATCGGTCGCTTTTCACATCCCTATTTGTCAAACGGGGGATCATTCCATTCCCGTGCCCATTATTTCCGTATCATTACACGCGGCCCCAGTATCATCGCCGTTCGGCAGCGGCACCATCCAATCGGGGCAATTTAGTTAATTTACTCAACAACAACATAACGGGGCTGCTTTGCTGTGCCGTCTCGCGACCATTCCGTTCGGATAACAAGGGGTTCGTCGCCATATCGCTGATTGAATTCTTTTGTTTTGTCAGCCTCCGGGGCTCGAGGTTCGCTGCGGAGTCGCTGCGAGCGCGTATCCCACCGCGTATTTGCGGGATATAATGGTGATGAGTTCGGCGAAATGGTGCTTCCCCTCTAACCCCCTTCCCCTCCCGCAGGGGCCTCTTTTACAGTAATAAAAATTTGTGTCACAGAAAAATGCACCATGGCGGGGGACGTGCGACCCGCAACCGGAGGACGTTCTCAACCGTGTCCAAAGGACACACAAACTCGCGAGTTTCGGGGTGCATTTTTCGGCACACAGCACCAGACACGGGTTGAATTGTGGCGAGGCTGGCATTCTGATGCCGCAAAACCGCAAAGCCGAGTTCGACCAAGCTGCTCGCTGGCTCAGGGGGTTTAAATGGATACCGGTGGTAATGAGTACGATTTATTACACCTTTACCCCACCTGCGGCCGAACTGCACACTCACACATACCCCTGGTGACTGGGGCGATTGATGGAGACTTTCTACATCAATTAAATCCTGACAGACCTCGGCCACTTCTGTGTGTATTGGGTTCGCTTTAGGACTCGGACTGGGACGACCGTTTTAGTGCTACCTGCAACTGATGAGTGGAACAAACGTGGAAATGCGATCCTTTCACTGTGCGTTGTACGGCAGCCGCCGAGGTTCAGCATTCCCCCTCCAGTCTCTGGTGCTGCTTTGATCCTAACCGATAAGCAGCGATCGTCGTGGTGGATAATTTATTGCAGCCGAAAATCGAACGGACAGATGCTCCGGCACCGTGCTGATGTTGGTGCGAATTAATCCTTCCGTTCCGTAGTTGCTATTGCGTGTGTGTGTTCGGCTTGGGAATCATCGACCGATAAGTGGTTTGTGGTGTAGCCATGGTTTCTTTATTTCAAACCATTTTTTCATCTTAATTGAGGAAGAAACGTGTTTCGGGATGAAAGATCGGCAAATGCGTTTGCCAATTGGCTCGTGGCAATTGACAGAAAACACATTTCAATTATTTTTCCTGATTTAATTTGTAAAATGTTTGAAGATTTAAAAAGAGAGGTAAACTTGAAGGAAATAATGCTTAATAGGTAACAATAAAGTTTACTGAAAGATGATCAAGAGAAGATTCCCAGATGCTAGAAAGATCCAGAAATATGTTTAAAGACCCATAAACCGTTTTTTCTCCTTTTTAAAGAAATTCTTATTGAACAAAAACGTCCAAATCGTTACCACCGCAATCGTATAATCCTACCTCATGTTCCAACTTTTCATCCGACCGTATGGATCAATCACAAACAGTCAGAGACTCCCTCCTTAGGGAGGTAACGGCGGCCAAAAATCCGTCGTGTCGTGGATCAATTTCAATCTACGATCGCAAAAACGTGATCATTGCTTTTTTGGACAATCTCAATCTTCCGAAACCAAGAGCCCAGCTCGCTAGATTGTCCTCGGATCGTGCTGGTGCGATTGTGATTTATCGTTTTACGTCCGCTGAAAGGTGGTTCGGTCCCCGGGTTGATGCGATTGGTGCTCCCGCACTGATTGCTGGCTGCTGATAGCTGCGGCTGCGGCTGGAGCATACCGGCCATTAGTTGGCCTTCACTCCAGCGAACAAACCTTGGCCAAAATTTGCGTGAGGAGTTCTCTGTACTGTTTTGCTTCGCAAATTCTCCCCCCTCTATTCCCAGTTCGTGCTGTCACGTACGTGCGATCGTGCTGTATGTTTATTTATCCAGCCCAAAATTGGTGCAAGCTTGTTTTTTTTTTTTTCGTTGGTGCGAGTTGGATGCAAGATAAGCTCAGGCTGCGGCTGATGATGCTGCGTGTGCCGCCCTGGCCGAGATGGCTGAGCTGCGATCCCCCGCAGGACTTTTTTGTTCGTAACCGGTAATGAAGCTAATGTGATGAGGCGTGTAATGATAAGCGCACTGAGGAAGGAGAGAGAGATGGACAGTTGTTCGATCGCAAAAAAAAAAACATGTGAGCGGCCAAGGATAACGCGCCCGGCGCGTTTGCATGCTAACTGCGCCGCGTGGACTGATTTATTTTCCTCAGATCAACATCTTTTCGCCTGTCCTGTGCGGGGTCCTGTGTCCTAAGGGATCCCGGGGATCTCACCGATAGGATCTCCTTTTTTTTCGCTACTTCTCTCTCTTTCTCTGTCGCGCTCCGCTTCAATCTTTTGTTTTTCCATGGTCCGATCGTGCCGGAGGATCGCTAGCGTGGCGTAATATCTTAAGCCCTATCAGATAATGAAGGGTGTAAAGCTTCTGCACCGGGTTTCCCGAGGGCAGGAATCCTTCCACCCGAAACGGTGACCTGTGTCCGCGTGACAGACAGCGAAAGCGGGTGAAAGATGGTAAGATTAATATGCTAGTAGCATGTAGTTGTTTTTTATTCCACGCTAGTGCATCCTCACATACTCTCACGCACGCCCTGCTCCGAGTGACGTATCGGAGGGTTGCCATCTAAAGCAACTGGCAGGAGCAGTGGAGGGAAAGAAAACGGCTGCCCAGCATCCCCGTCGGGCGAGTGCTCTAGATTGTAAAAGGGTTTCATTACAACTTAGCCATAAACTTAGCAAATGGCGGCCTGGTTTTTTCCCCGGATTCTAGATCGATCGCCGTCGATCGTTTGTAGTCGGTTTTGTTTTTGGCGTGGCGGGCCGTGACGTGTACAGATGGTTAGGTGTTTCGCATATTAAATTACACGCCTCGGACACGACCGATCCGGTGACCGGATAAGGAAGGCGACGAAGCTAAGCCTTCGACTGTGGTTGGCCTTTCACAGGAAGGATGAAGCAGGATAAACGGAAGGTAATGGCTGATCTAAAGACGGATATTAACTTTATACTTTTAATTTGATTCCATCAAATGTAATTTTTACAAAATCATTCTCAATTATCAAACGCTTACCTCTAATGAAGAAACGGAAGGAAGAAAAAATGGTTCCAATTAACTGACGGCCTTTCCTTCGAACGATTTCCTTTCGCTCTCGGTACGGTGGAAAGTGCAGTTAGCTTGTGCAAACAATTTGTTAATATTAATTTTGATTAATAACATCGTTTCGCGTACGTGAAAGGCAAACGGCTGGGTCAAGAAATGGGGAGGATTTTTTTTACAAATAAAACGCAACGATTTGAGATTACTGCCAACAAAAGACGAGGTACACATCGGCCATTGGCAAGGAGTATGTGATAGCAAATAAAAGGAAAAACAAACCGCCGTACTTATAAGCGCGTACGGATCCAGACGATGATCTTTCTCTTTTTTGGCAGCAGGTTCCGGAAGGGTGGAAAACAAATTACGAACCCAATTTGATACTGTACTGTTTACTGCAAGCTGCAGGATCTTTGCCGGTCTGCCAATATACCTGTTAAGAGATACTACGGAGCGAATAAAAACAGAACCCAATACTCCATCAAGCGTTTGTTTGGTCGTGCTTGGGACGGTCGATCAGAAAAAGGGAATCAAACCAAGGATAAAGTCCCCCGAATGGTATCAATTAAGTGTCATTAATTTATGACGTCTTAATGTTTACCTAACCGTTCCCGACCGGTATGGTTAAGCTGGAGCTTGCTGAAGATGGTGCATCGTCGATCCAGTAGGAACGCGATCGGTCCTTTCTTCCGACCCGAAAGGGACGAACCGAAAGTAACGACCTGCTGCAGTAATCTTTTTTATTGATCATTATGGATTGAACGAGCTGGGAAAAGGGGTAGGGAAGGGAGGTAAATTATTTGAAATTTTATTGATGCCGATCAGCACGGTATCGTGGACGGCATGGTCGGTAGATTTTCGGGGACATGGTTATTGGCCGCTCTGTGCTTTATTTGCACAGATAATAAGTGCACCGGGGACGATCGGGCAATTGGAAGAGAAATGAAATCGGGAAAGTTTGTACGCTGGAAGGCGCTGCTGGTAGAAATGGGCTGCACCCTGTTTGTAAGATACGAGCTTTTGTTCGGCGTTTTGGGCTACAGCGGTTGGTCAATGCGGGTCGGGAAGTCAGCGATTTAGTTGTGATAAAGCATTAATTATCCTTTTATAAGATCGGTTTTATAAAATATTTGACAGTATAAAAGCACAAGCAATTAGTTAAAAATACTGTTTGTGTTTACGCTACACAAATTTAGAGTTGCTTTTATTATTTGTTCTGTGCTCGAATCTTTTTCTTCTTTCATTATAAAATAAGGTTGTTAAACTTAAAAAAAAAATTGAAGCGTTATCTTGCATCACTTATATTTTAATTATTAGTATTTTTAGGATTTTGTTTAGTACAAAAGACGCTCTTAAAATCCGATTAGATGCTTTAGAAATTATGGAAGTAATTTCAAAACATTGAATTAAATTAATATGTGGGCAGCATATTAATGTTTGAATTTTTTTAAGGATTCATTTTATTTTCGCAACCTTTTTTATCACACACGAGAACACGTCTCCTTTGTCCTGGTGGTTGCTCGATGCGCCAAGCATGCAATTATTTTCACTTAAATGCATTTCAAAAATAACAATTTACACCGCATACACGTGCATGTAGCGAACTGTACTGCTTATTCCAACTCTTCTTTCCCATTGGGAATATGTAATGATTATTCATACGAGAAAAAACCAAAATCACAAACACGATTGTGTTTCGCTGGAAGTAAAAAATCTTGTGATATGTAAATTTTGCTTCCACCACCCGTTAACACTACCATCCGTGCCTTCCCGACCCAGAGAAGAGCTGCGCTGGAGTCGTGCAAATCGATAATTGAGGGTCGCGTCTTTTGAAATGAAGTGTTGAAAATGGTTTATTTCCTTGGTTGCAAACACACACACAGATCGTTCGTTGCACTTCTTAGTCCATGCCACGTGTGGCTTGTATATGTGTGTGGAAGCTTCGTTCGAAAGTACGCATCAGCCAGTTGCTTGTTACTGCCAGCCGTAACCAGCACGCTTCGACAAAATATTAAAAAAAAAAAAAACAAGCAAACAAGCGGCTGCTAGAGTGCGAAACGGGGAAACGGTGGCAAATATGCTAATTTGGGATAAGCCAATTTCACCCGAGATGCAGTAGTAATTATGTGTATGTGTGTGTATGTGTGTGTGTACCAAGATTTACGAGCCTTGTTGCGCCTGGGAGGTGCATGGGACAAACAAAAAGTGCCAATGGAATGCTGCATGTGCTGCGTGAGCTTAAATAATTAATTCTTACACTCTCGACGCACAAACTAGCGCGCGCATCCTGGTTCGGAATGCGCCCCGTTGTAACGAGTGCAAAGTTCGACAGCGTGTGCTGCTGGGGACGAGAATTGGCAACGCGCTACACCCCGACGAAAGTGACGATTGACGTCCGCAGCGGAAGCGACATTTCAGCCCCAAACGCTTAACCGGGGCTGGGAGGGTTGATGGGCTGCTGTGGTGCCCATTTAAAGGAAGCTGTTCTGCACAAGTGTGCCCTTATTCCTGCAAACTGATTTTCAATTTACTTTGACAGTGCCAGTTAACAAAGCACCGTTTTGTGGCGCTGTTAGGAGCTGCAAATTGATAATTACCGGGACCGACGCGTTCGGGGTAATAAAAGTGCGGTTTTAAGCGAAATGGCACACCGTTTTCGTTTCGCCAGCAACAGTGTGTAAAATGTGTAAGGTGGTGGGGTTCGGTGCTGACAGGTTAATAGGGAATGTTTTGCTAATGAGAAAATTGTAAGTGCTTAGGGCAGTGCAGTGACCCACATTTGGCCGAGGGCGCTAATGGTGAATGTATCAATTTAAAACCCATAAACGTATCGTGTAATTGTACGGTGAGCTTTATACGCGTAACGCCATTAAATCTTATTTGCAAACAAAATTATTTAAAATTGTATGTTTACCATTTTGCATTCGGGGATTTGGTTTAATTTAGATTGCTGCAAAAAATGCAAAGGAGAAGTAATTTAAATGGCAATAAAGCTTCGTTACAATAATACAGATGTTGTTTGTTGAATTTCATTGTTTCCATTCAAATATAATATATGTCTTAAATAAAAAAATAGTCTACGTCAAACAATTTCCGATCCTTATTTTAAAGAGTAATATTTTACCTTTTGTAATGGGATACTCGATCTAGATTCTAATTGCTTTTTTGCAACAACATTTCATCGATTAAAAAAATACAGTAAATTAAACGGTACAATTGATTGTTTCTTATTCACCACGAAATGATCACACAAAACGCAAGCATCAAATTATTCCCAACGCCATCAACAGGGTAGGCTTGTGCAGCAACATTGTCGCTTGATTTTTAATTAGCTCTTACATAAAATTGATTCCCTTTTCGATACATCCCTCCCGTTAGCGCTACAATCTCCCGAATTAATGTGACAAGAACAACCGTTCGGATGGGATAAGAACAATCCTTGATGATGACGATGGCGGTGATGATCGCGTCACTGAATCTGAAAGTGCAATTTCAATCGTTCCTTCAGGTTTGTCGTCAGTGTTTTTAGCACAAAGTTTATGCAGTTTAATTAAAAATTAATTAAAACAACCATTTTTCTCGTTATGGTCGAAGCGGCACCGACAAGAATGACCGGTTTGCGGGCTGTGCTAATTACCATAAGCCTGGATGGGCTCATCGCCGGCACTCTTTTTTTGTGGATTTCGCAAACACCCACCTTTAAATTGTCTGACGTTGACGGGAGAGAGAGAGAGAAAGAGATGACGGGAACCATAATTGAAATAAAAATAAAACCGATTGACCGATACACTCCAATCCATGGTAGTGCGTGTCGTCGCATACACGCGTGCGATAGCACCTTTCCCTCGTACCGTTGCTTATCGTGCGCATCCTTTGCCTTGGTGGCGTGCCGAGCGAGCGACAAAAACACATTAAAAAGCCGGTTGAAAGGATTTTCGGGAGCAGAGCTGACGCAACAAACGATCGCCGGCACGGTCGCCGCCGGGATCGGAGCGATCGGACAAGAAAGTAGCAGCAGGCAGCGTCTTCGTCCACCTGCGCATATCGCGTCGCCGTCTTTGATTGCGATCCGATCCGTGCGTCGATTATGTTACATCGCTCTTATCACACCCGGCGACGGTAATGATGATAATTAGCAAACCCATGCCCGATGGTGCCGAAGGCGAAGGAGAAAACCTTTGGCACGCCAAACGCAACCGGGGATGATCACACACTTACACACACAAACGGTGCTTGATGTCGATTTGGCGAGACATGCGTTTTGCAAGGGCCTTTGATTGTCGGCATGTACGCCAGGAGGGATCAAATGAAACAAAATCAAAACATTACCTTCAAAGCGAAAAGCTTGTTGTGTCCCTGAAGGAAGCGTTTTTTTGTTAGCTCTTACATTTGCTGCCGTGCCACGCATGATCGGAAAAGTGAGATTAAATTAGTATTTAATAGGGGGTCTCATAAATTTCATTCTTTATTGTGTAACACTTTCGCTCGACTTCCCTGCTGCCCTGGGATGGCTGTGGCATCTCAATCGCGATGGTTTGCGGCCGTTCGATCCTAAGTAAAGGGCTCATAATTTATCCCTCGGTTTTTCTGGACGAAAGTGCGCGTATAATTAAGGTAGCGACAGGGAGGTTTTTTGTTGTTGTCGTCAGCATCAGCAACAAGCTAATGCATGTTGCCGATCGGTAGCAGCGCGTTAGCTACCGAACCGGAACATTGTAAAGGCAGTAACGCGGTGAGTTCTTTTCCTACGCCGCATACACACACACACGTTATCGAACGCTCTGTCATGTGTGCGGGGGGAAATATTATTTATCACGTTACCGCGTTGATTATCGCGATAATTTACCGTCCCACCCTGGGGGACTTATCGCCCGGAGTGGCACGACACCAACTCGATCCTGTCGACAGGCGCGACAACAGCGCGAAAGGTTGGCCCCTCGTTTGAAGGACTCTTACACCTTACCCTCCCCCCCCCACTCCCTTGCCTACCGGAACTTTTGTGTTGCAAATTAGGCTTTCAGGTTCGGGGGCCAAATCGTGGGGCCATAAAAAGCACAATTTAATTACTGCTGGCTACTGGCAGCGCCCTCAAAATGCTGCTGTGCCAGTAGCCAGCGTAATGCGGTGTTGAGGGGTTTGAGCATGCAAAAAGTGTGGGTAAAAATAGGCTAGGCTGGGGGGGTTTCTGCTGCAAACTTTGTTGCCGTTCGAACCGGTTGCATTTTTTTAATGGGAGGAGATACTAATCTATATGATAACTGTTATGCCGGGCAGATCAGTTTTGAGTGAGTTTATTTTTTTTCCAAACTCGTATGATTAGCATCGTTTGCTTTGCATGAGCAAACATGCAAATTAACAAGTGTTGATTAACAACAATCTAGCGGGTGGGATGTGGTTGCTTAAGAATGCATTAAAATCGGAGTCTGAATTATTCACAAAGGACAGCTGTGTAATTACAGAGTTATTTTGAAATCATAGCAATAGAAGAGTAATTAAAAATCAATCAAAAACGTTTGTCTTACAATAAGCAATTCAAATACTTTCTTTTTGACATTTCAAATGTGATATAGCGAGAAAATTATTTCACTAGGCCTTTATTACTGTTTTAATTATCTGTTTAACTGATAATTTCTTACATAGTTATTCTCTCAAAAACATCTATACATAGTATATCACACTCATGCTTATGTTTGTTGGTGTCTAGTTCTTGCCTTTACGTTTTAATCTATCCTTTTCATCGTTTACACCCAAATTAAGCTTTAAACGTTAAAATAAACAATCGGATCGATTTGCACATTTCTATGCTATTTTTAAAATTGTTTACGATCGAATCGATAATTGTACGAAAAGGATGCCAGCTCCTCCACACTGATCTAGGCATTGACGCACGAGCCGAACGGAATTTGCACGAGCCGCAGCACCTTTTTCGATAATTCCACTAACACGATCGCTTTGTACAGCTGTTAGAGTATACTATTTAGGTGGCAGAATTAAGTAAACAGCCGAAAGGCACAAACCTGCCACTACACACCAACACCAAAAACCCACTTTTAGGGGAAATTATCCCATTTCGCGTGTTGCCCAACCGTAAAAACGGGGTGCGTCGGGCACGACCGCTAAATAAGATCGTTAATAGGTATGGCAAATTTGGGGCCCGCCTCCTTGCTTGGGCCAGCGGGCCAGAAGCTCCTATACGCGTGTGGCCGATGCCGATGGGTGACGGTTTGAGTGAGGCAACAGCCATTGGGCCACTTCCCCCAAGGGCTGGCGTCACGGTGGTGGCGGGAGTGTGCGCACTCTCGCGAGCCGCCGTCGTTGAGATTGAGTAGCAAATATGTGCGAGGTGTAAATATAATTACCGACCGGCTGTCGATCGCGTCCGTGTCGTGTGGATGGGTGGAAATTTTCCACCAGCCGATGGTTTGTCGCCGTCTGGCTGGTAGTGCGATTACAACCAAAGGGCGCGGTGTGTGGTTGTGGCATGCCTCACATGCACCGCAAGTGCTCCGGAGTTCCGAAACACTGGCCCCTGCGGTGGTGTAAATGTCAAATGATCGACCCGAACGGTGGGGAGGGGAGGGGTCGGGTGTCAAATATTGACACTGGCAATTTGCGCTGACCGTCCCGACAGGCGGCGCTGGCGTGCGATGCTGGCAAACAGTACAGCCCATCGGCGATTGACGTCAATCGCGGCCAGTTGTGAGGTTTACCGATCGTACACAGCGACCATACACCCGATCATAGCGCAGGGAGGAGAGGCCTTGGGAGGTGTGTTGTGTTTTGCTGATCCCAATTTAACGCGCTCAAAAATATTGACTCTTGGTTGGGTGAGGGCTTTTTTCTTTCTTTCTTCGAGGTGGAAATATTATCACATCTGGTGTGGTTCTGGGTGGATTTGGGCGTCGCCGGGTGCCACTATCGCTAAGGTGTGACTGCGTATCATTCTTTAATCACCTGGGCTGATGGAGGGTGATAAATAAGCTTTATGTTGGGGGTAAATAGTGACGATAACGTGATTGTGAAATGTTTGCCCAGCTCATCAGGAGCTAGAATTCATTGCCGACCATTTGACACAGAAGCTAGTGTTCCGGAAGTTGAACTTCAAGGTTTTACGACAGAATGCAGCTTGCAATTCAAACAACATACTATAGATGCATCCGTCTGGTTTAATACTTTATAAAAATACACTGAGATTAAGACAACGAATATCAACGACTTTTAATGTTGAGAAGATTATTGTTTCTAAATTTTATATAAATGAATAAATAAATAAATAAATTCGTCCAGAACATGTTATTTTAGAAGTTACAACCATATCCGAAAAAAAAACGATAAAATTTTATTTATTTTTTATTTCTTCTTCGTTTCCTCTACCTGTAGTATCAAGCTATTGACTTAAACCAAACACATTATGTATGAGTTATCCATAACCAAATCATAAATCACCAAATCCTGCGACGAAAAAACAATGTGGTGAAGACTACTCTATTTAGGATTCATTTATTCAATGAATTGACTGGCCGGCTGCATGGTACCAAATCAAGCCTGTGTAGGCTGGCATTTCCGCGTATGACGGAACACCAAACAGAAGAAGAAAACGAAGTAGAAGAACTATAATAAAATTAATCGAAGGAATAGAGGCTACTGGCAAAGAAGATGAAGGAATATGATAAAAGAACTAATTTACTCAAAAGATGTACAAAAAAATCATCTCGGATAAGAAATTAAACTAAAGAGTAGAAAATGCAAATGACAAATAAAATAGATAAATAAAAGAGAAAATAGGCGTAATACCCAAGGAAGGAATAACCGCAACTTAAATAACAAGCAACATGAAGAAAGAGAGAAAAAATAAGAAAAGACGGAAGAGTAAACAAGAGCATGCAATATAATAGATGAACAATTACATCAAATTGATTTTTTATTTGAATTATTTATAGAATGATGATATCGGATGATGAATAGAAGCTGGCTTTCATCTGACTCCTTCTAAAATCACAAGAATTGATAGCGACTAGAATATCATTAAATAGTATAAATGGTGGTTTAAGCCAGACTAGCTACAAATCTTAAAACACATGAAAATCATCAAAATAAGAAATGGTTAACCAGTATGCCTCTTTTAACTAGTGCCTAGTGTTCGACATTCTGTTTTCAACGTAAATATCCAACGGTGCTTCAGGTAAGTCTCTCGCCGCTCCATACGAATCAACCCACGAAGCTACCATTGCACACGCTCCCCCCCACACAAATGGAAATAAAACAGGAAGTACGTTCCTCTGGCGCGTACATTACCTTATCCGTCCTGCGCATGAGATTCCATCCCAATGCGGTTGGTTCATTCTTGCGGAAAATTAATCCCGGAAAGGGCGTGAAAGTGGACGCAAGTGGAATTTACGTGGGTCTTGACGATTCGCTGGGGCTTAACACACACACACACACCGTGGCTCTCCCCGAGAACGTCCGTTAGGCGACCACCAAAACGGGGGGAGGGAGTGGGGGCTGCCACCGTTGACGACGATAAATGATGGCACGTGAGCTTACAGTTCATTAAACTGCGCCGAAATCCGCGAATCGCGTTTTACCATCCCGGGCACGGTGTGCACCTGCTGTCTTTCGTGCGCCCGATGAGGCTATGGGTCGGTTGAGACCGATTTTTTTGTTTTTTTTTTTGGGGCTTTCGCTTGTTGGTTTCAGTTTACACCGCAGCGCGCAAAGGGGCAGGCCGCGGGGACTGCGGATCACAAATTTGGAGTTGATTTTATTGGCTTGTTTGTTTACCTGTTTATGGGCACGGCTTAACGGATGGGAATCGTTTCGTTATAGGTCGGAAACTCGTTCGGGGGGGAAGGATGGGGGAAGGAATCGATACAGTCGGGTTGGCAGAAACAGTGCCAGTCCATTGTCCTTCCATCCAGCTGGTCCACTTGCATTCCTGGACAGTTCAGGTCGCTTAAAAAAAAGGGGGGGGAGGATGAGTTTGAGGTTCGAGTTTTGACGTCGATTAAAATATACTTTCCATCCGCTCGTTTTGCGCTGTCACACGATTTTCGGTGCGGATGGAGAAAATCGACCGCGTCAGCAAGGGGCCGTTAATTAAACCACACGAATGTTGCGCCGCTGAAGCTTAATTAATTTATGCTCGCCGACTAGCAGCAGCCGAAAAGCATGTCAAGCATGCCCGTCGCAAGTCGAGCAAGCGGCTCCAAAGCAAAGCCGTTGGATGCGTTGGCCTAGTTCGAACGAAACCTGGCCTTGCGTTGTTTCCGTTTGCAGAATCGCTTGCTTCTTTCTTCCTCGCGGGTCTTGTGGGGCTGTCTACCGTGTCCTTTCACCGAAGGGTGCGCAGCCCGACAAAGCAGAACACGCTGTTCAATTGTTCGCGTATCTCTCGCCTAAAATCGGCCACCAGCTCGCGCGCGTTCCTGCCTGGCAGTGATTTATAGCTGGCTGGTCGGACTCCCTCGCAGACTTCCCAGCAACCACCTCACCCTGCGCACTCTAGCCGAACCTTCCCGAGCCCGAGCTGTCATCGTAAATATGATGCTAATGAGGGAGATTTATGGTGTTTCCCTTTCGGCGACGGGAATCCGTCGCGAAAACCGAGCACAGTGGTGCGGGCTGAGTGGTGCAAGATTTATTTCCGATGTACTAACGATAAGCCAAAGTGGGTGGAAGATAATTTCAAGGATTAGCACATCGAAGGATCGAAGGAAGGGTGCTATTTTTGTGTTGGAGCTCAATTTGATCGAGTGTACAGGATGAAAATGACGGTAGGAGTATTCAACGATCGTTCAACGTTTCCGGTTTATTGACCGGTGGTGGATTTATTCTTTTTTTTAATATCAATGAATGTGTTTATTACATTACTGGATGTTCGAAGTTATCTTAAATTGCAAGGAAATACCAACAATATGGATACAAATAAAACAGTCTCCTTATAAAAATAAATAAAAACTAATGAATCGGTCAAATGATGTTTCATAAAAAACAGGACAAAAATTAGCTGATCCGAGACACAGAGATTCGCTGAAGTGCACCAACTTTCTTACATTCAATGACAAATCTATTGAGGCAGGTGGGTAAAGACGGACACTGCGGGTTAAGCTCGCTTAGAGCCCCAGTGAAATTGAGCGTGAAATTTTTGAGTTTTCTGCTATATTTCAATAAATTTTTTATCAGAATTTGGCTTATCGTACACCAAAATAAAGGATATTCAATTACCCAACTGTCTAGACCAGGTATGTCAAACTGGCGGCCTGCGGGCCGCATGCGGCCCTCGTCAATGCTGAATGCGGCCCGCGAGAATATTTTTAGAATTGCTAAAATCACTACAGATCAAAAAACTGTTATTACTATTTGTCGAAGTGTATTAAATTTTCCAGAGAAGAACAATCATTTTGATGGTATATTTTCCGAATCTAACATGAATGTACCCATACCATCTCATAAACTTATTCTACATAATCGTACACAACAATCGAGACCCTTAAGAAACATTGAATTGAATGCAAACTCAGTCGGTATTATGTTTCGATTAAATTCTGAATATTAGCATAATTTTGTGCACACTCGATTGCACATTCTATATGGAAAAAATAGATTTGCGCCAAACTTCTACAAATGAAAAAGGAATGAAAATAACTTGATACACACACTTGGAAACTTCGCAACAACTAGTGATGGATTGTCAGAATCGCATTCACGGCTCAAAACCATTTTCGATCTTAGCTATAGCGAATCCGAATTCGGCCAAATAAAATCAACAGTTCCGTTCGGTGCCGTCCGAAGCCTAAAGAGCCGTTTAAACTTTAAAACCATTCGGAACCGTTGGAGTCATCGGTTGTCGCACGGAGCATCTAATATGCAGTGAGAAATGGATCCGGTCCATACCTCAATTCGCGAATCATCTCTCTTCAAGTGTAAAAACAAGATTTGCCGATCTTTATGGGATCACACACCACGAATCTTCGTCAGATACAATTTTCGTAATTTAACAAAATTATTCGTAAAATATGGGTTCTTGTAATAAGAAATGAATATACCACCATATACCCCTTCGAACTTGGAAATTAGCGAAAAATAATGTTTAAACACGTTTTATTACAATTTTTCTTTTGATCTGTCAAAAAATTGCAGGCAAATATTTTTGTTATTCATCAATCGATAGATAGCTCGGATGGCTTGAAAAAGATTCGCAACAGGCTGGTAGACTTCCCCTACCTCAGTGAAAACGTGTGGTTGAGCGATATTTTCTAACAGAACTGCCGTGTTAGAACGCGACTAATGAAAAATATCCTTTTTTAACAAAAAAGATGTAAACAATGCATGTGACTTTAAAAGTACATTAAACATTTTTTTCAAATAAAAAAGTACATAATGAAAAAAAACATAGCAAATTTGTAAATAAGAAACTATTCCAGATTTGAAGCAAGGAGTACAAAAAGTCAATTGGTTTAACAATAATGATTTTAAACAGTATTTTATATAAATATTGAGGTATATTTTTTATTCTCAGCTTTGCGGCCCACGAAACACTGAAAATCTGTAATTGCGGCCCTCTGATAAAATAAGTTTGACACAGCTGGTCTAGGCTATGAAAAGTATTGTAATAATAAATTAAATAAATTTCCTTGTGATTCTCCGCTTTGTTCACGATGGTCAGCGAGGAATGACAAGGAAATGTATTTATTTCATTCTTTCAATATGTTTTACAGACTAAATAGTTGGGGAATCGATTATCCTTCATATAAGTCATATTCTGCTAAATATTTAATGAAATATTGCAAAAAAACCAAAATTTCCCGTTCACCTTCACGCTAGGTTTATAGCGACCTTAAGATGTAAACTCAAATTCTCTATAAAAAAAGAAAAAAAGTAATCATTAAAGAATTTAACAATGAAGCATCCGAACTGAAAGTATTACAACACATTTTAGAACACTTTTGGCATGATATATGAAAAATTGGTTAAATCAATAAGCAACACGTACTTTTAATCACAATGCGCACCCTTTGGATCTAATTTGATTACAACAAATTTTAAGCCCTATAGCTTGCATTGTTTACCTTTTCGCCAGTTTTATTACATGAATGAGTTTTCATGATTATTAAGCTAAAACCTGGCAAAAGAACGACTATGAAAGAAATAGAAAAATCTTATGTTTTGGTGGTTTAAGAATCCTGACATTAAAGAGAGAAAGACGTATACTCTGTAGTAGGAAAAGATAGACACCAACATTTTTTTATTTATTTACTTATTGTATCAATTGGCGATGAACAGATGTCATAAAACACATTAAGTATAGGTAATTTGATTACGTAAAACGTCCAGCAACTAGAGAAAGCATTGAAATTTGCGAGGAACGGAACAATGGTCAAAATAGCTTATGCTATTACTCGTTCGACGCTGATGAGGCATCTCACGAGAACCAAAATCTCGCCATAACTTCAACACCTTGCCTTTGTGTTTAATCAACAAGAAGTAAAGGCATTGGTATTTATTACTTATTTATTTATGGTCATTCAGTAATAGATAACAGATTTTATGAGAAATTAAGGATCATAATGTTGAATTTTGACATGGTTATAAATAGGCCCTTCGTAGCATTTTTTTTACCAAATCCACCAGACTCGATGGGGTCGCGGACGTGAATAATTTGCTGAACGGAATACCTAAACAGTTTGTCTGTAATCTGGAGTAACGTTATATGTTATGAGTCCATCTTTGCCATATGAGGTGTGCGTCTTGTGTTTTGGTGGTTTAAGAATCCTGACACTAAAGTGAAAAACATTTCAAAACTGCACGAAAAAAACTCATGTTTGTAATTCATGAAAAAAAAAAAACAGAAGTATAATTAGACACTTTAACGTTTCAACACATTTTATCATAAACATGAGTGTAAGATAATTCGAATTATTTGAATTATTATTAAGTCACAAAAAGGGACGAAATTTTTGATTATTGAATGTAAATCTGTTACATTCATCAAAATAAACTGTTGTTATGATGAAAAGAATTATTAAAATTGCTTACATTTAAAGAAACATCAAGCTAATCATGAACATTAGATTGAATCCATCACATTCAACATTAAAAATGTGTCTTTTTTAAAACCATCAAAACCAAAGCTTATCCAAGCGATGACCTTTGTTTACGGTAATAATCGAACAAACACAATCCAAATCGAACCAGCACCAGCCGCTTGCATCAATAATTGGACCAATCATTAAAAGTCAATACACATTCCTTATCACGCGTCGACAGGGACCTTTCGCTCGCTTTAGTGCTTCATTAAAACCCAACCAAACTCAGCAGCCACAACCAGTGTGCATCTCGGGTGCGAGATTACCGAAAACAAGCGCACACCACGAAGGGTAAGGCAGTTTCGGTTAATTCCAGCTCGAGATTACCGATTTCCAGGGGGAATTCGGTGTTGTTTTGTTTGTTTTTATTTTATTACAACTGGCATTCCCAAGTACACTGATTGCGATAAGTTTAGCTTAATTTCGCTCCAGTTCGCAGTTTGAGTTTCGAAGTCGCCGCCCTGATAGGCAAACGCGTTGCTGGCCTCCCATTTGTGCTTGCCTTGGTTCGGGACACTGGGAACACACTCGAAATCCGTGTATATCATAAAACAGCGTAGCGAAAGCGATGCACCTGGCCACAAAATTGGCCTCCAAAAAGAAGAAGAAGGAATAAACTAAGAGCAGAATAATTTAAAACCACCCGTTCGAAAGGCTCGCTTGCGCTCCGTAGATATGCGCACGCTGGGCTTGCATTTTTATTTCACATCCAATCAAGAATTCGTGAGCTTAAATTGATTGCGTAGGTGTGCAAGCTGAGTAACAGGGAATTTTGGGACGCTTACAAAAAAACTGCATAGCCAGCGAATGCACTCCCCGCACACTATCGCACAGCATCCCGCCCGTCCGTGTGCCCTGTGCTGTGGTGAATTGATTGTTTTTAAGTCGTTTTTAATGTTTACACTCCTGCGCCAGTCCTGCTGCCGCTTGGGGCCGTATCGATGGCGTGCGAAAACACCCCAGAAAGGAAAGCCCATTTGGCGGCCTTGGTCGATGGACAGTGGTGGGAGCGGGCCGGTGCAATTTTCGGGGCGAACGGCCATCGGTCACGAACGCCGCCCGGGCCACGTTGTTGTGCAAATGCTTATTCTTTTTCCCCCCACCGGTGGTTGCCGATGTGATGCTACACGCTCATCAGTCCAGAGCGCTGGGAGTCGGCATGCCACTGCCAATTGAGATGCAATCCCGTGAGCCTTAACAAACATACCCACTCACACTTGCGCCGTCGGTAACATGGACAGAACATAAAAAATGAATTATGAGATTAAACAAAGCACACCGTGGGTTAAGTGGGCACAGTGCGGAATGGAGCTGGTGGTGGTGAGAATCGGGCACGGGAAAGGTAAAATGCAATTCGCCCGATTGAAAACGGCACTGCACCTGCCTGCATCTGCATTTTGTCGTGAGCGTCGCGTTGCTGCGTTGGCGTTGGTACGCCGCGACCCATTCTCGATCTCTCCTGCTCACCCTTTCTTTGGTGCTTTTTATGGGGCCAGGCGAGCCTGTGCGTGTGGGTGGTGGTTGCACTTCAAACTGCGCACTGCAGTTTGCAGGGCGGGGGATTGTGATCCAAACGATAGTGATCGCCGTGGCGTTGCAGCTGTGCGGACGCCTCCGGGAAATGGAATTCAATTTAAGCTATCACGACACGAAACGGTTTCTGTTTGCCCAGGTTGAATATAACTGGGTTGGGTTTGGATGAAAAAGAAAAGGCTTCTCAATGTGTTTGTGTGTTTTTTTATTTATTTTGGCAGTGAAATATACCGCAGTTCAAGGGCATTATGAGTTAGGGACAGTGTGTTTTTCAATCAAATGTGTTGTTAATGAGTCGGTTTTTGGTTAAATGAACAGATAGTTGATAATATTATTTTAAATTCTATACTTTTTACAATAAAATCTAAAACAATCATGGATACATCATGTACATTTCTTGAGTTTGGTGTGTGTTTGAGTTTTTATTTGCTATGAGAATTTATTTATTTGTTTAGTTTTTTAATTGTTCTCGTTTTGTATGTTCTGTTCAATTGCATGTGATTTTTGTATGTTTGAAATATGTTTGTTTTTGTTGTTCTCATTCCTAATTTCTTATATACACAAAGAATACTTCAAACAATAGAAAACTGTAACAATTAAATTAGAAAACAAACTGATAAAGCATGATCGGTAAACACATAGCGACAACTAGAAGGAAAGAATCTTGTTTACAATCCAGCATTTCTGTGGGCCTTCCCAAAACTGGCTTTCTTCTCTCTCTATCTCTCTCTCCCTCTCTCTCCTTCTCAAAAATGTAGAACCAACTTTCCACTGCCACCAACTGGAAATGGAACGTTCCATGCCAGCGAAACGTGGAGCGCGTGTGACTGAAGCCAAAATTAATTATGCAAATCGCATCGATTTCCTTCGGTTTTCACACGCTCCACCGAAATAAAGTTAACTCGGTCGAGCTGCCGAAGCCGGAGCGGGGACGCTCGCCCCCTATCCGCTGTGTAAATTGAGGGGCTGGGCGGATTCATTTAAATAAATAAACGATGTATTTAGCTGCTAGTTTGGTTTAGCGGCTCAGGTTAGCGCACGGGCTCGATGATTTGGGGTAGCACGTGTTCTTTTGACGACGGTTTTGACACAAGTATTCGGTGCCAGGGGGTTTGTTTGTTTGTGTGGGATGAAGTGGGTGATTGAGGATTGATGAAGGTTGAGCGACGATTTCGACTGCACCGCGTAGCGTTTAGGTCCTCCTCCGTAAGGGCCTACCGCTGCCCTAACTCTTTGTGCGCTAGCGGTGGTAGCCTAATCGATAAAACAAACCCCGGTGGCACGACACCACTTTGCAGCCCCTTTGTAAAGGTGGGTGAAAAGATGGCAGCACGATAGAAGACACACAAACATCACACACACAAACATCGCGCACCACTATGCGCCATGGGGGAGAAAGAGATTAACGTTCTCTGATAGTGATGGATAAAACGGTTTGTATAAATGACTTGCCACAAGTTGTCACGCTCAACGAAAGATTTCAATGCGACGCGAATCAGGCGACGAACCCCCTATCCCCTGTTTTGCTATCCTCCTTAGGGCAGCTCGCGGGACTGATGGATCGATAGTGATATTTTAACATTCCTCTCCGGGGCCGCCTTTATCCCCACCCGCCGCCCCCACTAGAGAGAGCGTCAGCCAAATGGTTACACATTAGCCGGGAAATAGACGACTCACTACCGGGCCCCTGGACGACGTGTTCGATACGGCCGCGGAGCGTTACGGTGTGCCGCTAGGCGATTGTGTTGAATAAATCAGCCCGCTAATGAAGGCACTAACGGGCGCGTAATTCGTAACGCGCTGCCTGCCGAAGGCTTGTCGCTCTCTCTTTCTCTCTCTTTCTCTCTGTGCTGTGTCGTCGTTGACAACACGGGCTTGTGTGTAGCGTGCGATCGTTTTGTCTGTTCAAGGAATTTGTGTGGAGAGTTTTGTTGGGGGAGTTCACCGCTTTTGAGGGAGTTAAACATTCTCTCTGGTAGAAATTATGTCCGGCAGGTGGAATTTGGAATGTTTGACGTTTAGATATAGGATTTTTTAAGGTCTTACTTCACCGAGGAAGCATATTTTAAAGAACGGTTTGTTTTAATTGGTTGTTATATAATGCCAAAATAGAAACACTTTGGAGGCCACCGACAGGTACTGTTTTGCTACGTTTCCCATCAGCTTTGTCTTCAATTAAATTCAAACGCTTTGCCGGCAGTAAACAATCGAATCGAATTGAAACGGTGATCGATTTTCGGTTGGCCTCGTTTTTATTTGCAGGAAGTACGTCTTTGATCCTGTGCTGCCTTAGTGCCGGGCACCACAGCGGAATGTGTGTCAACGTTGCGTTCTAGTTTGTGTGTGTGTGTTTTTTTTGGTTCCATAATAACACCGTAACGCTTCCTTCCGCATAGCTGCATAGTATGGCAGAACCATTTGTCAATCAGGCACCTTTAGGCTTCCACGACAGCGTATGCCACATTTGGTCGAGGTCAGTGCTTGGTGTTTTGATAGGTGCGGGTGGCATATGATTCGCTGTGAGGGAGGGGTGGTAACGCTACGGTAGACTCGCTAAGAATAGGTTGTAATATTTATGAGTGCAACATTAATATTTAATATTTTATTTGACCCACTTTTAGTACAAATTGCTCGTAAGGTGCCAATGAAAATCTTTTTTTTTAAAGAAGGGTATTTTGTTTTATTTTATTTTTTAAGGTTGACGGCATTTAAACGCCAACATTGGTCTACAAATATTAGCCTTGAGGAATGATTTTTATCCAGGTCTAGCGCATAAACGCATTCATGACTACGAGCTAATAAAAAATAAAAATGAAATGTTGATTGATCTTTATATTTTGTATATATTTTTCTAGTAATAATGTCCGAATTACTTAAAGAAATTAGTCCACTAACGTTTGCGTTGTTTTTTTGGCAATGTTTTTTTCGGCTGGATGTTCCTTTGAAAGGTAATTATTCTTATTGAGGTCAGCTAAGGTAAGGTAAGCTTACTTGCAAAAATAAATCAACGACCTTTAGAATCCGGCCTGTGGTCATTAGCCATGGCAACACAACGAAACCATGCGAGTATGCATGTTATCAGATCTATTTTCTATTTTTATAAATTCCTCCTCAGTTTGCGCGACAAATTTTTTGAAGTAGAGCTTTTGCATCATGTTGATCCAGACTAAATCGATGGGACGGAGCTGGGAGATGTTGGATCGGTTCGCAGACTTGCGTGTCAACTGAAATTTAGCCCAAATTGCTTGCCGCTGCGAATCTAGAGCCCTTGCCCGCAGACATATAGACACTTGTCCCTCATTGTTATTTTCAGCATCCCTTAGAGCTTTTTGTCGCTCAGAGACGTCGACTCTTTGGCACTGGGTTTTCTTTCGATGCTCTGATTGTTGTTTAATGGTGGCAAAATGTCATAGAGGCCGGAACAGAATTATACGACGACCACAAAATGCCGTAAGGAGTCCGATTTAGACGCTACGATCGCGCACGCTTCTGCACGGAGTTGCTTCACTTTTTTGGCCATCACGGTTAGAGTTTGAATGATAGAGGTGTTAAATTTTGTCTGCTCATGGGCATACTATTATTAATATAGAAATCAACGTTTCGTTAGTGCGGTTGAATAATAACCCATGCAAAATCGAAAGATTTTGTCTATTTTTTTAATGCAAACGGTACTAACCTCACTAGCAATACTTTATCAGCAAATCTTCAACTTATGACAAAAAACGGAAGTTTAAATCACGATCGGCTATCCAGCGCTTTCCGCTATTCCACCAGCGACGTGTACATAATTGCTGATTACGACTTCAATTTCCATCCGGACCGCGATGGTTGTTGCGTGATGTCGCACCGCACAGACGACAGACGTGAATTATTTTTGGCCACTGATTTGGAACCGTGCCATCTCCGGTCGACAAGGGGGAAGGGAGTGCACACGGGGGCAGCTTCGATCCATCGCGCCAAAACGCAACGGACAGTGACGGTCATGGTCGCCGGCGAGTCGCGCCACTCGATTTAATTACGCCGGCGGTAGCGTGCGAGTACGTGCACGATTTGCGCGTGCGGCGGACCCACGTTTGTATCGGTGGTCGATCACATGTGCCGACCCTCCTCCTTCTTTGTCCTTCCTCCAGCTGTGTGTGTGTGTGTGTGTGTGTGTGTGTGTGTGTGTGTGTGTGTGTGTGTGTGTGTGTGTGTGTGTGTGTGTGTGTGTGTCTGCACGAAACGTGAATGAAGGTGCCTACCCCGGTCCGACCCCGTTAGGTGCGTCGGCGGCAGAGATAAGGAATGTTGTGCCCGACCGCCAATAAACGCTCTGACAGGTGATGGAAATGGGTTCAAAGTGACGGCGTGCGGATCATTTTCATGCTTCTACCAGCTAACGGGACGGAAAGAGAGGTCTGTTTTCTGCGAACGAATGCACGCAATCAGAATCGCACGGTTACGCCCGGCAGCGTGAATTGATTCAAGGTGAGTTGGCTGGCGTGGTCCGCGTGGCTGCGTGAAAGTGGTTGGCAGCTATGTACGTTTTGATGTAATTCGTAATTACAGCATCATATTATTGGTATGGTTTATGTAGCGAGAGAGATTCTATTCAAAAGATTTTGTTTACCAGTAGTTAGTATTTTCAACAGTATTTTGTGAGATACTTTGTGAGTTGAAGTGAAGGAACGCTCTGGACTTACATGTTACATGAACGTCTGCTATACTATCGACGAATTCAATTTATAGAATAAAATAATAGACTATAGAGTCTATAGAATTTATAGGCCTTGTCTTAAATGAGTGTTCTTATGCCATTCTATTAGACCCACAAATAGAAGTAGAACCTGAAACTGTTCCTATCATCCACCACAATGAACTGAAATCTAATTTTTATCATCCTATCAACTACACAAACCTTCCTTATGACAAACAATTAGTAATATAACATTGTTTCAAGCCAAATCCTTTGGAAAAACTTCAACCCGAATATTTCTCCACCATTTATTAAAACCTTCCACCAACTCAATCGCGTGACAGATTGGTTTTCCTGGTCATGATCCCATGTCCATCGCGCACGGTGCAGCAAATAAAACATCTGCGCCATGGACGATTCCTAATACGGCAAAGCCGTCACCGTCCATCAGGCCATTTTCGGAGCAGGCGGGTTAAGACACGGGCCCTATTAACAGACCAAGATCGTCGTCAATGGTGACATGCAACGATGCTGCACCTTGACTCGAACATTACTGCAGCGTGGAAATTGCGCTATTAATGCGCCCGGAGATGCATCCCTTGCAATGAAGTGAAAGAAAGATTTTAAGTGAGGGCAAAGACGAAAAACCGAATCCCTTCACGAGAGGAGGTTTGTATATCTGTGTCCAGGAAAGGAGGTAGGATAAATATACAATGTTGGGGTAAAGCTCTCCCACAAAACAGGGACAATGCGGCAGCGTACAGGCGGCGTACGGAATACAAAATTTTGGGGAATCTACCTTGGCGTTGCCTGCTTTTGGTCCGGGCGGGCGATTTAATGGGTCCCTTCCTTTCCCTAGAAGGCCGGCCCAGAGAACTCAGCCAGCCCGGGAACCCCGAGTATCGATCCACCACCAAGTAGCGCGCAGTGGAGTTTGGGGTTTCGGTTTCGCCCGGCCGAGATCGCGCTCCGTAAACGGACATTGCACCTGCGGGGTTCGTCGCTTGGTTGGTTTCGCGCCGTGGCATTGTCGAAGGCGGTGGGTTCCTTTTTTGGGGTTTTGCGTTTGCGCAACGGTGGTTCGCTTTCGTTTGTCCGCCGTTCGGTTCGTTTTTCTGCGTTCGCGGGCCATTCTTTCACTCCTTTTTTTGTTTTGTTTTGGCTTTTGCTGTGTTCCTGAACCGAATAAAATTATCCCAAGGCGGTGGTGATGCTGTGTGCCACATCCTTCCGTCCCATAAAAGGCCGACGCGACGGGCACTGTGCGCGAGGAATGTACTGTGCCAAACCCCTTGAAATGTCCTGCGGCATGAGTTGCTTTTTTTTAGTTTTGCACAGCCAGAAGACACGGCAAGAAGTAAAAGAAGCAAATGAAAAAAAAAACTGCACCAAAACCGACCCATTAATGCGGGATGGTTTTCGATTTCGTATGGCAATAAAGTTTAGATACTCTCGCCCTCCCATTCCCGGCTCCACTTTTCGTTTGCTTTAAATTGTTCCATTTATCAAACCACACTGAGCGACAGCAGGAAGGGGGAAAGAATGAAACTTGTGAAAGAACGCTGAATCGAAAGTGGAGCAGAGGAGCACAGAGAGCACTGATCGAGACTAAATGTTCGAAAATTAGTTGAACCACATCCTGTCGGCCAGTCCGAATAATGGGGCATCCTTTTTCACACCAGCGTGCGCCAGCCGAAACCGTCCGAAACGATCGATCATGTCCAGCAGCTCACCGTTAGCCGCGGGCCATGCCACGTCTTTACCGCCTTCCGTCGATGAGCCGCGTTCCCTCGTTCGCTACCGTGTGGGCTTGTCGTGTAAAAGTCGTGGCCCGTCTAGGCCAGTCGTTTCGGGTCTCATCGATGCCATTAAAATAATTCTGCAGCTTCCGAACGGGATCATCAGCAGCAATCCTGCAGCGCCCCGATGCCCCGAGCAACAATCAATGGAATGGAAGATCGAAAAATAACAAAAAGAAGAAGAAAAAAAATAAGGACAAAAAATATGCCAACCAGACAAATTGCTTCCGAAAAGCGACAGCCGCCCGGCCAGCAGCTTAAATCGATCGGGTCGTCTAATCATAAAATTTACGTCTGCTCCAAAGCGAGCGATAATATTAGAAAATTATGCTGCAATGTGGACCCCGGGCTTGTGTACGGTTCTTACACGAAGGGGCGAGGGGAGGGGGGACGTACATGTAGCATGGGACGTACATGTAGCATTGGTTGAAGGAGGAGGAGGAGAAACACGGCGCACATTTTTGCGCTCGCGTTTTGATTACCAGCGCACACCTGCTTATGTAAATTGGTGCGAGATATCGCACGGTGACCGTTTACGATTTGCCATTTGAATGCTACCGTGTTTATGTGTGTGCGTGTGTGTGTGTATGCTTGTGAATGTTGCAAGTTTTACGATCCCAAGTTCCCTGATTTAGATACTTTAATTTAGAGTCGTCATCAGAAATCGTTAAAGTGGTTTAGCGCGACGGTGGCGGCGTTGCTCGTTTTTAGATCGTTCGTGAGTAATAAACAAGCCTTTTCACTGCTCTTAATTGCCCACTAAAGGCTGCCACACAGTCACACAGCGGCGTCGCAGTCTGGGAAGCGTTTGTTTGGGGCCAGATTGTCATTCTTTTATGAGTCAAATTTGAACCATTCGTTTGGTGTGTGATGCGGGAGAAGAAAAAAAACAGAGCTGAGGATTATGGTTATAGTGCTTTTTAGTCAACAAAAATTAAGTTATGCCATTAGCGGAAGGTTAGAAGATAACACTCAGCGGTAAGAATCATATTTTTGAAGCGGGTCATTTAAATTAAGTAAAAAAAACAGATCTTTTAGAGCCGGCTCGACGTGTGTAAGCTATTTTGTGTTAACATTAACTTTAAAATTGGACAATTTTTGATAGGAAACGGATTTGCGCGGAACTGCGCATCGGTTAAAGAGCAGTGTACTAAGTTACTTTTTATATAAAAAACTATATAAGTGCATTCGACAACGTTTGATAAACGATTTTCGAGAAGAATATCCAAACTGATTATCGTTTAAAAATAATAGATGTAAACAGATGATCATTTCTTTCTAGTTGGTCAATTATCCTGCGCAATGAAACAATTATTTAAAGTTAGCTTTGCTGGAGGGCTGATAGCATATTCATGTAAAAAAGCTTTTACAAGCAATAACATTCTTTCGATCAATCATAACCCTCGCCCGCGTGGCTTGTAAAAAAAGTGCAAAATAATTCACCCAATTAAAATCTAAAATGAATCATTACCGCTCAATCGATTGGCATTTGGTGATACGCACAGAAGCAGGATAAAATGCGTACGTGAGTATGATTACAGGACCTCAGCAATGGCCAACCAACGCCAACCACCACGCACGGTATCATAAGATGAATCACCTGCACTACTGCTGTGTGTGTGTATGAAACGAAACAAAGAGCCTAGCATGGCATGCGAACAAGCAGGAAATGCTTTACATCGGTATCGGCATTAATCACCTTCAATCAACGGTTCAAAAAAAAAAACGAACAAACGAAATTTCATGAATGCTGCAATGCTGCCGGTTAGGATTATGTCGTCCTTCTTACCAGGGCCCTTTGCGATGAAAGCAGCACGAGCTCTTTTACCCGTCAATTTAAACCAAATCCACAGAAGTCATTTCTTTTAAATGCAACATTAATCATAATCTTTAAATGCACGAAACAACACTGAAAGAACAAAGATCGATAATCACACGCTCTCCACGGTAGCACGGCAAGTCTGCGCAAAGCGAAGGGGTGTTTTGGAAGGAAGGAAAACGATATAAAAACACGCTGAGAAATCAACATCAACGGATTTCGGTAGCCGGTGAAATCGATGTAGTCGTGAAACGGGGAATGTTTTTGGCTTCCATGTCACCACAACCCAATTCCGTGTCGGGGGCAGCAACGTTTGAGCCCATCGCAAGGGCTTATGCGTAATCAGGCAGGCATCGATCGATCGATCTCCGCCCGGCCCTGCTCGGTAGCCCGGCTCGATGCTCAGGTTGTTGTCGGATAAGTGACCGGGTGCAGGGCGGTATGGGAGGAGGATGAAAACAAGCGCGACTGATCCTCTCGTTATCCGCACGGGCACATCTAAAACCGCAGCTACCGAAATGCCTGCCCCACGACCGCGGCTGCTGCACTGCTGATTCGTTAATACTGATTGCAGGAAATGTGTGCTTCAAGCCTCCCTTCGCTCCCTCCTTTCGATGTCGAAAGGATGCTGGATCCGTCGTGGTAGCTTTCCTTACGTTAAGGGCGATGCCGACAACGGGATATCACCCCCCCCCCCCCGCTCCGATCGGCGAAGCAAAAGATGAATGATGTCGTAAAGTTTTTCGATTGACTGATAAACTGGCGGCGATTCGTTGATTGGGAACGAAAATTGCACTGCCGTTTGTCGAGAGAGCAGACGTGCAATGAAAGGAATTGAAGCAAAGAATTGAAGGACAAAACTGGATTTTATTATATATGCGTTATAATTTCAGCGCGCCGAGCTGAGCTGGAGGGGCCGTACAATTAATATGAATATTTGCTTGATTGGAGCCGGTTGCGTTTTGATAACTCTATTGCGTTAGATTGTACGTGATGGGGAACGGTTTTTTTTATGGCACGTAATCGTTAGAGGAAATTGAGAAGAACTAGTACATCTAAATTTATGGATCGAATAGATGATTTGATCGAGACATTGAAAATGATATCGCTCTGAATGAAGACTTAATCTTATTATCAAACTGATCTAGTTTTTTAACATTTGTGACTTATGTTATTTTATGAAATTTATGTTATTATCATTCTTATTGGTACGATTAACTAATCGATCAATTAGTTTTGAAAGATTTTTAATAAGGTAAAGATTAATAAGATTATGGTTGAATACCCAAAAATGTAAGGCTATATTTGTGATGTGGTAATGGTTATTTGTAGAGTGGTTAGTATGAAAATGAATTCTCAACAGTAATCCTGAAAAGGAAATGATTTTTTTAGATTTTATACATTTTCTTAGATTTTCAAACAATTTCAAATTTCAAATTCTTTCCATGAATTTCTGCCAAACTCCCATTCTTCAGTTTCGGAATGTAATTTACAATAAAAAGAAGCAAACGTACCCAACACACTTTACGATCGAAAGCGCTGTAAAAGTTATATCAATAAAATGGCACTAAATTTGAAGCATTTGGAAGATTTAATGAATTCTTTTAGCAGGTGCCATTCAAACACGTCCGTTCAAAGTGCGTTTTTTCTGCTTTACTTTGCACGATGAAAAAGACTCTCCATTTCCAAAATGAAAGGAAAACCACAACCATAAAAACGCGTTATTTTTTACCCCATGCCTGTGTGATTCATGGCTTCACTTTACTTTCGTTATTCGAAAAGAACGCAGGCAAGCAAACATCAACCGAAAAAAAACAGACACACTCACCGAAAGTTAATAACCCATTTTCCGACCCGCGTCCGGCTTTGCGTGGACCAGACACAGCATACATACACAGCGAGCGCTGAAGAGAGTCAAATTACATCCTGAAAACGAAGGTGATGAGTTATGGGACCAACTAAATGCAATGCTTAAAAACCGTGGGCTTAGGAATTTGTTACACATTCTCATGCTGTTCCACCGCTCGTGTGGGGAATGCGGTGAGCACACACACTCACACACTCACAGTCAAGCTTCCGCAGCTTACCGAGCGCACATAAATAATCGCTTTGCGTAAAACAAGTTTCAGCTGGCGTTTAGTTTTAAATGTGTCTCTTTCTTTCTGCCAGCGTGTGGACTGTGTCTTGCAGCACAGGTCTTGCTCCCGTATCTTAGACGCGTTGGAATTGCACACTCCTGCGCTTAATGTACGCTGGGAGGCTGCATTGGCAGGAGTAAGGCGTACGTTTGACGAGCGCGCACCAGTGACGATAAAGCATTAAGTGTGCGATTTCGGTGCACGCGGACAAGCGATTCATCCATCCAATCGGCCCAGCCCAGCGGGTGAACATCGATCTTATCGTAATGTTTGGATAATAACAAGCGGCAAACCCCAATTCCGGTACGTTCGATTCACCGGAGTATGCGCAGCCGCCCAAACACGCGACAACTACAGCGAGCAAAAGCAACACGAAGCAAAGAAAACCACCGAATGTGTAACAACCGAATCATTACTACCTTTCTGGTAAGCGCGGTAAGCGAAAACGGGGCTTAGAAGATTAAGCCATGCACGGAGCGATGAAGCAAAAGAAGACAAACGACTTCAATGAGCGTACAGGCAAGGAACGTTTGGATTTGAAGATTTGTGTCGATGCTTTCGGTAGCAACAGCAGCGGCATCAACAATTGCCGAAAGGGGTTTACATTTTTCGGGGGGAAAACATTAAATGGGTAATGCAAGGGTTTTGGAAAGAGTAAAAGAATGAGATATCGCCTTCCGGTCGTTAGGGCTAATCGAAGGATGGTTAATTTTTTTAAAAAATAAAGTATCCTTTAAGGTTCTGATGCTGCGCTGCTTGATCAGTGCGTCGATCATTATCGTGATCTTGTATCCGTTTTTTTTGGCGAACATTTGTTGAGAAAAAGAGTAAAATGAGCGCAAGGAACGACACTAGCCAACACAAAATGAGTTTTGAAAAGAAGTTTCTCCAATGCATCTTCTCTAGCTGCTGTCACGAAACAATGCTCGCCCGAATTGTACCGCAAAGATTAATGACCGTTCATTCATGTTTCGTGTTTCGCCGCGCTGGCTGCATACCTCATTTCATAAACGAACAACGCAACAGGCAAGCAAACAAACACGAGACATGCATTAAAAATGCAAAAGCTTTGTCTCGCATCTTTGCCACCAAATCTCAGCCCTCTCTCTCTCTCTCTCTCTCTCCGACACGACTACCGAGGCGAAAATGGAGGCGCGCGCTTATCGGCACGCTTCGATCAATTATTTTGATTTAATTTTCAGTCCCTTTTCTCGCGCAGGATTATCGCCCGGCGTCTGCGTCGTCAGGAGTGATCGCAGCAGCACCCGCTGATCAACACCAGTCAGACCCCGGCGATGGCATTAAGGCATTTAATCTCCATCAAACGCTTCTAACTTCGCTGCTCATCAGCAGCTTGCCATCTCGGGGCATTGCATTCAGCGTCGCGATCAGCGACCCGCCTGTCAGGCTTGCATGGCATGAACACCGAGTCACAACAAGCACGCCAAACGAACGGTCCCCAAAAGTAGCATTTTCGAATAATTAAACATTTTCATAGCCGTTCGACGGACGGACCGGCGGTCTGCGGGTGGAGTGGGCTGAAGCCACCCGATTCTTGGCAATCGATAAGCCCAACTGGAATGGTACACCGAGACAGCAAAGCGCGCGGTGTGGTGCGATTTCTTTCACAAAATAAACTTCCCAACATTGCCAAGCTCCCCGCACCGTCCAGCCTGGTGAACGAAACCGGGCGGCATTCGTTACTCAATCTGCACCAACGAGCGGAAAGCAGAAAAACCAAAAGCCCAACTACACGAGATGATCAAGATGAATCATTTAGGGGACGTGACAGTGACAGAAGATTGATACGTCCGCACCGGCGCATAATCGACGCTGGGGACCGCCGCCGTTGGGACCGGCGTTGGGACTCTGTGGCTGGTAGTCGGTGGGATGCGTAGTCGGTATCCTGATCGGTTAGAGAGAAAAACAAACGAGCAGCTGCCAAACGGAATGCGTCAACTTTGCCTCTACCAAATTTAGCGATAAGATTAATGATCTCGCCGGTTGGATTAGGCGGCAAATCGTTGTGAGAAACTTTTTCGGGTAAAGCGGAATACGAAAATACAGGAATAAAATGCTGGAACATAAAGGTTCTAGGCAACAAATAAGAAAATACAAGTGACGAATCCCAATATAGGAACACACTCTCAAGATTACTAGTAAAATACTATTGGTGTACTTGCTTTTGACTTGACTTTTTAGGAAATCACTTTCTGTTAAATTGTTGGTTTTTCCACGGATACACTGAAAAGAGACAGTTTTGGTTCATTGACTTAAACCCTTCTTGAATGCGTCAAGGTTTGTCCTGAACCGAGTCGTACTTAAAGATACAAGGAATACTATAACTGCCATAAAGTGCCATAAAATGTGTTGATTGTGCTTCCCGTGCTCGTTAGCCAAAACTGCTTCCCCAATCGAGTGAACATCACGCAGCAGAAACCATACTTTGAAGGATTTACAATCGCGTCCATACTCCATACCGCACACCTTACGCCGATTAAAACTCCATTAGAAGGTAGCAGCAGTGCCTTCGATACTGCCGCCGAATACGCTCGAAGGACACTATTGATAGGCGAATCGAACGGTTGTGCAATTGTATGCGACCTCGAAACGTTGTTCCGTTTGGCAAAGCCCCGGTTTGTGAGACAAATGTGACGGAAACGGTGGTACGGTATGGTTCGTAAATCTTCCGGAAAAAACAAAAAACCCGCACAAAGTCCGCTTCAGTTAAGCCGTTTTAGAAGCGTCCCACGAACGACGTGCGGGGAGGATGGTGTTTGGGGAAAGGAAAAACAAACAAACGATCGAACGCACCACGGTTTAGCAAATTGAGGATCTCGATCGATATCGGAAGGTTTTCTGGTGCGCTGGGTTTCGCTCGGTCACGTTTTTGGCGTTTGTTTTTGGTCCCAGCTGCAGAGAGGTAGCGAAAAAAACGAAGATAGTCGAGCGTAACGATCTGCGAAATGATTTATGGTGACCGGGCCGTGATGGTTTGGAGTTTTTTTTATTGTTGCTTTTTTTTAATCTTCCCTCGGTGCGCACCTACGGTAGTGGGTGAAGGACGCCTTGCTGTGCGAATTGAGCACTCAAGCAGGCATGGGGGTAAACTATACTTTACACTGAATATTCATACTCACACGGGCGGATATTTTGCAACTCAATTTTTTTCACACTCCCACTCTGTGCACACTTTCCTTAGTGCGCCGCATATTTAGCAGCAACATTATCGGAAGCTCATCATCATAAAAAGCCGCTTCGCCGTGGGGCACTCCCGTCCATCATACGGTTCGCTCGGGTGGAATGACGGCGCACGTGACGTGGGGATCAGTCGTGCGCAAAAATGGTCACCCATTTCCGGCACGCAATTAGCACGCTGGGATGTGTTTGCGTTTCCTTTCCCCGCATTCCGAGGCTTTTCCGGCTCTCGTGCCATCGAGATTGGCCTCGAGAGCGGGGGTTTGGTGCGAATAAGAAAAATCGTAACCGGTGGGCGTTCGTGCGTAGCTTGCGACTTGTTTAGATTTCCTTTTCGCCACTCTTTCACCTTCTTGCGTTTCTGTTATTACTGTTGATAGTGGGTTAAAGATATTTTTGTTAATACAATGCAAAACATTCCAGTTAGATTCTGTAAATTTCAGATTCGAATACGAAAGTAATAGCACTGAGTAGAAGAAGCCAAAAAACAAAGACCAATAATCCGATTGCTCATTTCGGGTAGAATTTATCGTGCATGTTTCGCTGAGTGGCTGACTGGCCGGTAGTTCTTGTATTCCAGTTATTTATGTCATGTATGTCAGATTTCACAAGCTATAAATTCCTTCAAACAGTTTTGCAACATTAAAACATGTTCATGATTTTTTGTTTCGTTTCGCTCATTTGCGTTTGTTTCGTTGGCATGCCATTGGATGGAATTTGGCGTGGTTTTGGTTATTGTAAAAAGCACGCATGAAACAATAAAGAGGTTTTTGCTTTTCATTCTACTGATGCGATTTTATACAGAACATGTCGAAAAGCTCAATTAACAAAAGGTATATTTACGTTGGTGTTTTGTTTCTTCCACCTTTGGCAATGCGTAACGCAGCTGAGGTTGTACCAGAAACATGCAATGCTACAACATATTAGAAGACGTCTGGTTGGTTTGAAATTTCTTATTGACTTTAGTTTTTAGCGTAAATAATTTAAATCTAAATTTAAATTTGAGTAGTGTTTAGCATTGTTTAAATATTAACAGAAAAAACTTAAATAGCCACCTCGAACTCTATAGCTGATTTGAGGCTATTTAACAAAAAATAGTTCCAATGCCGTGCTTCGCGAATGATTAAGAGATAAAACGGTACTTTGTGGAACTAAGGCGCTTTTTAACATGCTCATGGTACTCTTTGGAACTTTGCGGCTGGTTAGCCTGATGTATATGGTTACGTTGAAACTTGAAGGCTTGCTAAGAAAGTGTACCGAACTTGGTAGAACTTTATAGCTTTTTAATGCATGACATCGGTCAAAGGTGGTCTTTGCCAAAGTGTCAAAGACTGATGGCATCAATCATTTCGTCGCTTGTGCAAAGCTAGATTAGTTATTCAAGAAAGGGATATTATGTGAAGTGATAGTGATTTTACCGTAACTTATGAAAAATTTTGTGATATATACGATCATATAGAGATCACAAATTAAAATGCACACAAATAAATTTTTTTTTGTTTATTTCAATGACGACGCCTTGCTTGAAAATAAAACACAAATAAAAAAAATCCATTGCAATGAAACATAAGGAAGCTGCTTAGGCGCTATTTAGAAGGTCCACCTGGAACTTTGGTGCCGTTTATCAACTGCAAAAGGCGAATTCAAGCAGCGATCTTTAAGTTTGAATATTTATATTGAATTTATCCCAATTGCATGTAACTGTAGTAGCCTGCTATTTCAAAAGCAATCAAATAAATCTTCATCTTTCCATAGTTTGGTAGAGAAATACACGAAAAACCACTACACATACATATGCCATCACGAAAGAAACCCTCACACCGTTCCATCCTCAACGGCCGTAGTACTCATCTGCCCCGTCAGCCATCGTTTCTAATGCCGCCAAAGCAGCCAACTAATGCGTCTATAATTACACAAAAGAAATCGTTCCCGCTTGCCCTCACCATTGCACTGCCGACTGCCAGTTTGGCGGCACCGCGTCTTATCGCACCGCTGGACCATTGGCGGCCTTCGACTGTCAAAAGAGCCCCGGTCGGCGGCCGCAGAATAAACGCTAACGAGGGCTCATTTGCGAACCGATCGATTGCCGTGCCGCGCCGTTACCGAGCTTCAGCTGCAGCTGTTCCGGTAAAGATCGGTTGCGAATGCGCTGTGGGCGAAGAAAACGGGGAAGAAAGCGAAGCGGCGGCGATCGAACACAACTTACCTATTTAAAAACCCGTTTTAGACGCTCTGTTTCCGCACCACTCGCACGGAGTCCGCGTGTGACAATGCGGCACACTGCCGTGCGGCATTCTCCCTCCCCCCCCCCCTCCTCTTGGACTCATTAACATAATATAAATTACCAAAAATATTTTGATCTTAAGCACTCGTTGCTAGTCACCTTCCCTTGCTTTTTTTTTGTTGGTCGAGCCAAAAATTGGCCAGCTTTGGGTCCATCCGACCGAATCCTTTTTCTCACCGAATTCAAATGTGGCGTGCTCATTTGCGTGGTGCCTTCTCTGCATCTCTAAGCGTTACCCACGTTCCCGCGCTACACCGAGAACCGCCCCGGGAACACACCAATTGTGTTGCATCGCGCAAAAATCGTGACCGAAATTTGCATTAAAACGCAACCGAACCGTCGGAGCGTGATCTACCGGCAAATGGGCCGCTTCATTCGATCGCCCGAAATTTATGTGTCTGCCGCGGTGAGCAGCACCGGCACCGGTCCGATAATGAAGACGATACTGTCCATTTGCAGCGGATGGAGCGGAGGCATAAATTAAGCCTCCAAGTGCACGCGTGCTTGCTGGGACATACGGGCGTGTGCGTTCGGCGGTTCCATACCGCCAGAGCGCGATCGTTCTTTTTGTGCCGTTCATGCGCAACCGTTTCGCGAGGGTGTGCAAATTGGGCAGCCTGAAGATGCCTGAAGCAACCGGGAGAGCAGAAAGAACAAACTGCGCGCCATGTTTTGGCAGCTGTCACCGCCAAAGTGGGTTATGTTTTTTGCTTTGTTTTTTTTTTTTCGGAGGACAAAAAGAGGATGCTTTTTATCGCAGCGCGAAGGTGATCTCGTTCTAAGCTTGTAGCTCGGAGTGACTTGGCTTGGTGTTAGTGTAGACACGCTCGAAGGCTATTTGTGAGAAAGGTGTAAATATGAGGGACAGGAAAGAAACAGGATCAAATGCTCATGACCAACAAACCAAAAAAACAGTTTTATCGACAGCCACATACCGCATCGAGCTTAATTATGCTGAGCTGACGGAGCAAATTACACCTTCGCTCTGCGGGTTTTGGTGGGAAAAAAGCGAACAAAACCCACTGCATTGGCACACGAACCTCGGCTCGCTTGACGTTTCGGGGTGTCGTGTTAATTAATGTGACCTTTAGCGTGCGTTCGTTGCGTTTCAGCCTCTTCAAACAAAAGCAAAAAAATGGGGGGAAAAGACAAAAACGTGAACCAATCGGACGGAGAACGTGCGCGTGAAATCCATCCGGCGCGCGCGATCAAACCGAACCGCGCGAACGATCACGATCGATTTTTGATTCGGGCGGTGGAGGAGGGACAGCAGCTGCCTGAGACAGTTTCATTCGGCGCGAATTCCAACACTTGTCACGTCCGTTCCCTTCGCGATGGGTTCGACTGTCATCGGCTGTCTGTGATTGCGAGCGCGAGCGACCCGGTGCGTAGGGTTGTGTGCGACATAAAAATTGGGCAGTGACAGCGGGCGCATTAAAAGCGGAAATCTGAGCCCCTTGCTTTGTACGGGAGCGAGGGGGGTAACGGTGAAACGAGATGAAACGAAAAACCGTGTCACGTTGAATTTAATGAATTCGTCGTTACACATCTTTCTGGTGCGCGGCCTGCACACGCGCGGTTTGTGTTTGTCACGATTAGCTGCGGTGCGTAATTACTTCGAACGTTGCCTTTGGTTGCGTCGGTGCGCTTTAGGCCATTCTTCACAGAGCAGCGAAGGCGCTTCCGGTATGCGGAGGGGTTTATGTGGGTGATTCATGGCCCGTCTTAAATCATCATCACAAACAGGAGGGAAGAGATTTGCTGCTTTCTTTGTAACTTGGTTCTACTAACCTACTTGATTCTATTATTAACGGCTTTAAGGTACAGGAAAGAAAGGAGTTATATTTAGTTTTTACATAGGAAAATCCATATTTTGAACAATTGAATAACATTGAATTATAATTAATTTCTGCATGACAAAATTAACACCATAAACGATGAAATTTTCATGGCATAGCTAAGAGCAAAACGCGTTTAATATGTTCAAATATTGCAACATTGAAATTTAACATTCGAATCATACGGCTGTGTTTAGTGTTTCATTTATCGTGTAGAAGATGGTTGGTTGGCTTACAGTCGTTGCCGCTCAATTTTCATCCTAACTCACCTATTTTTGTCTCGCAAGCACTAATTTTTGACTGCGAATCAATCGCTTTATGTAAATAATTACATACAATCTTTTCTGTGTCTTCCAAAATTGAGACGGTTTGATGGTACAGTCACCAACTCGTACGACTTAACAACATGTTCGTCATATGGGTTCAAGCCCCAAATAGACTGTGCCGCCCTACGTAGAACTGACTATCCTGCTATGGTAGTAAATAGGTCACTGAAAGCCAAGCCCACAAGAGGTACAGGCAGGCCTTGACCGACAGCGGTTGTTGAGCAAAAGGAAAGAATGAAAGAAGTCTTCCAAAACTATTGAAATTAAGTTAAGTAGTTTATAATATCATAGATAGGATATAAAATACAACAATTGCTATGTCAATTCGTTTAGTTTTAATGGAGTGTAAAAAGTTGGCATGTAATTTCAGTTGTAAACAATGACTTTAAAATTTATAAAATTTCATTTTTACCCCAAAAAACAATTAAATTACATGTTTTTGTATTGTTGTGCTGTAAAATTATTATGATTCCTACAAGAGTCAAAAAGAGATTCACACTGTCAAAAATGGATGCCTTAGAGCCAAAATTTGGTGCCAACGACTGTATAGAGCCTTTGAGCATCTCTGCTTCATTTGTCTCTCAGCGTGTGGAAGAGCCAAATGTAATAACTCTTATTGATGGTATTAAAACATTAATATAAATAAACAAATAAATTAAATAAATAACTATGCAACACATATTAAACATCGATTTTAGGGCTCCTGTAAAATAACAATAGTTTGGTAGCAAAACGCGGTCAAAGCCTAAAAAGAAGGTCAATCAAATTTATTGATCAAAGACCAGGCGTCTCCATGGCATATCAATCGAAATAGTGGGGCCCTTCACGATTCTAGTCTGTTTTTTGTATGGAGTTTGACAGTTGGAGGCTGAAATTATGTAAACACTCCATACAAAACCACACAAAAAACTAGCCTGTAATTTTCAGTCTAGATTATTCTAGCCTCAAAGCTAGAATTAGATTCGAGTGCCTGCTCGAAAACACGGTGTTGTTTACATTTACCCCAAGGTGCATTAAAGAAATCACGTGGTGGAATCTTGAATCAAAGTGTATGTAGTCCAGGTGGTCGCATAATATGTTTTTTAAAACCAATGTTGAATATCACTTTTTGACAAGATGGGTGAAAACTTTTATTCAAACAAGCTTCCTTCAGGTTTGACGAATACTCAAAACACTCTTAAAATCTTCATTCAGAAGCAGAAGTGATAAAAATCAGCCTTCTAAATTCATACACCTTGGGATAAGCCCACCTGTATATTATGCTCACATATATAGCTGCTCGAAAACTGCTATACAATGCAAACAGCTGACAGGCTGAAATTTCAGCCTACGAACTTACAATGGAAAGGGCCCCAGTATCAGTATTATTTAATCAAGCTTCAAAGCATGTTGACGAACAAATGATGATGATGATGAATTATTTAAAATTGAATTATGAAAGACTTTTGTTCATACACTCTAAGATGTCTTAGAGTCAGAGCAAGCATAATTGAAAAAAGGTCGAAAATTAATGTTGTTCTTTGCCGTTATCGTGCTACCATCAAACCTACCTTACCTTTTATTTTTGCCAACAATCTGCTTTACCACTTGCCACTCCTACGATGGAAACACATGCGAAATTCATGCCGTCTTTACGGTACCAAATACATCCACCGCGTCATATTACGGTGTGGCCAGAAAAGTACCAGAACCGACCGACAAAAAAAAAACCCAAAGCGCGGGCCAAACCTTATTGAACAATCGTTTGTTTTCATTGGCAACGTTTGGCACCGCAAACACCATTTATGGATTTACGACCCTTCCGCTATCGATGTGTGACCGCCCGCCCGCCCGCTCGCTGCCACTATCGCACGGACGGTTCGGCGGCCAAGAACGCTTACAGTTGGACAGTGGCGCGCGACGAAAAAAAAGGGAAATAAAAAAAGTGTAAGCTGAAGCCAACGATTGTCATCAACATCATGGTGATGGAACACTTTTTGTGTTGCTTTTTCTGCGGCACGACATCAAGCCGCGCCCGTATTTCGGAGGGGAAAGACATGAATGTCTTACACACTCACCGCTCTTACCGCTAGGTCCCGTTTCTCTGTTTTGCTTCTTTTGGGCAAAACGACTCGTCGCGCCGCGCCTATCGTAAAATGACTCGCGCACGGTTGCGCCCATACCGATCGCGCCGGTTTGCGCAAGTGCGGCACGCTTTTGGAGCCGAACCGGGGACTAGTGTCGATGCCAGTGTCAATGGTGGAAGCCATCTAAGTATCGCCACTCCCACGCGTTTCTGCTTTCTGGCCGCTCGCCGCACCCGCCACTGCCCCAAACCGCTTGGGGCGGGTGGTGCAAGGTGCAAAACAGACAGATCTTGCCGCGCTTGGTTCTTCCGGTGGACGGCCGCTTTTCTCACGCTTCGGGCGTCGTTGTCGCGGTTGGATGCGTTCCGGGTCGGTGACATTCCGGTCCTGGGGTGTCACAAAACGGTGTGCCCAGGTTTCAGGTATTGCATTGGAGTAGAAGGGTAACGAACAAATTGAGACGCCTGGGAGCGGTTGCAGGTCAGTGATTTGCTTCGGCGTGGCAATTGTTTTCTACTTAGTTGCTCTTTTTCAATTGTGTTTACAATTGTGTTTAGTAGGCATCCACCAACAGGAAGCAATATGACTGACTTGACTCATTCCAACGCTTTAAAAATAGATTCTACGAAGGACAGACGACTTATTTTACCTAGCGTACCCTGTGCAACAACACCTTCCGTGGGAGAAGAACTCAGCGCGTCTGGCGTAAAACAAAAGCCATAGCTTATGGTTCTGTTCCGCACCATCCGCACCTAACCTTGAAGGCGCACGACCGACATAAATCAAACAAACCGTCGTACAGATTCCGAAACCCCCGGAGCCGACTCGTACGATACTTACGAAATCAATTTGAACGCAAACGGGCGAGCACGCGCGTCTAACGTTTATGCTTCAACCAGTTCATCCTCCGCCACGACCGGGCTGCCTCTTGGGGACCTGTTTGCTACGGTTTGAAAAACCGGTAGGAAAACATATTTCACAACGGCCATCGCAGCCCCCTTTCGAACCCCAAGCCCTCTGCCCAGTGCCGGGGTGATTATTTATCATCAGCGGAGGATTATTCAAATGCAAACGCTATCGACGGCTTCTTGGGCCATGGTGGGGAGGGCTGTGTGTGATTCTCCCTCTGGCTGCCGAGACAGGTCGGATTTCAACCCCCACCCACCAACCACAGCTTTCCCCCACCCGTATGTAAAGCAACACCCGCCCAGGGCCCTGGGCGAAGGTAATCCTATCCTCACACTCGACCGGAGCAGCTCTTCGCGCAGTGATCCGGAAGGCTGCTCGTCGTCGCCACCTCCAACCGTGAACCACAACCATAGCGTGAGAAACTGGCCGGCGGCGATCTGGCCAGTGTCACGGAGCCGCATTTGGTTTTTTCTTACAAGCCGCTTAGAGACTAATTGATGTGTACCTGACGAATGTTTCGGCTGCTGTGAGACTTGTTTTTTTTTTCGAGTCTCGTTACCAGGCACCAACCCCCGGTCGAAACAAAGGCCTCCCACCTCCAGCAGGGCCTTCGGCGAGGAGAGGGATCGATCGTGCGTGCGTTAATTAAAAATGTAAACCATCTCCCTGCTGCCCGGGCCGCGGACGTTAGCAACACGAAGCCGTTGCCGTTGCCCGATAGTGCGAGCGACCGCGTGGACAGCAGCAGCAAGGGAAGTAACGATCAAATAAAACCAGTTCATTAAAATCTCATCTAGCGTCGCAGTACGTCGCGAACACTGCGGGGACACCTTCTCATCTCCTTGCCGATCGAGGTCGGACCGCATTCGCCCGGCCACAGGGAGGTTTGGGCAGATTAAGGAGCTCGAATTAGTTTCACCATAGGTGTCTGTGCAGCCGGTTCCTGCCGTGCTGGGACAAATCTGTTGGCCGTTCGGAATTAGTTCTTCATTTTTTCGGTAATTAATTTTCTCGCGGTTCGAGGCTCCACTGCACGACTCACCAGAGACAAGCAGCAGCGGCGATCGCGAACTGGTATCTGGTGGTGGTTTTGGCTTTTCTTTTTCTTTTTCGACGAAAAACCAGATGGCTTGCCTAGGATCACTGTTGCCTTTACTATCTCGATTGCTCTGAAAGCTATCAGTGTTTATCATACTCTCCTCCTCTCCTCTCCAGCACATCAACGTTTTGCATCTCGTTGTTTTCAGCGCTGAATTGGTTTGGATTTTGTTGTCCTACCCGCGGGGGGATTTTGATGGGCGGATGTTTATTGGGTGATTTAATTAATAGCTTATTAGGTGCTAGATCGGGATGGGTTCGTTATGATTTTTTCGAGCCGATAATTGACTTGTAGTTTTTTTCGGGTTTTGCTACTCTTCCAGCTTTCGATCCCTTCGAGCCAATGGCAGCGGTCGAGCGCAATCGATTGATCGTACGAATATTAAGATGATTTATGTGGTCCACCGGCTAAAACGTCCACCCAGAGCGTGTTCCGTTCGCGTGGGATACATCGGGTGGAAAATAGTTTCGTGTTCAGCCGATCCATGTGAACGTTTAGCCGAGCGAAGGCTGAAGAATATGGTAATCGAAACCATTTATCTGGCTAATGAATCATTGGCGACAAATGGTGTCCGATTTACCACCAAGTGGCGAAGTGATCGCAGTGGGACGAAAGCAATATAAAATAGCAAATTAAAGTGGTTTATTTTAAAAGGCAGAGAAAGCGCGTAGTAATTTTATAATTTTGTTAATGAAGTATTTGAAATATAAAAAAATATATTTTGCAGTTTGGTATAACATGTTTACCTTGTTAGATACTTTATACAATGGTATGGTGATGCACCATAATTAACATTCTCGAAACGAGTAGCCAAACGAAAATTAACCGTCTGCTTTTCAATGCTTTGCATACTTATGCGCAAAGCGCTCAACGCACTAAACAAAATTGAAATTAATCATGCTAATCGCTTATTGATTTTAATCATATACCAAAATCAATTTCTAGTGCAGGTGTTCCGCGCGCAAAATCATTCTCCTTCCAACCGTTCGAGCATGATCATCAGCATCGCTCAGAATCGTTTTAATTTATTATCAGTCACCACCGGGTCCGCTTATCTGATCGCACCAATCATCCCGTCGTACAGGCTCGTAGGTTCCTGATTCATAATTTTGCTTCATAAAAATCTGGTCAAATTTACTGGCTCGTCTGTGAAACAAACCAGCGTTTCAAGTTTAGATTGCAAACAGCGTGCGCGTGGAACTGTTCCTCTAATGCTGTGGCACAAACTGCACGGCGGCAAAGGCGCAATTACGCGACGTAAAACGACAAGTTTTACGATGCGTGCGTCCAGCCGGCGATCGATCGAACCCGATAACGATCGTGCGAGCGAATTTGATTTTTATGATTCTAGCTCAAGGCAGTTAGGGGCGTATGGGCAGTTAGGAGCCGTACGCTTAGCATATCCGTACGTGCCGCGCTTGGCCCAGTCATCTAGCGTTACAGAGGCGCTCATTAAGCGATCTGCGGTCTGTGTGTCTGTGATTTGTGATCTGCCGTATGCGTCCTGTGGCTGAGCTCCTTGGACAGCGCACCCCCGGCGCGTAAAGCATCCGAAAACCGCACCATAAATGGTTTGATTTTGTTGAATAAAATATGAGTACCGCCAGTGTACTACAGCAGCGGCTGCAGTTGCTCACGATTCTAGTTCGCTAGTCAGTGACCACCACCTCGGGTATGCTAATGTAAGGAGAATTGATGTGAATTCCTTTTTCTGCTGCGCTGTAATTCTGATTCTAAGTAAGCTGCAAACAGCGACAAACATCAACTATGTTTCAGCCTCCACCAATGTGTATTTGTAATGGTGCTCGGGTTTTCGCAATCAAGTTGACCACCGACGTTGTGACCACGGTGACAAGTGCTGGCACGATTCGGGCAGCCAATTTCTTCAAGCCACTGTTCGCTCATCCGGTGGTCCCGCGTGGACATCGCGGTTTCACTTTTTTCTGCTGCAAGAAAGCAAGAAAGAATGAACGAACGAACGAAAGTACTGGTTTTGTGACATCTTTGTCATTGTGTGACAGCAGCACTTGGCAGAGCGTCAGCATCTGTCCCTTTGTTGCAAGTGCAACTACCCTGTACCACCACCGAGGGTTGAATTATATTGACAATTTTTCGCTGAAAATTTAAAAGTGAAACATCAAACAACAGGTCGTTGCCGTGGCTGGCGGGAACACCGTAATTATGTATGTAAATTTGAACAGAACACACGAGTATTTTCATGATGTATTTTCTGTGTGTGTGTGACGCTCACTGAAGAAGAATCCGTAATTGAATTAAGTTGTTGCCGTTCGGCTGTTCTTGGGGCTGCACTTTCTCCACTCAAATGCGTTCAGCTCGTGCACGTGTGCAATCATCATCGCTTGAAACTTGGGGCTTAGGCCTTTGCAGTCGCAAAAAGATGGTAATTTGCTAATCGTTGCCCACCGTACAAAGGTACGCCTGGGGTAAGTCCGCTTTTCGTTAATGGCGCCAAGGGGAGTAAAGGTATAGTTTTCACAGTTTTGCTGCGTAACTGAACCCGCAAAAAAAACCCGTCCAATAATGATGTGCGTTCGAGTGCGTTCGAGTGCGTTCGACAGGCTGAGTTGGGGCTGGCCCCGGTTTGCCTTGCTTATCTCGGCGGTGATTTTATGAGCGGTGTCAGTGGTCAGGGTGAAGACATTGTATGCCTCAAATATCAACCCGATCGTATCAAGAGGGGTTTTATTTTCGAGCAATTCATGTCGCGTAGCTGTGTAATTGGATCTGGCACACAGTTCGTACGAGTTGTTTGTAGTGCTGCACGGGTTTAAATGGAATGTTGTACAATTAATTAGAGTTTTATTGGTGTCTCAGTTGATTAGCTCAGACAAGGCGAATGATCTGCTCTGATCGCTGAAGTTGGCATGTAGAAATGAGTTTTTTTTTGTATGTTATGTTTTCTATGTATAAGACACCATGATGGTAACATACACGGCAATGATCATATATTAAAATAATTTTGACATGATATTGCTTAACATCAGCAACACTTTAATTAGTAGAACAAATTAGGCAAGTTTGAGTTTCTTTCGTAACATTTATAAACTTTTAAATGATTTTAAAGTCATTTAAAAGAAGCAATTCTTTATGGTTTTATCTGTAAGTATTACGCACTGCAATCGTGGATATATTTCAAAATCATACTAAAATAAAATATATTTCGTTCCATCAAATTTCAACTCCATCATCCACCGTCCATTGCGAGCCTTGAGATCCTAATTAAAATTGCTTGATTGATGTAATGTAACCCCTTTTCTCCAGAATAGAAGCATTTAAAATCATTACGAAAACACACACGCAGACAAAACCTACCGCGAATAAAGGAATAAAGGCTGCAGCAACTTAATTATAGCCTTTGCCGCCCAGGACAACTTCCCTGTTGCTGCCGCTCGATCAATCTGCGTTCGTACAACCAACAAGCTCCTGAGTCCGCGATTTGGCGCTCCTGATTTGGGGAGACCGCGGATGAAAAAGCAATCAATTTTGCGACTGCACACGCTGATGCAATAAGTGCATCATTATAATCATTAGCCGCAGCGCAGGGCCGGCGAGATGGAAAAGGGAAGAAGCGCCGAACTGGAACCGTACGCAACCGAACGGGACACCAACGTCGTTTTGATTAGGAATTCTTCTTACAAATTGTTTCAAACGCTTGACCACCAACACAACACGCACACACGGTACTGGGACCACCTTTGATAACCATGGCTGCCTGCGCTGCTGTCGTCGTCGTGTGTCGTTTATCTGCTAGAAATTTACGACCAGATCGGGACCGCGGGTATTTGGGCTACAATCGCCGGCGGCTGGCTGCACCGAACTGCCCGCCACGATTGCAGCAGCCCGCCGATGTCGCATAATTACTTAATAAATAAAGCGCGCTCCTGCCTGCCCACTGGAAGCCTGCACACACAGCACTGGAAGCCGGGAATGATCGATCGTGAAGGACGCGAACGAGGCAGGCCTTTTGTGCGCGTGCGTGCGGTAGGCAAGGTAAAGGGTAGTAATTGAAAGAAATCATAATTAATGTACGGGCAGCGCTATCATTAGATGGCTGAAATATGGAGCGATTCGGTTTCCCATTGCTTCCTGCACCCCGAGCGTCGCATTCGAGCGCCAACCTCTTCGATAGCGCTGGGTGGCGGACCGGCACCCCAATGGGAAAACTGCAGCCAAACAAAAGACGCACAGGAAAAAAGATGAACAACATGTGCGCTTTTTGTCTTTTTTTTTTTTTGATTGATATTTTATTTGATCAAACCTCTAACGTCGTGTGCGTCGTAGTGGTATCGCGTGCTTGCCCGTCTTCGGTTCCACAGCCGCACAAAACTTGTTTTTCGCTGCCCCTAACCAATGCATCAATCAGTAGCGATAATGTGCGATGGGACTGTACGGGCAAGTAAAAAAAATAATAAAGCAAAGCTTGTTCCATGTTCTTCAATCGACGGAAGGTTGCATAATGAGATGCGGTTGTATGTGAAGAAGCAATTTCGGATGGGAGCTTTTAAACATGCTTTTAGATACAGTTACATGTTCTTCTAATGACGTTTATTTGCAATGCAATCATTGACAACAACGGCCACAAAAAATGCCCCGAAAAACATGAAGCTTGGGAAAAGTAAACTGTTTAAATATCGGCAAATGAACACATTTGAGACAACGGCACGAAATGACTCTTTTAAAATGGTAATTGAACATGCAGAACGGGATGCTTTCGTGCCATTTTTTTATTGAAGTAAATCAAAATGTAAGAGAAAAATGTCCATGTCACTGCTGTACGTAGACTTTATGCAGATATTGGTCTATAACGCTGTACACTGTGTACAGAACAAGTAACAAGCCGTACAAAGCAACGAAGACATGTTCACATCAGACAGTGTCGCATTATTAATGTGTATAAAACATTGCTGGTTTTTGCTCCTCTTTGCACTCCTACACCCCGATCCTCCTAATCCTTTGAGCGAGCGAGAAACGTGTAATAAATGAAATGATGCAATGAATCACACCGAAAGACACCCGATTGCGAGCACACTTGAGCCGGGCAGTTGTGAAAGTGTATGAAACGAGCGCTTAGATGCATCAGTTATTGCTGATTCCGCGACGCACCATTTATCCGATTCAAATGCGCACAAACCTCAACAGCACGACAATCCCGGCTGACCGGTGCCGCTGGTTTTGGCGCGTGCCTTAAGAAGAGATTATGCAAATATTGACCCCGTTAGGGCCAGTGCAATAAATTAGAAAATACGCCAACCATTTGCGAACTATTTGCGGTACTGTTTGGGAGGAGGAAGCTTGCAGGACCAGCTGGCGGTCACACCGTTTGCGTCTGTGTACTGTGATCCTGCGGTATGATAGATTGCGCCGGAGCTTGCAGGCCCAGCGGCACCGAACACGACCTTCCCAGGGATGGCGTGTGTGTGTGTGTCTGTGTATGAGCAGCTGGCCGGTTCGCGAAGGTCGCGTGGGATGTCCACAGTCACTGAAGTGACAAACCGCAGTTTGCATTCGAATTTAATTGGCATTTGTCACGATTTTATACCATCGCAAACCAAGCTCGCGCATCGCGTGATCTCGCACATTTGCGTATCCGGCTCTGCGTACAAACGAATGCGTCGCTAGAAACTGTGCGAATCATTGATGTCACACGCTCACTTATGCGGGAATGGTTGCACGTGGGAAATCCCCGAATGAAAGCTAAAACAAATCGGGCACGAAATTTTGATTAAAAAAACACAACAATTCACGAAGCAAACAGAATATTGGAGCTTGAAGCAACGTCAGTAAAACCGGTAGGCCGCTCGAGCGGGCTTGAAATTGGTTTTTAATGGTGAAAATAGGCAGCATCTTTGGCTCATCCGCACGGCCAACAACAAATGCGCCCGAACGCTAGATAATTAGAGTGCCATAATTCTACACCTTCAGCGCTGTCCCACCGCATGATTGATGGGCGGATTTCGGGCGTTTTTGTCTTTCCCTCGCCACAGCTTAGTTTGACGAATTCTGACACTCAACGCACGTGTTGTAGGCTGCAACGCACCACCGGCTCCTGCTCGATCAACACCGATCTTGGTAAGATTGGGAGAGGAACCAAAAAAAAAAAACGTTCACCTTCCACTCCGCGCTGTGTGTTGTCGGTGTGCTTCAAAGCACACCGAAGCTCTGTGTTGCCTAATTGTGTTTTCACGTAATTGGCTTATCGTCAACTTTCATCGGCCACCGTCGTCGGGTCAAAGGAAGCCGCATCGATATAATAAAAGGGGGAAACACACCAAAACCCCCTCTACTGAGATGCGTTGGTAGCATTGGTTTACTCTCCCACCCTCCAGCATATCCGCTCTCATCGGGAAGATGCAATAATAATAAAATAAACGGCCCGTGAACGCCGTCGAACGTCCACAAACTGTCGGCAGGCTCACGTTAAATCATCGCTTAGTTCCGCTTTTCGGGGCTGTAACCGGTTGCGCGCACTGCTCTGTTTTGTGCGGTATTCTAAGGCGCACACCGCTCTCAAACAGGAAAGGTCAGCTTAATAAGCCGAACCAAAGGGGGAAGATTTATTTCGCCGATTCGTTTTATTTCCCTCCCCGCACTGTGTACCTTGGCGCGTACTTGTACTATTATTCGCACAATTATGCCCTTAACTGCTCCCGCCCGGTCAGTCAGTCAGCCGACACGACAGCGAATGATTAAGCAACCTGTCGCTGCCACGGTAATATATTGCTGGGAGTGTGCTGGTGTGCAGCACCAATTACTGTCGCGTGATATGGAACGTGTCGCTGAATCGCGAACACAACTTCAATGGCGCCATGACGGAACATGAAGTGATCCGTTACCACTGTCCGCTGTCGCCTAAGGTGAGCAACATTCGCTTAATTTTCAGCCAATTCTACGTCCACGATCGCTTTATGCGCGAAACACACCGACACACATCAGTCAATAAATGCATCCGGAACGGGATAAGGGTGCAATCATAAGTTCAGCTTGGCTTTGACAATTGGAGACTGTCTGTTCACGCGGCAGGATGAATATTCATAGCCAGGGACAGGGGTGGAGCATTGTATTCTATGGCGTTTGCGCCCGAAGGACAACCAATATGCGTATAAAACACAAAGCTAAGGGCGCCTTAACTCAATATATTTATTTCCCTTCAAGGCGTTTGGCAGCCATCATAATGCGAAAGTCTGTTTGTACCCTTAAAGCGTCCCCTCTCCCGGTTCAAAACAACCGGCCCCGGGTGGTCGTTAAAACGCGTGCCGGCACCAGTAATTATAAGTGTATCGAATTGGCGGACCTTTTGATGATTGTGCCGTTTTTGGTGCATCACTCTTGTGGTAACGGTGCACTTGTAATATTTTATCTGCTTCAAAGCGCCAACGGAACTTCAACAAACATTCTAGCGTGTTCGGTGGTCGATCACTTTGAAGGCGTTGTACCGTAACAAAATGTAGGCGTGTGTGTGTGTGTGCAAAAAACGGAGCGAAGGAGCTTCGTCCCTAGCGAACGAACGCATGCTTGGAGGACGTTTGCACCATGATTGATTTCTTAATTAAGACGAAAGCAGGTATCTTCTGCGGACGCTTTTTTCTTCAACAGTTTGCTTTAGGGAACACCTTCGCTTAGGAAGGGAAAGGTAGCGCCCGGCGACTTTTCTGGGCGTTGCATTCTAAATCGCGGGGATGCTGTGGAACAATGTGTGCGGTCAGCTTAGAAATTCAATTCGGAGCACTCAAAAACTACGAAGAGATCCCGAAGAAGAGAGCCTTTTTGGACAAAACTTGTATCTAGACGGTGATCCACAATGATACTACAAACGCATTTGCATACGGGTTGGACGTATAACAATGGGATGTTGTCTAGTTTGGGTTACGCGGGCTTTGGTCTGCGCGTTTGCGACCAAAACGCTTAATTAAGCACACGCCACAGGTTGTCGTGATTTATTTCCCTTTTGGGCTCGATCGTAGACGCGATGGTATTCCATTCGGATGGGGGAATTTGGGTACGAGACGTTGCATCAAGATATGCCCGTGACAAACGGGGTGTAAGGTTGAAGAATTAGTTCAACCAGTTGGCCGATAACGAGCGTTAGATTAGAGGCACGATAGGGGCGCTACTAAACTAGGCGATAGTGACAGTTTTTTTTCTGTCTTCGTTTCAGTTTTTTTGGTGGAAAAAATTACTCGAATGCTATAATTGTTTGTTTTCAGTTTTTAAACGCCTGGACGAATAATTGGTTATGCTTAAGGAAGGAATAAATAAAATGTGGATGAAAAATGAGGGCGACAAAAGATAAGCATCGAAGGCAATGTGAAACTGAATAGGATTAGGTCGGGGTTCGGTGAAAAACTCATCCACAACATGTACATTTATTTAAAATGAGCTATGGGCTTAAGGCATAAAAAACACCTTTATTAAAACTTTACCTAAAACCTATGCTATTTTTTATCTTCCAATAAATTCTTTAATAATTGATTTTTTTTATAAATAAAATTATGTCAAGAGAAGATCATAATTTAATTCCTTGTTTTGCTATATTATTCGCTATTAATAGGGAAATTATCTTTGAAACATCTAAAATCGATCTATTTCCAGTACTCAACAGCTTACATTAACACATTACCCTAAAGCAGGATCAAATTTCGACACGCACTCCAGACCAGGCACAAAGTGTTCCGTCAACAATCTAATCAACGGCCACCAGTACGTGCGTGCCTGCACCCTCACCTCATCGGAAGCAATCTAGCACGGTGGGCCACAAAAAGATTAAAAAACACATCCACTATTTACGCAACAAAACGAATTCCCGGAAAGGCAGAACTTCGAACTGGGATCATCGAACAAGATAAGTTACCGCCGCCGATCTTAACGCCTCCCGAACGAATCGGTCAACATCAAAGCACGGCGCTAAAGCAGCACGCCCGACGCAACATATGGTTCGGGAGAGATCAATTCCCAGGGAATGCTGTGTTATATTGTCGCGACCATTTTTGGGCAATAATTATGCCATTTAGCGTTGATTAGCAGCCGCTTGTAAGCGAGCATTCGGTTGCCCGGGGAAGACTCCGTGTGTGGCGTTTGCTTGTTGGTCGTCGCTCCGACATCGCCAGGAAGTCGCCCCGAATTCTATGAAGCACTGCAGTGGATGCACTGCGGTGCCGGTTCCGGTCGAGCTACCTGCTGCACATGGTCAGAGGCCGTGCCGACAAGTGATCCTTTTTTTGCTGCCCGATCTGTGCTGCGATGAACGTGCCGGACAATGACCGACCCTTTTTGGAAATGTGCAATGTGCGCAGAAAATGGCTGTGTCCTCCGGTCCTCCGGTCTAAGTTTGGCCGGCAGCTTGGGACTACCTGTTGTGCAGTGATTGTTTTATTATTGTAATTTAGTCTTCAAACGGACGCGCACAGCTTTGGGATTTGTGCTTGCGCTGACATTGAAGCCTCACAGTGTGACGGTTTCGACTATCCGACGACTCAAAGCACAAAATTTGTCCAAAACCCATTGGAGTATTGGGCGGAATAAAGAAAGCGAAAAAAAAGGAAAGAAGGACAAGCATCCCGCACGTCAGGAGTTCTCGATGTCGGCATCTCTCTATGACAGGGTGAAGCTGACAGTCGTTTCGGGCTGGGAGATTTCGCTTGCTTTCGGCGCATATTCCATTAATAATGTTAGTGACCACCGTGACTGCACGTACTGTAAAGGTCCGAGCCGGCTTCCTACAGCGCCACCCGGATCGAATGGCTCAGACCAAGTTTGTCGTCCAGCTTGCAGTTAGTTGCAGCAGCCGGAAAGTCTTCGTACGCATATGGCACAATGCTGGGCACGAACACTGGCGACAATATTGCGCCACACCAGCGGGCGGTCCCATGGCACATGTGCAGCACGTTCGTGCAACAAGCGCTGTGTCTTGGGCATGCCTGCCACGGGCTTGGGCACCGATTTCACGGTGGCCAGTGCAGGACGACGAACATCACCGGTCCTTCCTGGTAATGTTGAGCAAGAAAAAAAAAGAAACATTTCGAACTCCCGAACGTCCGTCACCATGCTAACCGGTGGCCACGTGGTCCTGATTGCTGTCTCATTTGCATAAGTACTCCCGGGACCTGGGCGTGATGGTTAGCCCACACACTCGACGACAACGACGATGACGACAGTGCGCACTCCGGAAGGGTGCAGTGACATCGCGAGCGACCAACAGCGACGCTCATTGTGGACTGATGAATATTTATTTACTAAATAAATCCCGCTGAGGTCTTCAGGGAGGAGGGTTTCTGCCTGGCGACATTGGCTTATCAGCGATACGATCTGCAACAAATTGGCATCCGTCAGCGCAGGCCCGTCCTGGGCGTTCCAAACCACTCACGGAGAACACATCCCTCCCCTCCCCCCCTAGAGGGACAGGAAGTTCCCAGGCATGACATGGGTGACGAGTGCATCTGTTTTTGGAAAGCAGCAAAAAAGCTGCGATCCCGCTCCCGGGGACCACTTCAAAACTGCTTAGTTATGCACTTCCGATGGGCTTGATGGCAATCGATCGAACGGGACACTCCAAACCAACCCGACGGAGCGCGCAAACGCGCTTGAAACGTTGGCCCACCCCGATCGTTTGCTCACACAAAAAAAACCCGGGCAGCCCAAAACCAACGCAAAAAAGTCAAGGCTCAACTCCGCGTCGATTTGTGCTTGGGTCGGAAATTACGCCACGGCTCGGCACGCGGACGCAGAGTGCCACCCGCGTCGTGGCGAAAAGTCGGTGATCGTGCGGAGTCGGTGTTGGCTTGCCGTTTTGTTTTTTTTTTTAATGTCGTTCTTTGGTACTAAACACGCTTGCCTGCACGGGCGCAAATCGGGGCATGTTAGATTTGTGCTCTTAATCAACGATAAAGAACTTAACGACGAGGGCCCGAGAGCACCGATTTACGATCTCGTGCGATGCGGGTGGTTGAATTCGGGCGCGATTTTCGTGCCGACCCTCGACAACACCGAAATATTGTCAAGGTCGCACAGTGGTCGCTGATCTCATCGTCGCCGTAAGTTACCGACGTGCCAGTTTTAATGCCAAAATCAAACGCGTATGTGTCGATATCCATTTCAACCTGCTGGACCGATGGATGATCGAGTAGATCACCACTCCTTCGATACACAAGCACACAAACATTCACACACCTCCCGCATAGTGAGCTTAATCACGCCTGCAGGACCTTGAAAGAACACCTCCAAAAAACGGTAACTAATCGATGAAAAATGAATTTTGCAGCGAAATAGATTGAAAGTGACATGATCTTGATGATGTTTTTCTTTTTTTTGTTTTGGTTAATTTTTGCACTCCCGCCTCGCATGGTGCTATGATACTTTGCATAATTGATTGACGAGATAGGGCGCGTTTCGACAGGAGCATGCACGATTGGGTGTCCCATTCGCTGCGGGCTGCCCGTCTGGGTGCAGAGCCATGTCCTTGTCGAAATGTGAGTGCAGAGCGTACATTGTACTTTTGTGTGATCGACTAGAAATAGATCGCAGATCGAACTGTCATGGACATTATGAAAACGATCATTTGTCATGCAAAAAAGAAAAAAATTAGTCTGAAGTCATGTTTTTGGTCCCTCGCAGAGTTGCTTTCGGAGTTTATGTCCGATAGAGGGGAGCAACTATCCATTACTATTAAAAACTTATGAAAACCATACATAAGCCATCTTCATCTGTATTGTCACCTTGGTCGCTGGTATTTGATAATCGGTCTCAGTTTGGAAGCATGAAAAATGATTGCATTCGTCAATCAGTAGTTAAGCCACTTGAGCGAGGAGTCTTCTCGGCCCTTGTTTCAACCCAATCTATCACACTTGCATGCCCTCACGACAACCTCCACGTAACACTAGCACTGTCTACGGTCGCGTCCGCACCGGAAACGACCTCAAGGAACGCGTGCGGGCTGCATCCATCACTCGAACGAATGATAGGGCCTGTCCCACCCGGACTGGACCACTGCGGCAACGATCATCAGCAAGATACGCTCGTTTTGCTCTTTGCGCGTACGGTTGGCGCACGCGTCCGGCTTGCGATAAGCATGCTGCGACCGGACAAGACACGCCCGTCGCCTGTTTCGGGGTCGATTGATGGACACTCGCGGGAAGTTATCTAGCCGAACTGAAACCACTGACCTTCCTTTCTGGGGCTGTTGCGCGGTGCTCTGTCCATGGGGATTTTTGTTGCTGCTGTTGTGTGTATGTAACTGTTATAACTTTTTGCTGCTAATTTATGTTCTCCGCAGCAGCGGTAACACACGCATGGCGAAGTGGATGCGCGGTGATGAGTTTTGGTGCGATTTCGCCATAAACGGAAGTAGAACCATGGCGCGTGGTGCGGCCGGTTCAGCGGAATCCTTCACGGGCCAGCGGGAACGGGAACCGTGGACGAAAATAGTGTGCGTACCACGGCGTCCCATCGAATCGTCGCGCGCATGTGCACTTTAATGCCGCATCTACACGGTGGAGGGACGTTTTTTTGATTAATAAGCTTACAATGTGGATTACATGAATAGCATTGCGTGGTGGTGGATCATATTTGGTTTGTTTTCTCAGCGCTGACTGATTGTGATCGGTGGCGTGTTGTGTGAAGGGCAGTCCGCTTCACCTACCGGGTCAGCGGGTTACGTTCTAATCGCGCACGATCCCCTGTAAGCATGGACGAGGTGTTAAAGCTAATCAGAAAAAGGAAGCTATATTGAACAGGCTATTTTTGGTAAACATCAACTCTTCTAGATGGTTTTTATGTATAGATGTTGGGAAAAAGATGCCATTCTTTGATTTATATATTGATCAAAAAGAAATCGTGAACCGCTCTGAGTATACACGACACGAGTATTCGAATTTGAAACAAAGGATCCGTTTGTAGAATTCTGCGTTAATGCGCAAACAAATCTGCTTAGAATTTGGAAATAAACAAAACCCCCGAAATTGAGCTAGATGATCAATATAAACAACATTCCGTTACTCCCTTCAAAAGAAGTGCACGCAACAGTTTGTGTGGTTGTCCCTCAGATTATTATGTAAATAAAGAAACTGCAACAATTTTGCTCTGACATGAAAGTCTTTGCATGATGTGCCTTGTTAAACAGTTGGTGAGCTTCTGGAAGGTCCCAACATGAACACTGTTTGCAGTGCTAATAAACAGTTGAGTTGAGCTATGTGCTAAAGAACTAACGCCTGAAATTTTGCTTAGTGGGTTGTGCGCTTGTTCGTGAAATCGTCCCCGGATAACCGGCTTAATCATATCAATTAAACAATATTTGCCTGCCGATGATGTAAATTTAATAATGAAATAGCTTCTGCAGCGAAAGTTCTGTTACGCTTGTGAACATTCACCACTTTATCACAACATGACCGAAAACAGCCGCTTGTCCGCCGGAAAAATAGACCAAACAGCAGTGTTGGTAGCACAACTTGCACATTTGTACATGACCGCTGACAATGCGGACGTCACCTTTATCGTGCAGGGTGATCATCTTCCAGCGCATCGCAATATCCTGGCGGCAAGGAGTGAATACTTTCGGGCACTTTTGTATGGAGGACTGAAGGAGTCAAAGCAGAATTAGATTACAATGGATGTTCCGGCAGAGGCATTCAAGTATCTAATGACGTATATCTACACAGGCTGTTTGTCACCGAAACAATTGAACCATGGTGACTTATTAGACAGACTCAAATTAGCCCATCAATACCAATTTATCGACTTACAGAAGGCTATTTCGGATTACCTGGGCAAAGCTATTTGCTTGGACAATGTTTGCGCTGCATTAGACACGGCCCGTTTGTTGAATCTACCCGATTTAGCTTCTGCATGCTACACCTTTATGGAGGTGAACTCAGATAGCATCGTAAAGCAGCAAATGTTTCGTACAATCTCCCATGACACTCTGAACACCTTACTCGAGCGGAGCTCGTTTTATGCTCCAGAGGTAAAGCCATCCTTGATTGGTGCCGATACAATTCAGAAAAAGGGAATACATCCGAAGAGCTGTTCAACAAGATACGCTTTACGCTGATGTCTCGGGATGATCTGCTGAATGTGGTGCGAAGTGCAAATGTGCTCAGCCAGAGCCGTCTACTGGATATACTGGCTGAGAAAGAAAGGTTAATAAAGTTGCCTTATCGTGCAACACCCTGTAAGCATACATTATGAAACGGTAGTTGCATGTAAACTGATGTGCCATTTCTATTTGCAATGTTAGAGCTTACTATAACATTGAATGGGATTAAATGGTACAATTCGTCCTGGGCTTCAATAATGGGAGAGCTCGATTTGGGTAAACATTTCCTAGCCAACAGCATTCGAGTGGAATTATCACCACACCATTATCATCGAGTAAAGCCTGTCATACAAGTTTCATCCGATAAGCAGCGTTGGAGCAAAGGTGTCGAATGTGGAGTATCCGCTAAAAATGAGATCGTAGTCCATTTTCCCATTATGGCTCTTCGTTTTATTCATATGCTGCAGGTTCATGAAAGGTATGAATTTGGAGTAGTTAAAATCTTGTCCTTTAGCTGTACATGCAAGGCTGGTAAGCAATGCTGCGAACAGTAGTAGACCTCTGATATGTTTCAAGTGAGAGGTTTGTCATTTTGGTTTGCGCTTTTGGAGGTCAATTACAATAGATAGAACATTGTACGGTCAAATGTAAAGGAACATCAACAAATCGATTTATATCTATTGAATCAAAACTTATTTCAGGGTATTCTATAAAACGTGAAATTATATGACACATTGTAATTCACGTATAAAATGAAGTTTTATAACACAAATCAATTTGAAATTCGTTTAGTCAACTGAACTTGAACGTGTACCAGATTAAAACAAAACAATCTGAAGAATCTCATAACTAAGCGTAAACAAATTTAAGATTATGATGTTACGATCAGCCTTGTAATAGGATTCTAACTCTGTGTTGTAATATTTTTCACATTAATTCTGTCCAATTTTTTTTCTAGTAAATCTGCCTCTTTGTAGATAATAATAATAGTAATTAATTTAAATAAAATTCATGAGTACTTTACTTCTGTATTTTTACATGTTTGACACTCTGGGCGCTGGCATTTTGCATTAGCTTTCTGCGGAGAACACAGTACAAGATAGCGGTGAGAGCGTTTCATTGGTTCACGATCGTTCACTCTCTTTCTGATCCTGAGAGACATCCACACAGCACACAGAGTGTTAAAATGCTCCAACAATTTCTTCACTGGAAACTCCATGTCTTTTCCACTCCACTGCAAACAGCACCAGTTAGTCACCAGGGTTTGCGCGGGTACAGTCGCACCATTCGCAAAAACAATGTATGAACTTGAGCCGAGACCCATCGCTTATCAGCGCATCCGCTGACCAGCAGGTAAGTCACGCGTCAATGGCACAGGCGCGTTCCCGTCGACCGTCAACACACCTACGAAACGGCGTCGGCTTGCAAAACAACCCTTTCTCCTCCAGCCATCATCGCCCGCACCAGATAAGATTATTCTAGCGCACGGCGAAAGCCTACGTTCCGCCGACGGTGCACGGACCACCACGAACGACCTCAAAACGGGCCCATTACACCCACCCACCCGGCCAATGGGGGTTCTGTCACGCTCGCGGTGATGGCGCAAATTGAAGCATATTTATAACCACGGCCGCCGCCGCTGCTCGCTGCTCGATCTTGCGCGCGGCTGATGGACCGTTTGTTTCCCGGGTCTCGTGATCGTCACGTTCCCTGGCAGTGAACGCAAGGCCGCTGTGCTTTCGCATACCTCGTGCCTCGAGAAAAGGGTGATCCGGGAAGCAACAACCCGCTTTTTGGTGTAGGTACGATGTAGGGTGGCGTAAGTTGTTGCGCCGTAGCCTGTTGTTTTTGGAATTGAGGCAGGGTGAGCAATGGGCTCGGCTTATGGTGCAAAGTCAGAATGATGTAGCAGCAATGACATGGGCAGAGTGTAATTTTTGGGAGAGGCCAGGAACAAACATACGATACGATACGAGAATTTGGCGGTCATTGTCTGGGAGTGGAGCAGAGGAAAAATGGAAAATCATATAGATATCGAATAGAAAGCATGTAACCTTGAAATGGAAACACTCCCCCTTCCTGAGATTACGCGCAAGTTGTCGATAAGGCGGATTAATGCTACAAGTAGACGGTGAGGGCTTTAGTGTTGTAGCTTGTAAGTGATAGATTTGGCGTGTTGGAGAAACCCCAAGCTTGTTGATGTGTTTTTCTTCGGAGCGATGACGCACGATAGCCTTTATTGGACAGTTAAATTCTATAGACACGTCCATACAAAACGAACGGTTTGCGTACATCGATTACTGTAAAACTGCATTACAAAAAAACGGCAGCTGGAATACGACCGTTAGGATCACCAAATGCAGCGCTAGACCGTTTCGCCGAAGGAATAAAACCAAACCCACCAAAAAAAGCCCTTTTTTGCTGCATGCACCGTCTCTCACACAGAACATCATAATTCGAGTTGACCACCCAGAAACGCTTGCGGTGGTTCTGCGTCTGGGTCTGAGCAGCGCCGTGCCGCAAAACAAGCTCATTCCGCTTGGCAAACAAAAGAGCAAAACGGCAACAGCCAAAATGCCGACCGCCGGCTAATTGCTCAATTTTGAAGCACGAACCACTGAAGCTGGATCCGCCGCCAGCAGCCTATTTTTTCGCCCTCAAAATTGGTTCACGTGAAACCGGCCGACCGACCGCCGGTACGATGCCACCCAGCAAGGAAGAGCCGCACCGGGACCAGGGCTCTTGGGCAACCCGTGGCCATGTACCAAGGCCACCGCTGCCACCCAAGCCCAAACTGCGGCAAACTGCCACCGGCGTTGGGGCTGCACTGCGCTGGTTCGTACCCCAAAATTAAGACACTTGCCAAGTGTGTGTCTTCTTGCGCTTCTTCCATGATGGTTGGAATCTTGGATGCGTCGCTGTTTGACTGCACTGCGATGCAGCCGGATGAGCCGAAAATGAAATCGAGAGTTTTACCTTTTTGCAGCTACCCCGATCCTGGCCCGAGCAAACACGCGAACTGATTATGCGCTCCCGTCCCACGACGGGTCGTCCACGGGAATGCTTCTCCCTTGGCAGAGAAGGTTCCGGAGATCGCGTTGACTTCATTCTTGCGGGCAGAGCAAACATTCATTGTTATTATCTAAATTGCAGACTGTCCCGTCCGTGCTCGTGTCCAATATTTGCATACGCACTCATACGGGGCGTGTACGTAAGTGTACTCGCGTGTGCTGCACTCGCTGCATCGAAAGGGCGGCGATCGTACTTGGCGTATGATCGGTGCAGCAAAACGTTCGATCCTGCAGCGGACGGACGGCGCTGTTTGTTTTGTGTTTGTGTAGAAAAGGGAACCCAGCTCCTATTTCAACTAAAAGCACACCGAAACAGGCTCAGGAATGCAACGGCAGCCAGCCATCTGGTGTGCTACAATTATTAGACGGAAATTGCGATTATCCGTGCTGTAGGGGCTTGGAAAAGAATGGCACACACACAGCACTTCGTCCCAGTCTGCTGAGGACAGGCGGTGATACGGCCGGGGCATAATGATTTAAATTAGCCAGTTTGAAATATTAATCAAAATGCGGCGTGCTACGGAAGCATAATAGTTGCGGTTTTATATCTCCCTAATGGATTGTTCTGCTGCGAAGAGGGAATGGGGAGGGGGTCTGATCATGCAAGCAGCCTACTGGAAATTAGCAGCCATAAAAGCAGCACTCTACCCAAGATGATCCACTTAGTTTTGATTGAATTGAAGGCACTGTGGTGTGCAGTGTTTTGTTACTTCCCAAAAATAGCCCTGATTAGCCAGCTAATGTTGCTGTTGCTGCACACTGCTAAATGGCTTCTGGCTTCATGACAAAATTGCTTAATCAACCGATGAGCTGCTGCTGCGGGAAGATTGAGTTCTTGGATTACTGAGGTTGGATTTATTTGTAACGATGTAATTAGGAGGGAACGGTTAAAATTGCTTAATCCAAGCTAAGAGTCCAAAATCCTTTTGCTTCTTACTTTATTGCATATTGTGGGCTGCATGAAATCAAGCACATTTTGTGGTACTGTTTCTCATGGGAGTCTCAGAGCTTAAACTGCAGCAAGGGTTTGACCTTATGTTTAATAGTTGTGACAGTATAAATGTTAGTAAATGGAGTAGTGCATAAAATATCGAAATTTATAACCAAGTCACCAAATCGCATGTGCAATTCCACTTAAATTCTTTACAGCAACCTTGTTGCAAATTAGTGGCAAAATACAGCATAAAGTTTAATTGCTTTTATTTATGTTATGGTGTAGAATAAAATCGAAAAGTTATGATTCCACTAATGTTGCTAAATTATAAAAATAAACCTTTGTAGCTTCCGTCTTGGCCGGCGCAGCGGAAAACGGAAGGAATAAATAAAATAGTATCAATTCATGTAAAATTTTCACATAAACTCCGTGAAATCGTTTACCACCTGTAGCCTTAACCGAGCCATTCTCATACTACCGAATCACCTACATTTACTCCCTGAACACGATAAAAATATTCGCTTTTCTCTGTACCGATGTTGTGGTTAGTTTTTTTTGTGTTTTATTCCGTCTAGCACTTACACAATTCACGCCACCCCATCGAAAAACGCACCCAACATTACCTTGCACCTGATAATGAAGAGGAAGGTACGCAACTCAACAACAACAACAAAAAAACAACATAGCAAAATGTAGCTCAAATACAAACACCCAGCCACGGTTAACGGTGCAGAGCCCGGCGCAAAAGCACACGTACGAGGGCGAGCGCGCGTCGGCACAGACCCGGCCAGACCGCGAGCTTTCGCACACGCGCGCTGACCTCGGTGGGTGGCGGGTTTATTGCTAGTCGGTTGTTTGGTTGGCTGTTATTTTTTTTGCGTCTGCCCCGGCGTCTGTACACGAGTAATGAGGGTGAGAACAAACTCAGTGCAAACGGCAACGGCATTCAGGGCCACCGGCCATTTAACATTGCTCGCCGTTTAGTGCGACAAGCGGATAGAGCTTTCAAAACATCTGTTCAAAAGATAATTGATGCGCTTTGTGATAGACGGAGGTTGGGTGTGTTGGGGTTTACTTTTATTGAGATTTTTACCTCTCCCGGGGTGGATTTTTCCTTTCTGCTTATCGTCACATTATCAAGGAGCGCGTGCCAACCGAAGGTGTCGCGGAACCACCGTAAGATATGGCCACCGTCAGAACAGATGAGCAGTGTGGGTAGACGTAGCTTTGGGGAAATAATTAGGCTGCTGCCCTTTCCAAGCACCCGCCTGGACCTGGACCTTGGCTTTACTTTTTTAATGATGCAAACACAACTTTTTATTCAATTGCAGCATTAAAAAACATTTGTTTTGAATCGTGTGATTGACACATAGCATCGTTTGGAGCTTGCGTGTGTTTGTGTGCCACATTTCTATCAGCAAACGATGATAAGGAGGCACACGATTGAAGCATTTTTTTGTGTACTGCACTCATTATTTTCAACAGAGGTAGCGTTAAATAATTATGTTTACCGTAACGCGTGTGTCTAATTATAACCGATGAACGCATACCGAGCGGGGCGGTGCTTTTGTCCGGTAATTGAATATTCGCCCTTTAACATAAAAAAAGGAAACCGACAATTTTCGGATTAAGCAGCGCGCGATAAGCGTATTTTGGTTCCATTCTTACGAAAGGAACTTTCCATGCCACGCGAACGGTTCGCGATTTAGCTTGTTGTTTTGGTTTTAGAGATAACACGCTGTCACAATGTCGGCCAAATATTACTTAATTTATTTATGCTTATTGGCTTATGTCATATTATTACGGCTTCGGTCATTGTGTCACGATTGCTCACAACGATTGCAATAAAAAGACACAAACAGCGATTGAAAAATATAAAAAAGACATTAAATGTTTTCCATTACTATTTCAATCATGATAACTTCCACACTTTGTAATGTGAATTCGATCTCTCCAGAGCATCTTGTGCGTAGAGTCTTGAACATTTTGTAAAACTTTTTCTTTAGGTTCTACTTTCAGAGGCTCAAGGGCAAGAAATAGTATGATCAATAGGATTTGGTTAAGCATAAGATTTTTGAGCCTTGCATTATTTGAGGAACTTGAATTTAAAGAATGTTTCTGGTCCTAAGTACTGTACATCAATATTTAATGTCCTGTGCACCTTAAATGCTTTTCAATATAAAGAAAAGAGGAAAGAATATATCATCAACATAAAACTAAGCATCAACTAGCACCTGATTTACCGTAAAACCCGAACCACACGCCAGTTTATCAACAAGAAGCAACCTTCAGCAACCGTAAGCCTCCCATACTACACCACTGACCTATTTTATCATCAGCCGTACCAAAAAGGAAAGAAAAAAAACAAACAGCACCACAATTACCGAAAAACCACCACCCAACTCCCCACAAGCGATGACGCACTGTGTCATCTGCGTTGGGCGCTGTGCCGCACGCGATAACAGGCCCTTCACGATGACAGTCCACCCAACCGGTAATTTGTTGTTTTGGACAGCAGAAACACGGATCCAGTCCGGGCCGACAAAAAAAAAGTGTGACCGCACCATGCGTCGGTCGCGATAATCGGACGCGGCTCGTCCCAAAAACAATGCCAATCACGAGACAGGCACGAGCCATCCTCGTGTCGTCATCGAGCGAGACGTGCCCTGGACACGCCACCAATGGATATCTTAACGCAGTGGGTGAGTGGTAGAAGCGGGCGGATCGCCTTAATCGGTCTGGCAGCTTATCAGCTGGTGAGCGTGCGGTTCGGGGCGCGAAACGTGAGCTTCGCTGCAGGTGCCAAGAGTAACGCACGTGGCCGTGCTGGAGATATGAGTTAAGAATGTGCCGTTTTTTTCGCTTTGCAGCTTAAATTATGAACACTCAAATGTCCTACGGTTATGAAAATGATTCCACTCAACCAACTAGAACCGAGTAGTGTGTAAATGGACGAGCACGGTGTTTTTGTGTGCACACTGGAAGGGTTTCCTGCGGGTGGTTTTCAACGAAACAAAAGAAGCGTTCTTATTATTTGATACGTGGCCCGAGCTTTTCCTCCAAGGCAAGCGCGCCTCGTCCGACATCTACACAGTCACGCAGGAATGTTTCCGCATCCAGGCGACAGCCGCTGCGCTCCTCGTCCACCGCGGACGAAACTCTATACCGACTGGCCGCGACCTGCCAATAGTCCTGCCGATGGATGCAGTGTCGCATTTCCCGTTGTGCCCAGAGTTTGTGAGAGTGACTTTTTTTTTTCTTTAAGATCGCAAAAGTGCCCGTGACGTAATTCGAGCCGTTTTACCGGACCTCTGCGCACAAAGCCACCGTTGCGTGTAAAGTCAACGTGCGCCGGCCAAAAAGAAACCAAAGATCGCTCGGCGACACCAGCGCAGCAACAACGCTGACCACTGATGGACGCTAAACAGAACAATTATCTTACCCATTTAGCCCATGTTCCGTGGTGAATCCACACAGGAAGGAGACCCTTTTTGTGCCACAGTGCCGGAAGGAAGGATTTTAAGCCCTTTCGGAAGGATTTTCACCGCCCCTCCGAGTGGCACTGGGAATAAAATATGACACCCTGGAAGGGCATTCCTGCGCCACCACAAAAAGGTCACTCAGTGTGTTCGCTAGCGGTCTGGCGGGACGTTATTAATTCCGGCACTGCCTGCCCGGCTGCCCTTGATGGTCGCTCTTATCTGGCCTGACCTTCGGGGACAGGAAGGTGGAACCGCCATACCGCCATAAAGTAACCCGTGGCAATCCGTGACAGCCAACGGAGCGTTATCTGATCGCACGCAGGCGGACGGAATCGAATCGTAAAGCCTTTTTTCGTGTGTGTGCTTTGGGAAATCGATGGCAGGCACCTGCCGGTCATGCCCGTTACACGGGAGACACGGAGGCGTTCCTGCGAAGGTGCTGTCCTTTGTCCAGTAGAGGTTCGAACAGTGCCGATCGTAAATAGAGCCAACCAGAGCGGCATCGGTGTGTATTGGCCGTCGTACAGCGGGGAAAAAAGGATAGTTGGAATTCCTTTTTTTCTTTACTAGCCCGGTTGTTCTGTGTTATCTTGTTCGGAGAGCGGAAGGATTTATTTGGCGTGTTCGGAGTTAATCGGGGTAGGCACAATACATTGTACCTTTTTTCTTGTTTGTATTGTTCGTATTTAATGGCGATAAGAAACAGGTCAAGATTCTTCGAATGTCCAACTAGTGCAACGTTGAGTTTAATGTAAAATGAAATTCATCTTAGCTTAAATAGAATTAGTTGACTATTCTGAATTTAAAAGTTAATCCAAAGAAGACGAGTAATTCCTTATAAAATATTTGAATCGTATTCCTGTTCTCTGAACACGTTTTAAGGACAATGTCTATGACATCATTTTAGTCCAGCATCTCAAGCATTGAAGATAGTTTTGAAACATTCCACTTTATGACATCTAGGGTAGTTAAACATCTCGTGGCAGCGTATTATTATGATTCCTTTGGGTAAGCATCAACCAAACATGTCGCTAGCTGAATGTGCCTTAAGAATATTTGTCATTATGAAAAGAATCCCCGAATTTACTGCATTTGTCTTTAGTATGTAAGGTCAAAGTTGTTCCGTAAACTCTAACAGCACTGTTGATCATCTGTCTCGAACATGACTCAACCGTTTCTTCTGTCAACAGTTTCGGCAATCTTCGCGCAAACCGTCGCACACGTGCCACCCAACTTAACCTACTTCCAGCCCAGATAACACATTTCATACTTTTGTTCTCCCTCGCCTCTGTTTGTACACCTCGTTGAGACAGCGCAATGGAGACGCCGTGCAAAACCGAAAGCGACACAGAAAGCATAAATTAATATTGGCAAATATTTATTGTGAACACATCCTCGGCAGCCCTTTTTTGCGCTGTGTGTTTAATTCTTTCGCACACGACGTAATCGAAACTCCCTCCTCTCTCGTGCTCCTCCAGGGCGGCCAGACGATGCCACCATCTGCCAGAGATGATGCCTTTTCGGGCTGGCGTGGTGACTCTGATCCGCGACCAAGGTCTCCTAAGGTGGACCGCCAATGTACCAATGTACCCGAATGTCGGTGTCCGGGTACTTGCCAAAACGCCAACCAGGAACATCGCTTCCCAGACACTCTCGCTGCAGGACGGTATCAATAATAATGGAAGCACGACTAATTTATGGGCGCAATAAAGAAAAAGATCAATACCTTTCCGGGGCCAGCGTGTGGGCGAAATTGACCACCGGGCGAAATTGATGAAAATGGGGAAGATTCGTTTTTTTTTCTTTCTTGGAGCGCTTTTTGTTTTGGCACTGTTGGTGCGCTCCCTGGGAGATGTCACGACTTTCTGCGCGTGATGGCACACGCGTGGTCGGGAAGTTTTTTGGGCAGCGTATCTGTGTCTGCGAACATAATTTGTTCTTTGCAGGCAAAGTAATTTCAAAACAAGAAAAGGCACCAACAGGCTGGGGAAGAGCACTCAAAATCATGTCACTGTTCTGTTTATGGGTAATTTTTAATTTAAACACGTAATTCATCGACTGATGATCGAAGGAATGGTTATTATTGTCGGAATTCATTCCTAAGGGACATTATTTTTATATTAAAAGACTTAAATAAAATAAATTCGACACATCATTCAAGCACACAAACTCCTAAAGCAATTTTAAAGACCATGTTTTCTTGTGTGTTGTCCTGCTTGGTCGGAAACTCAAAAAACAGCAACAACACAAAAGAAACCTTATCCTCTCAGATGATACCATGCCGAAATCGATTCAATTTAAATTTTGGCAGTTTGGGCCCTCCGGTAAGGAACGGGAATGAATTGTGTGAAGTTGTTTTTCTTTCCCTTGATTCGTTTTATTCCGCTTTTTGTTTTCTCTTCAACGAAGGGAAAGCGTGTCTCGTCTTCCTTGCTGTCCGGTTAGCAGTTCCCGCTCTCTTCCGCAATCACACACTCTGTAAATCCCTTTTGCCAATCTTCCCAGCATGAAATGCTTTTGTTTCCTTGAGGTTAAGGTTCTCTCTCTTTCTGAGGTCCATTTCCATCCCTTTTAGCTTACAAAAAAAAACCCAAAAAAATCCCATGGTGCAGTGATCTTTCGTCTCGGTGAGTCAGCCCTCGGAACCGAATGGACACCGGAAATGACTGCTCGATTGGAGACAAAGCAGCGTGCGTAGGACGCTCTTGACGTGACCGACGGACCCCATATAGGTGCATATCTCTCGAACTCACTGCCTCGAAAGTGTTTGGCCTGTCGGCCGTTTGGTGCAGACAGCACAGACCGTCACGACATTCTCTACGACACACGCTCCGGCATCTTGTCGTGCTTCCCTGGTGATGCATTAATAAGACACATCCGGTGCATTGTCCTGTGGGGCAACGCAAGGTATGCATTACACTCCAGCCCGATAGACAATAACAGCGTTTGAAATGGTACATCATGCTGGGTCATACTGAAAGGTTTTTTCCCCATAGAATATTGGTTGATTGGAACTGTGCATCCATCGAATGTTGAAGCAGTGGATGGATCTGTTCTAAGGCATGCAAAGGAAGTGCTTGTGGTACTTTCAAGGTCGTCCGATGTCGAGTGCACAGTTGATGTCGGGTTGAGTGGTTTGTTTTGAGGTGGATTTGAAGTACAAGGATCAGCAGGTGTTTAAGAGGATAATGAGCAACTAATGTGGCTATTATTCAACTATTGAGGTAATTAATTCGCAACTAACAGATTTTGGCAGTAAAATTGTCTAATATAATCCTTTATAAGCTTTGTCATATATTCGTCCTCGATTTTTAATGTAAGGAAATTTCCCCGAACATTGAAATGTTGCCAAGGTTGTGAAGATGTGAGCTTCCAACCAGAATATGCCTGTTGCAAAATTGAAATACATTACAAACTCAACAGGTATGTTTTTACATTCTTCAGCTCTAAGTTCATGATTTTATAACAATCAATTTTATTATTTATTAATATATATTTATAATAATTATAAAAACCTGTTGTGTCAAAACCTATATGTACCTATATATTTCAGTTAGATTCTATTTCCAGAATTTATAAACGGAAATTATCGCTGAACATAAAATCCAAAAACTATTTTACTAAAATCTATCAACAATTAATCGTCTTCTGTTGATGTTTTCCTTATACACAAAGTAAATTCGCCCATGTGTCACCAACTAAAGACAACCTCTCGGTCACCTAGTCGTTGCTGTGACGCCAATCCCATCCCCATTCCTGGCCAATGTACGAACAAACTGCCCAATTCCCGGAACGGGTCGTGACGAAGCCATTTGCCCAAACTCAACGCGTGAAATAGAGTCGCACTGCGAAGCGAAGTTAATCGCCCGATCAGTGACATGCGGCGCTGCAGTCACACGAAAAACCCCACCCAAAAGCTGTGGTGCCAAATAATGTACGACCTGTCCTTACGGTTACGGACTCGTGCTCGTGACCGATGATATCGCATTCTTTCCTCCCCACCCGCATACAACCCCGTTAAAACCTACCGCTTTCCATCGCTTCCCTTTCGATTTTGTCGACAGGGAAAAGGATGAATCAGCTTCGTTTCTTTCGCTGACTTATTCCGAAACGATCGTTCCGGGTGCAACATTGTATCGATCGATCCGTTGGAGTGCAGCTTCAAATGACAAATGGTCGTCTCGTGTCAAGTGTTCCCATTCCTGTCCCTCTGTCTCTCTACCATCCCTCTCTGTGTCACAGTAATGATTACGTACCAGTTTTGACGAATAGTTTCCGGGAGTACGGTCCCAGCGATCGTTCATAGTCAACGATGCCAAAACGTACCGATTTCACTGGCAATTAGTGTCCGCACAAAACCGCCGTCAAATCGTTTCAGGTTCGATCTTCCCGTCCAAACATTGTTGACTGCTGCAAACTGTAGGCGCAAAAACACACAGCCACACAGACATTGCACGCTTTTCCACTGGCTGCTCGCTGCTGATCCGGTTGTCAGATTCGATTGAATGTGTGCTCAACGGTTTAACCCACATTTTGTGTGAGGGATGTTTATTTTCCCAAGCAAGATGTTTGATGTCCTCAATTTTCCTGCCCGGGCGGAAAAACGAGTGAAGGAGCTTGGCACACTATGACAAATGACGCTGGACGTGCAGTAGTTTGGTGCAGTGGTGCATTCACCTCCTTCAGTCGGTGGGAGAACCAGCCAAAGCAAAAGTCGTACGCGCATAGAACGAATGGAGGCGTCTCGGGGGATGGTATGTCTTACATAAACAAAAAGGTAACAAAATAACATCTTGCACCAGTGGTGGTCTTGCATACACAGCCCTTCATTTGCGCTGCCCCGTTTACCTTCCCTCCCCCCACTCACACACACGCAAACAGTACCGCGAGAGCATAAGCAAATGCAATGGCTCGGTGTGCCAAAATGGTTGGAAACCGCCACCATTTGTGCCGGCGGGTGTGTTTTTGAGTTGTTGTTTTTTGTTCTCAGCGCAATATGCAACGTTATGCTATATGGCGGCGCATCGTTGAGAGTGGTTTTCTCCAAACAAATCCATATCCTACCGAACTCCACGGCGGGCGTCCGTCTGTGTGTGGCAGAGCGTTGAAATTATTATTTATTTTATAGCTCCGCTCCAGAGGGAAGGCAAAATGGTAAGGTGTGGGGCAGGATTTCGGGAGCGGTCGAATGTTTTTGGGGATGAGATTTTTGGGTAATGTTAGTTTTAGTCAGTACTCTTAATGTGTTGTGAGCATGAGATAAAGTATTGTGATCTGTTGTGTCCTTTTTGTTGAATTGAAAATTATTTTTAATTGTAAGTAAAGAAATTAAAATGTGATATTTTCTGAAAATTACATTGAATTTGCATTTTAATAACTTAGTTACCCTAAGATATTACACCCTAAGATATTCCACAAAGGAATTCCCTCCTTTTTATGACCCTTCCCTGAAGTGAGCCCTGTTTTAAACGAGAGCTTATCCAAGTATCGTAAAACAAACCGAAGTTTGAATCAACTTTACCTCGAGCGTGGTTGAACTGCAGCCACCAAATCGCAAACCACCCAGAAACGGTGGGCCGTTCAAATTTTTCGTGCATTTGGGCGCCTCAGGTTCATCCCCAATCACCAGTCGCTGCCACCGCCGTCGCGGTTCATGGTTCACAACCGTTCCCGGATTTTGCTCCCGTGTCCCCTCCATCCGCCGGGGCGGTAATTGTGGAGCCTTGGGAGCACCACAGTTTGTCGGAACCGCTGACGGCGGCAAACATAAAACATCCGGCGTCCATAAAAGCAAGCAAAACCACACACCACGCGGGCGTTCGACGGCCGGCTCGTGCATCCTTGAGCCTTCTGGTACGGTCGCGGTGGAAGCGTATGGGAATTGTGTTTTACGTCGGCAGCTCGGTGGGAAAGCAAAAGGTAAGGCCCCACCTTGTGCAGCTGCCCAGGCAGTGGGAGCAATACTATGCGTTGGTTTTTTGTTTCATTTTTTTTTTTTGCGGGCATGCAACGGAGTAGGTGGTCCCGGATGGATGCTAACAAACGGTCGAAACGCCCGGGAGCACCACAAGGTTGATTTGCAAACAAAAAAGCCCCCTTCTTTAGCGCCAAAAAAAAAAGGATATGGTAAAAGTTGGACCGCCCGAGCGATCGTGTGCGGTTGAAAGGGCGTGTGCAGAAGGTGGAATGTGTAAATGAAGGCAGAGTTGGGTAGAGCGTTGCCATGTCGTAACTCACCGGGCTGTTTGGGGGCGTTTGTTACACTTTCACGCTTATCGATCTGACTGTAAGCGGGTTGCATTTTTGTTGAAGCATTGTTTGCATATGCCGTTTAAGGTAGAGCACCAAGACGATGAGGTTGAATGAGAGAAAAATTAAAAAATAAAGAAAATACAGATAGTAGAGATCAAACTGACTATCAACTAATGAAGTCGATTTGGAGAACATTTTGAAAAAAAATCTACAATTCTTACCGATTTTTGACCATAGTTTGATGGAAGGCGAGAACTTTAGGTTTACAATATTCTACGGATTTTAAGCGACAGAATTATTATGATAATTTGGATAATAAGCATATACATTACTAATGTAAAATTTCTTAGCTAATTGATGTGTTGAATATTTACGTAATATTTTTGAAATCATTGCAGTTCTTCTACCAATTAGATTGTGGCATCAGTTACTGGACCATAATGGTTATGACATCACTTTCTGCGCAAGAACAGGTTCGACCGCGATTTGATGTCTGATCAATTTCAAAGCCAATGTAATTTCCAGGTCAGTTTCACGATCGATTTGAGTTCAGGATCAGCCTTAGGCCCAGTATGGGTTCTATACCAGTTCCATTAGAACTTAGCGCCGCAACAGTTCTAACGTCTTGGCGTATACAGCCGAATTGTATCACCATTTTTATCAGTTCCAGTGCAGGTATACGTTCAGGTTCAGAGTATTAGTTCAAAGACCGGTACACGTTCTATATCAGATACAAGACCAGTAGAGGATCACGATAGGTTCCAGAGCTGCTATTGAAGTACTGATGTTCAATTCCAGAATTTGTATAGGTTCGGGGTCAGTTCTAGACCAGGTTTGGTTGCAAAACGGTCATGAATTTTGTATTATTTCCAGGACCGGAATGAGTTCAAAATGAGTTTCATTGTCAGAGCAGTTGAATGCCTAGTATGAGGTCAGCATCAGTCCAAAAGACACAGTTCAATGTCAGTTTGAAAGCAGAATAAGTACTACATCAGTTCTAGGGCCAATATGAATATGGAATCCCGTTACAAGATTTTGGAGTTGCTCTTCGTAGTCCTGCAACCTGACTAATTTAGGTAGTTTTATTGAAGATGCATCAACACTTTTTTGTACCACCCAATATCTGACCTAAAATAATAATGCATTTGCTCAACATCCGTTAGACAGAAAAGAGATCTGCAAACGTTACTTGTTCGTCTACAACTTCTTCCAAATTACGGAACGCTACGTTTGAACCGTTCCAAACCGCACCTGTGCCCTTTGCGCTGAATGCTGAAATCCCAATCGTGATCAAACGGTACCATCCAATACAGGAAATGCATTCAATTGCCATTATTGCACCGCTCTAAGCATCGGCACAACGAATCCGATCACCCGCCGGGAGTTACCCGAGTGGCTTAAGCAAAAAAAAGGGATCCCGCTGCACAGCATTCCATTTGCAGAGACGTTGAATTTGAAACCAACACCCAAAACCCCAGACGACCTCAGAGAAGAGAAGAAAAGGGAAGGGAATAACAGATAAAGGTCCTAAAACCCTGTTGTTCAACCTGTGCACAACAACGAGAGCAGCGCACACTTTCCCACACTTTACGTTCGCTTTCATCCGCCAGGGATGATTGGTGAAGGTTCACCTGCATGAAATAGGAAACATTACACATTCGAAATCGGTGGACCGAGGTTTTCTCCTCTTGTTTTCCTATCGCCAGTTCCTCTACTCTTCATATGATTGTCGTCCATTTCTCCTCCCTCTTCTCCCGCCTGCCCGATCGTGACCGTTTCGGATAGTGTTCCCTTTTGCAGCATTTCCTGTTTGAGCCCTGACGGGACTGACGGGCTCCGATGTAATCCTACCGAAAAGACATGCATCCTTTTTGCGTGTGTATGGTCCATTTTAGAGATTCATCCTTTTTTGTTTCTCTCCCCCATAACACACTTGTCCTTTTTTCCACCCTTCTGTCCATTCTCATCAGCTCACCGAAGTTCATCATAATATAAAAAAAAGACTGGGATTAGAACTGCTGCGGGATGGAACGGTACGCATCAAAATCCGACGCATGGTTGAATAAAAATGGGACCAAAATCCATCATCCAATAGCTCTGTAACGTTCTAAAATCCTGCAAAACGTTGCTCAGAACCCCTTTGAGACGGGGGGAGATGAGAAACAAGGAAACTGAGTGTACAAAGGAAAGACAGAGGGATGAAAGAAGAAACCCAGAACCAGGAGCGAACCGATCGCCCCTTTCGATTCGTTCCAGTTTCGATGGCCACGCCGTTGCGGGGCAACTTCGATGCCGTATTGGAAAGCAAAACATAAATCATAATGCGTCGCCTCCTCTCTCGGTGGTAACCCAACGAGTCCGAGTGGCAGCAGGTGTGTGCCTTATCTGAAGCATTATTATAGTGCCAGCGAAGCTGCGGGGCGGGTTTGGGAAGCAACAGCAAGAAAAAAAAGATAAATCCTTCCCTTGATTTCTTCCCCGCCCGGCTACGGAAAAGGATCAGTCGGCGATCGACGGTCGCACACCTCATCATTCGTCATCATCCGTTCCGTTTGTGTGTATCGCGCGATCGATGGTATTTCCCTTTCTTTCGTGGGGGATGTATTTTTTTTTCTTCTATAGAACCATTCTCAAATACCACCATCGTCGATGCGGGTGATGTGGGCCGGATTATGACCAACGGCGGGACAGACTGTAAAAGACCGAGCGGGAACGTTTGGGAACAACGAGCACGTTTGGACACGCGCTTCGGGGCTCGTCCCGGGAGTCGGCCGTCTGTCACGGTTGTCTTTGGTGTAATTATCGGTCCGTCGTTCCGAAACGCTGTACGATCGCACCGCGTGCAAGTTCGAAGACCGAACTAATGCACACCCGATTGGTGCGCTCTTTCTTCTTTCAATGCTAAATATTGACGTAATTGCGAGTGTGAAGCACGGTATCGATGCGATACGGAAAAAGAACGACCTTGCCGCACTGTGCGTTTGGCGGTAACGCTCCGAGCAACGAGCAAACCGGAACTAAACGGGCGAAACAATCGATCGGTAATTGATTTCCTGCCCCGAACGACTGCCTGCTGATTGTTCCAATTAATCCTTTGCCCGTATCGGTTGATTGATAAGGGATCGAGGGTTGCGTTCAGTTGGAAGGTTAAAGCGGATTGATTTATGGAAGGATCTTATGTGGCAAACAGATTTACTTTTCGGCTTGAGAGGGAAAATGAGAAATTCGTGTTAAAAAATGATAAAATATTTAATAAAGAGCCTGATTGTTGAACAATTGATTTTGTTGGAGTTGGAGTTGAGAAAAGTCTACAATTACTAGATAAAACGAAAATTGTTGCAACAATTTATGCACCAACGCCATGTCAACGAACGCATGAATCATGCTCCACAAAAAGGCGCCTTCACGCAACACTATCGTGAGTTTAATAAGTTTCCCCACTTTCTTTCCATGTCTCTCTCTATCTATTTCTCTTTCTCTCTCCAATAAGCTCCAACTCCACTGTGATATATTAGGCGACATGACGGCATGTACTTGCTATCGTTCCGGCTAGAACGCTCAAACGCCGGCCTTATCAGTGGCGAGTGATGGGGGGTCATGCTACCCCTCGCCAGTATGTGTTTGTGTGCGCCGGCATGTACATACGCACCCCAACCTGACAGCCGAGCGGCGCACTTTTCTTTCTTTTTTTAATCGGCTGGGGCCACTTCTCGTGCGGCGAGATAAAATGCACGCCCCGCTTATCGCGCACCGTTTGCGCAAGCGACGGCGGCAGCATTGCTGCTGCTCTCTAGGGCGGCAAGTTATCGCTAGCAAATGGTGCAGAGTGCACGGCAACGATGCGCAGGAGCGCAGGGTGGGCAGTCGGAAGAGATCGGGGTGTGGCCGTGTGTCAGGTGCAGCACACTACCTTAGGGGAGCCGATTTGGGGTCGTTCGTTGGGGGATTTTTTTTTCCTCTTTTGTTAGTTGCGTGATCGGAAGTTTGCTTTCGTTTGCGCTTGAGCACGAGATTGTAGCTTACTTTATGTGTAAAGAAGAAAAGCGGCAACGTAATGTAGCAACCTATTTCGTTACAAACTAAACTGGGTCTAATGTCAACCGATCACAAAACCTTTTCTAACTCTGAATGTATTTTTATGGCTCAAATCCCGAATATTACGCCCAATATTACGACTCATTTCCTTTACCATCCGTGACAGTTTAAGTTACAGATGCCCATGTCAATGTTGTCCCCTTGACAGCTGAATGTTTTACTCCAAGAACTACGTTTGTTTATGCGTTGTGACTAAGCTATCAGAGTCGTTTCTAAAATTTTATTGCCCAAATTCATCCAATACCCACATATCCGTCCTTAAACCACCCAGGACGATAAGGCCGTAAAGAAGCATATCCTTTCTACACACACACACACACACGCACTGAAGCAGTCAAGTGTTTCCTTCAAAAGCGACAATCCACAAACAAGCTCCTACTGCCAACCGAAAACACACACACACACACACACATATATCTACTAGCTCCTTTAACAAATATTGTTCTTCCCCAAAATGCACAAAACTTTAAAAAATCAAACCTTGCACTTTATTACCATCGCTCTCGAGTGGCATCCTCTCGAAAATCCGCCACCGCCGGTGGTTCCGTTCCGCTGCTTCCTCCGGAAAACAGCAACAATGCGTGACGCACAAACATAAACCTCAAGTGAGCCGGCCTTACGGTTACATGGGGAAATGTAATAAAATTCCCATTCGATAAACCATATCCGTCAAATTGTCATCCTTAGCACTCGGCGGCGGCAGCGAGAGCGTATGGGGGGCGCATAGTGTCGTAAAAAGTTTTTACAGTAAATTAAACCATAATACAAACGCTACTCATTACCTCGCTTGCGTTCATCGATGGGACACATCGTGAAAAAGGGTGTCGTTTTTCCTTTTAAATCGTTAAAAAAAAAACAACAACTTTTTCCACCGTCCAATGGTACGGGCCACGGTGGCTTACGGTACCCGGCATCATTCCGGGAATCCTTCAGGAGGGTGTGCTCGGTGGGCTGCTGAATGGCAGCAATCATCGCAGCATAATGCTGCGCACCGCTTCAAGTGGCACCGAAAGGCAAACAGTGTGGAACGGAACGGTTTGCCGAGGAAGCTGCTTCGCCTCAAGTGGCAAAGGGCATGGCAGGGCACATCGCCACATATGGCTGCCATGGCATCCTAAGAAAACATCCAAAAAACCGACCGACAAAGCAACGTTGAAAGTCATCGGCGAACGGCGATCATAATCCTTGCACCGTCGTCCAGCGTTAGCCATCGTCATCATCGCTGAACGGTTGTCGTCCTTTAGCCCCGTCGTCGACACTTGTCATCGTCGTCGTGGTGGGTGTCGGATCTGAAGTGTTCCGGGAACCTTCGCCTTTCGATGGTTCGGCTCGGGCCGTTGCGAGAGACCGTTGCAAGGTGCAAGCTTTTGGGGTTTAGGTTTTCATCTTCCATCCACTGCGTTTGCGTGTGTGTGTGTGGGATAGGAGGGAATGAAATGGGAACGGACGAGGGAATGAAATCGGACAGTTTAACGGATGAGTGGATGCAGCATTATGGCCTGCCCACGATTTGTGTGCGATATGTTCACGCATTTATTGGCTTGCAGGGTGAACTATCCGGGTTATCTGGGTTCTATGGGAAGAACAAGCCGCAGATGTTAACAGAATAAGTTCTACTAAGGTTCGTACATCTTCGACTTGATGAAATAATTCGATTGTAATACTAAACAATTTACCGTTGGATAATAAAACAAACAATACCTAACTCAATGATCTCAACGAAAATAGAAAAACTTTTAAAATATTACACCAATACATACCAATTGATGGAAAAATCAGGAAATAGTATGAAATAGAATGAGTAATCGATTGTCTTAGCAACTATAGAATAAAAAAAGACATGTAGTGTTGCTATTGCAAAGATAAGGGATAATTTCAGCAGAATAATGAAAATTAAAATAATCAATATTAATGAATTGAGAAATTCATTTCATTTCATTCAATTCAATGCATTCTATCATAGCCAGAACAAAAATGCCGATTTAACTTGAACTTTCGGCTTTATTCAACAGTAATAGACAGTTGTCTGTATTAATTTACAGTTATATGATTAAGATTCAGATAAGATACTTAAATAAGACTCAACAGTTAATTAGTCAGCAAAGTACGAATATCCACCACTTTGCTCCCGTCTTCCTGTACTCGATCTTGCATATTTAGTTTGACTTTTTCATTTATCAATCAGCGCAAAAAGATTTATCGCTTTCCCTCATCCAAGATCGCACAAAACAGCCAGAGTTTAGTTCCAGTTCATCTTTCCGCGTGAAGCACGAGAACGACTTAGCTCGTCTCGGTCGGGTTAGGTGAGCATAATCTGTTTCACCAAACCCTACAGCAAATCTACGAAAATCAATTCACCATCACGCTCAGTTCGTGCTCGGAATAGCGCAAAAACATGCCATTTTCATTCCAACGCGATCTCCAACCACCCATCGAACGCGAGCCCGGCACAGGTTTCCGGCTCGGAAACCGGACCGTTACACCGATGCGCCCACCAACCCAACAAGCACCCGTCAGACGGCAAGGCCAGACGTAACATGGCCACGCAGTGCCAAACACAGTGCCACGCGGCCAGCTTCTTGTACTTGCGCGGTGCGTACTTCCGTGCGAGCGTGCGCGAGCGCGCGCCTTCGCCCGCTCGCGAGCATGTCACAACGTCGGCACGCAAAAGATAACACGCCGCGTGTAGCCGCACACACAGACACACACACAAACACACACCGCCGTACACCCTCGCAGACTCTGGCCAGCTCGCTGAACAAAACGGTTCGGGCGGTGGATGTTGATGTTGTTTTTTTTTAACATGCTTTTTGCCTCCCCCGTTCTGCCTTCCAACCAACTTGACCCATTGACTGGCTGGCATACCAGTGGAAGGGGTGAGAGGAGAGTCTGGCATGAGGTGGAGTGATTCGGCGAAGCAGACGAGGTCTGATAAGAGGCGCACGAATTGCGCGAGCGCGCCCCCCTCGTTCGAGCTCGTTCGTCTGGGGAATTGAGAACGAGACCTCGGCGGCAGCAGCGACGTCGGCAGTGAACCGAGTACGGCCGGATGCAGCCAAGCCGACGGACAGGATGCACGTGGTTGGGGCCGCCTTGCCGATTGATAAATGAGCTCGCAAGGGGTAGAAGGGCAAACGGCTCGGAATGCACCAGAGGGCGAAAGGTGTGGGGGTTGCAACCGGCTGCAGACCTGCAGGGGCTGGAGATATCTCAAACATTTCAACGATGCATGCGCCAGACGGTAAGGAATGCTTCAATGCTACACGGCCGGTCAGAGTGTTTTTGCTTCGATGCTGCTCGGTGGGGAGCGGTGAGCCTCTCGGTGGTGATTGAAACATCATAGCATAGCTCACCCTGCGTAAAGGTATCGGCATCGACTAATGACGGAATGGTAACACAAACACTGAGCTCCAACACTGCGACCTAATGGAACGATTAGCCCTTACTTTAGTTTGCAATTCTGATTGCAGTCCGTCTGGACGTTTATTTATACTGCCGCAATCAACGGGTAATTAGATTTCAAAATGACCGTTTCATACAAAAACCGGGTTGCAACATTGCAGCTCACAAATCACTGCTCTTGAACTCGGATCCTGTCCTTATGGGTTTCTATCAGATATTGTATTGATCGTTCTGTGAAAACAATCGAGAAGATCAACCGAAAAGATGACATTCTATTGTCCTTTGGGCGATTAAACTATGGACGACCATGTTATGCGTGTTTTCTGAGAGAACATCAAGCACGCACCTGACCTCGATTTATCACAATCGATCGTTCAGAGCAGGTTAAGCAAACACAACCGATCCCGGCGAAGGCAGAAGAAAAGGAAACTAATCAACGATCTAATTGCGAGAACTCCGGTCCATACAGCGACAAAACTCCCCCGGTTGACACTTGTCAGCTTGAGCGCCAGAACGCAGCGGGACGTTGCAGGCCAGAACGATCCCCGCCCTGGACACACGCACACTTGTGACACGCAGCTTTCGGGTTCGTGTCCTTATTCTATGTTGCTCTCTTTCGACTGGCGATTGGGAATGCGTAGTTACGCATCGAACTTAGATCTTATCAGACAACTCCTTACATAGGTATGTAAGGAGAAGTCTAGTGACCGGTCGGTCGTAAAACACTTCGACGCGCTTCTTCGGTTGCTGGCTGGCTGCTGGTTGGAGGCTTGTTGTCAATGTTCCTCTGTGCGTCTCAGAGCATCCTCTGCCTACCAAACAATAGAGCGACCCCATGGTGTGATCGTTATCAGTTTCTTTCGATCGTATGCGCGTGTGAACGCTACTACCGCTACGAACCATTTTTCCCAGATCCCATTTTCAAGCAAGCTACACCAGCTAATCCTCCATTTAACGAGCGTTTTGTGCCGCTTGTTTCACCCGCTCAACGTCTGCAATGGTTTAAGACACCGTAAGGCGTCTATCTTTACCGCGTTTCACCAGGCGCGTTATCTTCCATGCGAAGGCCACACGCCGTACGGCGGTCGCACGGGTTTTGTTGTTCCCCACATGTGTTGTACGCCGGCACCGGTTTTACGATCACACCAAGTCAGTGCTTGTGTGTGTTTGTGTGTGTGTGCATAAATGTACCGAAGAGTCAGGGCAGCTCGTTAAAACCGATACGCAAATGCGCGCACCGATGCCTGACGCCTCATCACGCCACCGCACATGCAAAAGGATGCGGCAAGGCCATCCCGACGCTCGAGTGGTGGCCGGGCCTGTTGGCAGCTGCAGCACTAGCTGGCTTGCCTTTTTTACGATCACATCCGGGAACTCGGACCTACCCGAAGCACCCGGCACCGGCAGCAGCACCGACCAAGCATGACGCGTCAAATTTTCACATAATCTGGTACGGTTCCAGCCCCTGCCCGAGGAAAAGCGGACAACAAAACGTATCGGTTCTGCAGGTCCGTTCTTGTGCGTGTTTTTGTGTTTTTTTTGCTACAGCTTCTACTTATTCTCTCCAAGACGACTCAAGTGTCTGCATCTGCACTCAAAGGAGAGGATTAAATGGTCTTGCAGAAAAAAGGGGTTTTTCTCGCTTTGCCCTTTTTGTCCTCGTCTTTGTCTTTGGCGACGGGGGTGTGCGTACACACTTTCCATTTTCTCGGAAGGTTGGGCATGCGGCAAGTGTCTGTTTGTGTTGCAAGGGTACAAGTTTCCGACACCTCTTCTTGAGTCTTGGAATCGTCTCACAGCAGAAAGATCTTGTTAAGAACTCGATTGTAATCAGAGATACCTATCTATCAGACAATACTAATTTTACTTAATCGTCATACAGCTCCTCAAAAGTCAATCAGGCGTATTTTGACATCATGTAGATCAATTTTGGAATGGAGCAGTAAACTTTAAATTAATTTTCTCGATAGAAGCATCAATGAAAATCAGAAAAGCCTAAGCTTAAGCTGTTTAGCTACAATAGTCCGAATCTATTCAGACTACAGTCTATCCTGAATTCCGAGCCAATGTGTTCCGACGACATCAATATTGTTCAAGGTCAAGAGATAGGATAAGCTATAATCAGTTAGTTTAGCTAGTAAGAAGTGAGGTTTGTGTAGCTTTTATGGGATATAAATGAATGAATTTGATTTCATTTGAATATCAGCAAATATTCACCAAAAAAAAAACAATTAATACATTAGATATTTCGATTAATTATGGTGATTAGATAAGTATAAAGTTTTCATATTATTAACTGTTTAACGATCTTCAAAATTTGGCAAAACATCATTTGTCAATTTATGAGTGAAATCGTAACAATTTGCTCTAAGAAAAATGAATTTTAGGAATCTGTGAATCTGCGAATCTTTGTAGGCCGAGAACTTCTTAATTTGGGAAGAGACTTTATTTAGAACTTCAAATATCCTCAAATCAGATACATACGAAATTCCCAAATAAAGTCTAGTAAGGACCCGAACGCCTTCCAAACATCAAAACACGATATCACTCATGTCTAGAATTAGATATCTGTTTCAAAATCCCCACCCAGCCGATGACTAAAGACTTTCCCTGAAATTGCTATCGCAGACACACAAACACCTCAGCGACCGCTGGGTTGATCTAAATCTATCAACAAACAAGCCACTATTTGTACTATGCAAACGATAACCGGGCCAGGTGCCAGATGTCGCCAACCTGACGACGGTGGTGAAGCAACACCGCATGAAGACTTAATCGGCAGGTTCCCAACTCGTGTTCCGTAAGCCCTCCCGGGACTTCCATGGTAAAAAAAGCAGCACCACCATCGTGAAGAAGATTGATTCCCATCGATCTATCAAACTCTTTGCGCCGCACTGCAACCGCAGGCAACACTAAACCCCTTCGGAAAACCACACCCTGGGCGCACTCGGGAAGGGTCTCCACTATCGCCTAACGAACTGGATTGGCGAGAGGGGGGGGGGGGGGGGGGGAGGTTGATGTTTGAGGGACTGTTGGGCTCTTCTGGCCGTGTCGTGCCGTGGTCGCGGTCAGTCACTGTGCGCGCCATGTGTGTGTGTATCATGTGAAAAGTAAACACTGTCGCCACCGGGGCTCACATTTGCTCACCGCAAACAAACGCACTGGGAGTGAGAAAGCGATCGCGGCCAGTCGCGCTGACCACACGGCACTCCCAACGCGACATGGATCCACTGAAACACTGTCGTAGCCGCTCCATCTCTCTCTCTCTCTCCCTCCTCCCATCCTTTATCGGCAGCATGGTGATAAAGTCAACAAACGCAACCAGCCTCTATCCCGGCCTGTAACAGCGGCCAGCGGCTTCACATGATTACCTGATATTAGCTGCGCTCGCGCTAATGGCGTGGGTAAATACGTGTGAGGGCTTGCGCGCCCGGCCAACTAGAGCTGACCGGGCCGATTGGCATGGGGACCTTTTGCACCTCGCGGGTGAGGCAACACACGAGCCTTCGTGTAAGCGCTGCGCAAACACGCCCGGCCGCGTCAAGAGGGTGCAACGGTGTGCTTGTGCAGGCGACAAACGGTGGCGTATGCATGCTTCACTCGGTGCGCGTGTGTGCGCGAGTGCCCACCACCGACATTCCAATCGGTGCCGGGGATTGGAAGCCGCTTGCTGTCGGGTATGGGGGAGGTTTTTTTTGGTTGGTTTGTTGTGTGTTTTTCCTGAATGCATTTTCTTACAGCGGTACGGAAGCGAGCATGCGGAGGTTTTGGAGTTCGATACGCCTACATGGGTCGCTCACTGGACCATCAATCGGTGGGAAAATAAAACAGTGCAACTGCCGCCCATTTCGACCGCGATGTAGTGGAATGGTTGAGTGTGTGTGTGTGTGTGTATATTTACTGTAGCTCTCTGATTATGGTGTTGTGGGGCCTCTCCAGCTTGAACGAGTTTTGTTGACCTGGAGCGACAGTAGTCAAACGTTTAATCTCGAAGCGCATGGGCTTGGTTGATTTGATACAAACCATGCGTTGGCGTCATTGCCTGGAAATAATTCTCATTTTGCTTCCGTTTTCAACATTTGACTGTTCGCTTCACGTGTTTCAGATAAAGCAATGCCCAATTTCAATCAATATTTTGATTTTTTCTTTACGACGTTCTGACATTTATAGGAAACTTAATCAAAAAAGTTTCAAAATCAATAAAAAAGCGAATCAATGAAGTGAAGCTTATTATAAAAATCGAATGTTCCTGCTTTCATTAAAAGATGCCTTTCCGAGTTTTGAGCTGTTAAGGCGGTAGCTACATCACATGATTGATGATAACCTGGCACAGTAATATTAGATTATTAGAGCTCGAAACCCATACTGAAATTCCTTTGAATGTGAGCAGAATTTGGGCGTCCGTATTTATCGGCACTTGTTGTTTTCATGCTCATTGAAGCAATATTCTCCTTCCTTCCTGCTTTTGATGGCCCCACTGAGTATGGAACAAACATCCGTATTCTTGTTACGATATTTTAGGTATCAGACAAAGTGTAATTCTATCAGCTTTAAGTGCGAATGTGGTACAATTTGGGAGAGAGATGTACCACGAGCTCGGTTTGGTGAACCTGACATCCTAATCTGATCTGACGAAGGCGAAGGCCTACATGACTTAACGCCTTATGATCCCTTACGCCCTTTTAATGTGAATGTCCAGCTTCATCGCCTAGAATGTACATATTAATAATCCCTGTGATGATTTTAATTACTAGATCAAATGGAATAAATCCAGACGAAGATCAAGGAGCATGGTTTCTAGATGTATAGCAAGTCCAGAGAAAATATATCCAGAGAATATAGCAAATAATGCAAAACACTCAATCTTCATTCGTGCTTGAATAACAAAATACCAACAATATACGCCTTTTCTTACCATTCTATATCCTTGAATTATACCAGCAGGTTTCCAGAAGCAGACAAATATGGCATCGAAACATCTAGTCTCCTCAGTTTTGATGCATTATGTTGAACTTGACGTCACCGAGGTACCCGAACTCCATTTGTTACCTTCCAAACAAGCCTAGCGTGAATAAAAGCTAACCTCATTAACGAAAACGACCGCCGGTATTAAACAGCATTGATATAACAATCACCTGACTCGAGGTGCGTTCTTACGAAACGATAAAGCTTCAAATAGTCCCGTTTATATGTCTCACATAAGACAAATGTTGCGACACTACACGCGGATAATGATGGAACCAATGTCCTTCGAAGGTACGCATCGCCGCAAGGCCAGCGCGACGGATTAGACAACGCACCGCTTTTTGGCGCACTTTTGGTGCCTGTCTTTCTCTTTCAACAAACGAGTTACGAGCTACTAATTCCACCACGTGGTCGTCCCAACAAAAATGGGTTGAGTTCGCTTGACGCACCGGGTGGCCAAAGACGTACTGCGCAGCGCGCCAAAAACTACCTCGCCAATACAACCGGGACGGGCACGATATTAATGATGAAACCGTCCAAACTCGGCATCTTTGCAATCCGGGGCATGTGGGTACCGGTTTACCCGGATTGATATATGCAACGGTGTCCACGTGCGCCGTCTTAAGTTCGGGTATTGCTGGAATGCACTCCACACACATTGACATTGAGCGCCGGCAGGTTTTGGGACAGGTGAGTGAGCGGCAAATCGACACGTTGATCGATTAGGTTTCAATTATCTAGCTTCGGTGACGTCAATGAGAGGGGAGCATGGGGAGGAGGAGGAGGAGGAAGCGGACAAATCTTCAAATCCGTTCCACCGATCATGCTGCGAAAGGCTAATGCACTCGACAGACCGGCACTTTGCGAAGGGTACATTCGAACGACATTCCGACTGGCGGAAGGTAGCAAGACAAGCTTCGGCCGTAGGCTCTGCTGGTTGCTGGAAGTTAGGAGTGCGTACGCGCGGGAGGAGATTTCTCTGAAGAAGTAGATGAATGAGGAATTAGGGAGGTTCATTATAATGATCTATTTTTAGACCATTACAAACTGTGGTGAAATACGTTGCTCACCGTTTGACATTGAACTGTTGATGCAGAGATCTATGGAGGTGGAGTACACGCGGAACCACCAAAAAGGATACCCCGCACTGTTACGAATCATGTGGTCTGTCCAAACCTGCCCAAAACAGGTTCGTTAAACACGGCTTACCATGTTAATTGTAGGCACGTGGAGCCTCGTGGAGCGCACTAGATACATCTTTTCATGGACGGAATCATATGATACGGCGCAAAGTAACTGGTTAAGAGAACTGGCGGAAAAATTGGGAACCTGTTGGCGGGTGAGTATTTTATAGATTGAATAACGTGGATTTGCCGTCCACGTGCTCACATTAAATTCGATTTGAGCTCACAATGTCCCTGTTTGGCACAGGTTAGCGAAAGAGAGATCTGCACACAATTATCGAAATATGTTAGCATCCACCTTCCCTGACGTCAATGGTAACCTTGGCCAATTGTAACAGGCGATGCGGATTTGTCCAGTTAGAAATTACTCTGTTGGGGGACATTCGGCACCCAAATAGAATGATAAATTGAACGTACACTTTACTTTTGTCGAAACGTACATGGTTACCTGATATCGAGTCGGCCTGATTTCGCCTGATTCCGGACGTTAATCGTTGGCGCGTGTAGCCTCAAAAAAGGCAACTGCGTGCGAGTTGACAATGAGATGCACATAAACTTCATGAAAGAGAGATATTTGGCTGGAGCTTGCCCACCGGCTCCGATGACTAACAACGATTGTGGTCCACGTGCGCTTCAAAGGTTGTAACACACTCATAAATCGTGCTAATCTCAATTGTGACGTCAATTTTGGCCTTTGAAACTGCAAGTTGTGTATTGTGCACTAAGGATTAAGTATAGCACGGCTTTCTGTTGTTCACGGTCTTTTTGTTTAAGCTGAATGACGTACTAGTTTTTGCAGTTTATGTTTGTTTAGTAGGGATAGGTTTGGCTATACGAAGACAACACATTTGAGAACTTTTTCGACATCATATCTGTAAAATTGGTTAAACTCAAGAACAAGACAAATTTTCAATCGTGAGCACCCTTGTGGAGCTTACTGCGGATCTTTAGCACTATTATTACCATTGCTTACATTTTCGGCAATTTTAATAAATTAACGGTTTTTTGAGAATATGTAGGTAAAACCTGGTGAAAGAACGAAAATAAATGCAATATAAATCTTTTTTTTTCTTATGGTTCAAGCTGGTGATGAACGAAGGGCATCTAATACCTTAAGCAAGGGTAATAGAAGGGATGACCTAGTGGTACAGTCGTCAACTCGAACGAAATGCCCGTCATGGGTTTAAGCCTAGAATGGACACTGTACCCCTTAGCAAGGATTGACTACCCAGCTGCGTGGATATGCATTAAGTCTCGAAAGCCTGTATAGGCCGGCATGTCCGCATAGGACGTTACGCCAAATAAAAGAAGAAGAAGAAGGGTAATCGAAAGACATAAACCATCCAGAAATTAGAGAAAGCATTGCAATATGCGAGAAACTGAACAATGGGCAAAATAGCAGCATTGCGTTACGGTATGGTATTACTCGCTCGACGCTGATGAGGAACTTCACGAAACCCAATATCTTGGCACGACTTGAACAACTATGATTAACGAAAAGAAGAGGTATTGATATGACATCAGTCAGGAATAGAACCCCCATCGAATAGATTACAAAGATCAAAATAATGAATTTTAATTTTTCAAAAAAACTGCTTGATCTATTATAACAAGTCCATCAAACATACTGTGAACGCGGAAATTCCACGGAGTAATTGTTGGAGAACGAAGATATAAACTATTCTTCTGTTATTATTAAGTTATAAGCTAGAACAACGTCAGTTGCTAGAGCTCAATATTTCAAATTCTGCATTCTAAGATGTGTTACAAGCGGCGCTTACTCTATTGTCTAATTCACGGCGGAATGAACTGTCGTTGCAATTGGCCAAGAATTGGTTTATGTAGGTGAGTTTTTGCAGTTTTTAGTTAATATTTAGATTTCTTTACAATAACTTTCAAATAGTTTACCTTTCACTTACGTTGTATAACTCAATGCTTCTGTAACCTTAATTTCCTGATCCTCAATATTCTGAGCCGCCCGTTTTTGTGTGCGCGACATGGCCCCGCCCAGCTCTAAGCTTGTTTAGCCTATTATAGACTATGGTGAAATACGTTGCTCACCGTTTGACATTGAAATAGATGTCGCCGAGGGTCCCGTTTTTGCTTCCCGGTTCTTAATCAAATAGAAAACAGGCAGACAGCGACTACGGTAGCAATGTGTAATGAAGGATGTAATTGTTTATTTCTTTTTCAAGAAAGATAGTGGTACACCGTGAACCAAGGGGAGCTATAAATGTTCAAGACATGATTATAGACTTAAAAAGACCAAAACTCTATCGTGATAAGAAAGTGGGGAGATTGAAAATTAGCAAACAAATTCAACGGTTAATTATGTTTAATGAGGAGTCCTAGAAGTCCTTTCAAAGGAAATGATGCACGTGTATTGATATTGCATTTTGATTTTCTTTTTGCTTTTTTTTCTTAGTTTCCTAAGGAAACATGTGTTCTGTGCAAGAAATCATAAAAATATTGCTTTTTTTTCTAATTAGCTGTGGTTGAATTTGACATTTACATTATTCGAGCAATGACGAAGTAAAACAAAATGTTTTAAAAATAGTCATATATTATTAACCCGTTAGCAACATCCTTTGAGCACTTGTATAAAGAAAGGCACTAGTGAATGCAATAAAGCAAAATGTAACTGTGATCAACAATGATAGCAATGATTTCAAACAATTCTCCCTTATCAGACAGCGCGTTGTAACAGAAGCGAATAGGCAAGACAGCTACAACATTGTCTTTCGACCCATGCCGCATAGACCTCGAACCTTCTGAACTAGAACAAAAGCGAAAAAGAATGCAAGATGCCTCAATCGGTCGTCTCTAGTTGATAAAAGTTTAATTGTTGCGCTTGTTCATATGCTATTGGCGGTACCATGCGATAGCGATCAGGAAATAGAAACACTCGATGAAGCGATTGATATTTCTATCAGCCTGTTTCAGTTTATTAGAAACAGTTTCAAACATAACGCTAGTGCAAGCAGTTTTTGTTATAAATCATTATACCCACAAAAAGTATGTTGCTTCCCTACCAGTCCACCGAATCACGACAGTCAAACGACACGCTCGAAAAATCTACTCGCGACGCGTTTGCACCGCCCGCGAGGCCGTTCGGTTTTGCCAGCGGTCGGCCTTTCCCAACCGGAACCGTCTTGCGGTTGATTATTTAATTCCTGTCCCCACTCGCTCGTAGCCGTCACGGCGTGATCGGCCGGATTGGCATTATCGCACCGCCACGCATTCGCTCTCCTCTCTACCCAACCCCTTTCCCCAGTAAGCCCACTCAAAAACTGTAGACTGTGATCATTAAATATGCCAATTAGACAAAAGTACGATTGCCTTCCGATTGTGCCGCGTTTGTGCGTTAGCAACACACACACACACACACACCCGCAAGCAGCAGCAGCACCTCCAAATCTGTTCCCTCTCCTCGGCTTATCGCTCTTCGATCACACGGGGCTACAAAAAATTACACAGCCAGAACGGAGACGAGACGTCGACTAAACCGAGCCTTGGTTTATGGTGGGCACCCGTCAACAGTGACCGAACCGGTCAGCAGGGTTGGCACGGCAAAAAAAAACGAGTCCATTTTGAAACACTCCCGTCTAAACAAACCCGCAGCAATCGGCAACTGGGGCACCCACAAAAACCCAATCTAATAGAGTCAAACTCACGCTCACACACGCTGCTCAGCCGCACGTTTGACGTGATTCGGGGCTTGCGCGTGCGCCTACCCTACCCGATAGGCATCTGATAGGTTGGCTGGGGTTGGAGCTTGGAAGCTTAGATTTTTAACAAAAACCCACTTAGCTAGGTCAGTTCTCCTGCCACGGTTCTTCGACGGCCGCTTCGCTGCCACGCTGCCGTTGCTGTGGGCTGGGGCGCGCTGGAGCTCGTTTCCGTTTTCGTCAACGACGTGTGCCGGTGCGGTGCGGAGCTGTACATTTGCTGCTACGATTATTTACCTCTCGTCCAACTATTGCTTGATTGGGCACAGAAAACAAAGGCAATAGCCAACAACGGCAAGCAAAAAAAAAATGCAAAAAAAGCTTCACAAGGCACGCGCTCGTACACGCGGACACTCGACACCTGTCGGGAAAGTGGGTGCCCGGGTGGGCAAAAAATGGTACGAATTTTTGCAAACTAATGCACCCCGCAAACAGAAAAAAAACTGGCAATTCACAGAGAAGTAAATAAATAAAACTTCATTCTTTCAAACCGTGGCCACCTTCAGACGTCCGCCGGAGTGACTGACTGCACGTCGCGTTTAATGGACTTTAGAGCCGGGGAATGTGCGCATTGATTTGGTTTGACTTTTTGTTTTTCGACAACTTGCAGCACTTTAGGCATTTTGGTGTTCGATCTATTTGCTTTTTAAACTTGATGCAGGTGGGTTCTTTTTTTCGTAAGCCTTCTTTTTGGCACAAAGTATGATGGATAATGTTGTTGTTTTTCTGTTTGCGGGACAGTTGTTTTGCCCAAATTGATTTAAATTGCGTTCCAAATGAGAGTCCCCGCCGCTGGGGACAAAGTCCGTCCATTGGGTTTATGTGCATGAGAGTTTGTGAGTGTGTGTGTGTGTGTGTGTGTGTGTGTGTGTGTGTGTGTGTGTGTGTGTGTGTGTGTGTGTGTGTATCGTAAAAGTTGCAAATGACTGTAAAAAAGACCAACAATAACAAAAAATGCAGAGTGAACGTCAAATTGCTGTCAATGCACCAAAAAAAAAAAAAAGAAACGATGGAAATGAAACAGTGGGCCATACTTATGGTGACAATGCTGAACCTGAACCTGGTGATTTTAATCGTTCAGTTCTTTTTTTGTTGCTGCCATCATTAGGTACTTCCTCACCGACCTTTCTGTGCCAAATGTGTCCGGTAAGCTTGCCGCCTTGCCACGGTCCAGTACCGATCCCGTCAGCCTCAGGAACGAACGATGCTCAAATAAAATCGGCTTGGCGCAGGTCAGGCGTGGTGGACCGGTCGAACAGGTCCGCCCGGCATTGCGGACAGGCTGAGGCTTAATGCCTCTGCCCGTCACCGGAAAACGTTGCAGCGCGTAAAAACAATGCTGAGCAAAGAAACAATCGCGATCGTTAGGAGGTGTTGTGCTCAGCAAGTGGTGGTGATTGGTGTTAGAATTGCTTCGACTATCCCCGCCAAAAAAAACGATGGCAGTCTTACAAATTCGAGCCGATCAAGGCCTCGGACACATAGTACACTGTTGAGCGTCCCGTACACGGTGAATTGAAACGATTGTATCAATTATAAAGGCATTAATTACGCTTAATATGCAACCTACTCGAAATCAGTGAGGCATCAATGGTGGATTTAATTCGTTTTTTTTGTTTTATTTCACTTTAAATCTTACATGAATGCATGACTCAACTCCTTGGAAGTTGTTAAAAATGGAATAAAAACAATGTATAGTTCCAGAAAGTTTCTACCGCTTTTTGGCAAATGTATTCTACCTCGAGCTACTTTTTTGGACACGAATTGGGTCAGAACAGAACTAGGGTATGTATAAATCGTGTTACAAAGTCGAAAAATAAGGATATTCTAGATCAGACAGAACTACACAAATAAAAATCTTTCGTAATACAGGGAGAGTGTATGTTTTAGCAAAGTTTAATTTAGATTCTTTATTTAGATTCACATTATTACAGCTTCGGCCGTATTTTCCAAAGCTCATTATGAAAACAGAATAACTCAATTATTAAAATAATTATTAAATAAAATATAAATTCCTGTCAACTGATTGCTTCTATATCGTCCACAAATTTCATTAGACAATTTATTCCGTACAGATTAAGTACTTTCTTCTTCTTCTTCTTCCGTTTGATTTAAGCCGGCATATACAGGCTTTCGAGACTTATTCTGTACCATCCAACCGAATAGCCAGTCCTTGATAGGGAGGAACGGTCCATTTTGGGATTGAACCTTTCACGGACATGTTATTGAATCGTTCCAGTTGACGAGTGTACCACGGGGGCGTCACTTAAGACTTCAGACATTTAATGTACATGTGTGATTAAGTTTCTAACTGCATTGTGTTCAAATAAGAGCAATACACGTTCATATCTTTCGGCTTATTTTTGTAGCTCTTATAGTTCCATTTCTCTCCATCTTGCATGGATCAAAAACCGTTGTTTTTAATGGAGTCATTTATTTGTCTGTAGGTTCATTTAACATTTCAACTAAGCTTTTGCTTTGAAAATTTAATTAAATTCCATTCCTACCATATTCGTTATTAATCGTTCATCTAATAGCTCCTCCTTCCTGCATTTCATTAACCAAAGTCCTTATCATCATCGTTGCACTTCCCGCAAACACGTTCGACTGTGCCACGTGTACGTTATGACACGAGAAACCGCACCGGTGTGATGGTTCCTTGACGTGACTATTTGTCCGACTGACACGACGCTTTAGAAGGAACATGATTCCCGTGCGGTTACGGCGCTTGATTTCGCGGGGTATAGAATTTCTCGCACCTAATCAACGTGCCCGTAGGTGCGTTTTGCCCGAGATTGTCAAACGAGCGGATGGATTGATCAGTTGCAAGTAGCTTCTTTCAGGCGAAACACCCAGTAGCATCGTGGCAGATCACATCGAAAACGCACCGATCAACAGTTTCACCTCCCCTCCAGCGCCACCAACGTACGATTGCAACATTGTTTAAGGCCGCCACGGGATCGGTATGCATGCGTCCCTGCACTACCCACACTACCCGGGATCATTAAAACTACATCAATCAGCTCGCCCGCCCACCCGTGAAGCAGCAGCAAGGTGTCAGGTCTATGTTGTGCCCGTGGCGCGCTAACCGCACGACATGTGCCCGGTGGTTTTGGCACCCTTGCCCGGGCAGGCCGAGATTATTTATCATTTTCATCGCCACCTTGCATACCCGCCGCTACCGGCTTGACACTTGACGTATTCATTAGATTGCCATGCAAATAGCCCGCGGAACTCGGGCCGCCGGGGAACGCCTTCTATGCTGCTGATTTGCAATGCATTAAGGGGGACAACCCCCGATCTAGCTAGTCTGTTGCAGCATTAGGAGCATAAATAACAGAAAAAACACAACCTTTCCTTGTCGTGAAGTTATCCTTCGCATCTAACGAACCGATCGTACATGCACACCATTTGCATTGATTGGGGAGGGGGCTGCACCGGCCCAATCCAGCCCAAGGGCACCGGGCGCATGAGCTACAAGCGCGCGCTTGCTGAATCGAATGCTCGAACCGAGCGCTTTTGCTAATAAAAACGCACCTACGACCAGGCAACAACATCTCACTGGCCACTGGCGTTGGCCTGTCGGCTTGGTAAGGCCTCCGTCTGCACGCCAGCGTTCTAATCTTACCCGGTTTAATTTTTAAAAAGCGAGAACTAAAACTCCCGGCCGTCGATAATGAAGAGCGGAACGGGATTTCGTTCGTTTAATTAGCAGTGTTCCGCTTTTGTTCTTTTACTTGCGAGTGCGTAATCTCTTGCGTTTCGCTTGACGTGGTTGAAAGAATTGGGAGATAGCACAGATGAACCGATACCCTTCGCTAGCCCTACGACGCGGACACGGTCAGGGAAGGTCACGGCAAAGTTTGAAGTGTTTCCTGGAAGTTCAGGCTGTTCCTAGTTGCTGACGAAATAGAACCGCATGGGCAATCGCAGCAGGCGTCACAACCGTATATCCCTCGCAACGCACAATCGCACGATCACAGTAGCCAGTGGAACCGACCACACAAGTTTACCCCAAAAAACCCGCCATGTCGCGAAACGAAATTAAAAAGTCGAAAATACCGAAACCATGCCCGACCGAGCAGGAGCTCGGCCGGGAGGAAGAACTCCTCGACGAAACGATACCGCCGAGCGAACTGTTCCACTGTACCAGCTCACTGCTGGCTAGCGAATCGCTGTACACCGCCACGATCGACGGACAGGAGTGTCAGCTTCCGTTCGAGGTGCTCCCGGAAGTGTCCTCTTCCGTCGTGAATCTGGAGGATACGGCCATCTCGCGCCAACCATTTCCCTGTCCCGCCGGGGGGTGCCGGCAGCCGTGCTGCTTGTTTATGTTCGCCACACACGTCGCCTTCGACCACCAGGAGGTGCTGGTGGACACACTGTGGCCGGGCGAAACCAACACCGTCCTCATAGACCCGTACACGGAACCGACGGACCAGCCGCGCTGTCACAGGCTTCTGCTTCTTAGTGGCAAAATAAGGTAAGTCAAAGCAAATGACGACAACTTCTGAGTATTTCCTGAAGATGGGCCTCTTTATATCGCACACCTACCAGAGGACTTGGCGATGGGAAGCATCGGGATAAGCTGCCGTTTGCGCTGATGTCGTCGAAATGTTCCCTCCACGGCTCGGACCGGCTGGTGCTGTGGATTACCGGTCCCGATGCGGGCGATGGCCACCGGCAGCAGTACACGCTGGAGGCTGGAAAGAACGAATCCTCCCGGCTGGTGATGTACGCGGTAGCCTTCAGCGGTGAGATTGTGCCGCTGCACGGCTCGCAGGACGCGGCGGAGCTGCACCGGTCCGGCGCTGGGCTGGTCGTACCCGAGCAGCAGCTAGACTTTCTTACCGACAGCCGCACGAAGCTTCTGGAAGTTTGTGTGCATTTCTATTGATAACCGGTCGGACGGTCGGGCGTGATGCAAATCGCGCATTTTTGCCGGTGGACTTGCGCGAATAATTCATCAGGAAACGCCTCCCTCTCGCGGGAAATGGTTCGGTTGGTTCGCAGTACAAGCTCTGGCCCCGGCGGTGCATGGGGTTAATTTGGGTTTCGGTGAAATGGTCAATGGCGCACACATCCATTAGCATCATCGTGTCGAGGAGCAGTAGTAAAAATCGTTGCCTGAAACGTGACCGTTCGTCGATGTTGTTGCTTTATTATGATGCGCGTGTGGGTGTGGCGGGGGTACACGGTGGTACTTGCGTGTGTCTTTTTGTCAATAGTTTGCAAGCATCAATGATTGGCCGTATGTAAATGCAGAGAAGAAGAGTGCTGGCCAGTGCCTTGCGCTGAAATTAGCACATTTCACTTCCATTTCATGGCTTCTTCTTGGTCGGTGGGAAGGTCGAATGTGAAATCTTGCCAGTCTCCGCGGAGTATAGTTTTGCATGTCCAGTGTCCTCTAAATGTAGCTGGGAAAGTCCACATCATTATATTAAAGGCACGGAGAGTTGAGAAAAAACTGGATCGTTTTTGTCGTGTTTCTAACGAACCCTTCTAACTACCAATCTTATCAAGTGTTCTTCCAAATCAAACGGCAGAACAGTGTTTTGCCCGGCGGTGTTTAACCTTCTCGAATGATTTTTTTTCTCTTCTTCTAAACGTTTTCAGCTAGCAATAGAACGAACGGCAAAACAAAAACAAAATACCTCTTCCCTTTGTACTTCTACCGTGTGCGGTGGAAAGGCAACCGAGGCCGTCCGTGGTCGACACTGCCAACAAAGACAAACAACCAACGACGGCGGCACTGGCTGGCGACAGCTCGCGGTAGGTCGAAATAGTGCATCCGCTGACACACGCCACACACGCCGGCTTTCGTCTTCTTCGTCGTCGGGGTGGGGTGAAGGGTGGTCTAGGTTTTCTTACTTTGTATAACAAACTTTCGCCACGTTCGCCGCTATCCGCTGCCGCTTGCCTCCTGGCCGCCCGTGTGCCGTTCGTGCCGTTCAACCGGTGGCCGATTGGCACGGTTTAGACTCGCGGCCAAAGTGGTCGCATGCCAGTGTTGGTTTACAGTATGAGCGGCGGCACCGAGAATGGTGCTAACTGGCTGTTTTAAGCTAATTATGGGACAATATGTTCTACCTAGTCAAGGCAGGTTTTACCAAAGAAAACCCATTGGAGTCGTTGTGGAAATTGGATTAGACGTGTTTTAGTTGGTATAATTCTAAACTAATTCTACACAAAAACGGTCAATCATTTTGTGTAGCCTTTGGTATAAACGGCGACATTATTGTTTTGTATTTTGATTTGATTGTTTAAATTTACAGAAGGTCAAAATCAAAATAAGCAATCTGATGTATTTTGCTTATAGTTATGACTTAAAAAAAAAAAATGGATACATTTTACCTCGCTTTTCTGGCACCATGAGTTGTTGAAGTTGCTGCCATCAAAGTGTTCAATACTACGCAAGGCACAACATGAGTGTTCTTATACAACGCTAGAGACAGTCATAATGGAAAAAATGATTTGATGTAGTTATAGCTGACAGTCCTACCTATTTATAGCCGTTATCGTTCAAGTTTGTCTCGAAGGTACCAACCTTATACAAAGTGGATTAAGTTTTGCCATTAACGTACTTTTTTTCTGTCTGTAAGGTATTAGCTTTTTACTCTAGTAGAAATTATGATAAATTTTAAAGGTATTTCAGAATTTTCAGAATTTCAGAGAACAGCTAGGTTACACTATAATACCACCAAATCCAAATCTATAATTTCTTTGTTTTTTGTTATAAAATTGATGAAATTAAAACATGTTTGGAGGTAACAGTTTTCGCCTGAAACTACATACTAGTGTTGGCCGTTCCGGTCCGAACCTAGTAAAAAAGTTCCGTTCTTTATGTAGGCCGTTCCGTTCCGATCCTTTATACAAAATCGTTCCGTTCCGTTCATTCCGTTCTTTCCGTTCATTCCGTTCCGTTCCGTTCATTCCGTTCATTCCGTTCCGTTCATTTCGTTCTTTCCGTTCATTCCGTTCTTTCCGTTCATTCCGTTCCATTCAATTCGTTCTTTCCGTTCACTCCGTTCCGGTCTTTGCCGCTTCAATATTGTTAGCAAAGTGCTATCGTTCGTGCGTTCCGTTCTTTGAAAAAACCGGCTTTGTCCGGCTGTTGCTTGCTGCATGCAAGATACTTGTTCACTCTTTCTCGCACACAGTATGTGTTGCCTGTGCACTCTCCCATGCTCATAGGAATATTCATTACACTTCGTCGCGTCGCGTCGTTTATAAAAATCGTGATAAGCAAAACCAAAAATGGTGTTGCATTTGGTATTATGGTGCAATTTATAACATCTATTATACTTTTTGTTATAATTTAGCTTATCTTAACTAGACAAATAATTATTATAAAATTTAAATATGTACTCATATGGCAGAACGGGTTGGAAGAGATGTATTATAATATGTGATTATGAATCCGCACGATAGCCGTGATGTTGTAAACGATTTATGTGAAAAAAAACTATTTGTTTTAAGTAGTAAGTGAAATTCAAATAATTAGTCAATCTCGTGATACAATCGTCAACTCGTACCACTCAATAACATCGGCATGGGTAAAAGCCTCGAATGGATCGAGCCCCATACGCTGGGATGATTATCCTGCTATGGGCATTGAAGTTACTGATAGCCAAGCTTATTAGTGGTACAGGAAGGCTTTGACCGAAAATGGTCGTCGCATCTAAAAAGTTTAAAAATGCTAGATAATAAATGCATGCTTTATATTAGCACAGCTGGTACAGGTTACTGGACATAGGTTGAACCCATCTGCATTTGGTGATTTCAGCATGATGATTTAAGAAACGCCTTTTCATATCCTGTATCAAGTAACAATCCCCCCCCCCCCCCGGATGACAGTTTGGCTTCTAAGCTCTGGGCCGGTTCTTTTGCACCCCAGGTTCACGTTCCGTTCTTTTTGAAAAATGAACTAGTTCCGTTCCGTTCCTTTTTTTTAACGAAATTCCCAACACTACTACATACCAACATCTTCACGGCTTTGAAACTTGCAAAATCGCAAACCAATCGTAATATTTCATTCAATTCTGTCAATTAATTGATTGATTATGTGACGACAGAAGGTGACTAAGTTTGGAGCACACAGATTCAAAACTAAGTTAATATTGAAAAAGTGAAACCTTTGACATTTTTTAAACTAAGTAAAAACTAGTTAATAATAGATAGAAAAACTAGATAATAATTAAAAGCTTGTAACACACTTGCAAAAAATTGTTATATTTGAGGCAAACAGTTTATCGTAATTTTAAAGGGTTTTCCAAGCGCTTTGGAATGTTTCTAGGAATGATTTGCATTCTGAAAATTCATAGGTATTTCCCACGTGTATTTTTGTGTATTTCCCATGATCTATTGGCATGAGGATTGGGAAACATCCAAAGTTCTTTGGGAAACAACCAAAAAAACATGGACAGTTCTGAAATTACTAAGTTTGTATTCAGTTCCGATTATCAATTAGTTGATACAGTAAATAGTCAGCAATGGGAAGATGTCCTGATATTTGAATATGATCATCGGTTAATTCATCTGAATCACGGTGTTTTTTAAATGCTCTGACTATCCCTGCATCGTTTTAAGTGTTTGTCAACATCATCATATAGGTTCTTTTAGGTAAACAGGATGCATACTGTATATACATAAACCGATACTTATTTTTTTGCATACTCCTGTTCACCAGCCCCGTATCATCCATCAACCTTCCTTGTTATCATCCCTCGTCCCAAACCGTGGCGAGAAACCTCACGTCGACCAACGCGCCATCCAACGGTACACGACGGGGTAACACAATACAGCTCGCTGGCAGCAGCGTAATTCCCATCGAACCATCGACCTCCCACTGACACACACACACGAGGGCTCCCAATGCCCCCTCCTCCTCGCCATCCTTTACCAACATTGCGCGAACCGAAGCGGAATGTGCGACAACGGATGTTTCTTTGCGCGATGCCGCCACCGTTGCCATCGCTCGTGTTAGCGCCCTGCCAGCCAATCCGTTTGCGATCGGGCGTCGGGGAGAGTGCTCGCGCGCACGCTTCGGCCTCCCGGTTCAATTAAAGCAAATTATTTATAAACTCATTTACATTGTTATAATTTTCGCGCGCGCGCGCGCCTTCGTTCGCTTTACCCCCTCCGTTTATGCCACCATCCAAGACGGCCCTGACAATGTCCACACACAAACACACACACACATTGCCAATCGGGCAAAACACAAGAGTGCCGGGGAGCTTCAGGAAAGGGGTGGTTCACGTGTGGTGTGGGCCACCCTCCCCCGAAGAGACGCACGGGCGGCTAAGCGCGGCACACGCGCTACGTTGGCAAATGTGGCGCGCGCTCGGTTTGTTATTCTAATGCACACACACACACACACACACACTCACATGCACGCAACAGTGTAATCGGACTTTGGCATTCGGTGCCGGGTCGCACGTCGCATAGATTGCCACCCCATTGGTGGCCATTGGCCGCCTTCGTCTTCGTCAGCTAATCGGCGAACTGGAGAACTTTCCGCCCAAACGGGAGGGCGATAGTGTGTGAGTGGTCGTGCGAAGCGGTCACGGGCGGAGGTCATGGGAGGTTAGACCGGACCCGCACTCGGTACGCAAACGCTGTAAAAGGTAAACTTTTGGTTAAACGGTCATTTACTGCTCGATTCATGCATACCGTGCCCAAAGCAACCCAGTCATTTTTGGAGTAAGCAAGTTCCTCAAACCCCTTACGCTGATAGTACTTCTAGGCGAGGACCCGCACCCGTAGTTGTATAATCAGGCAGAGAGATTGCTGTAGTACTTGGATTACATGGCCCATCAGCACAATATCCCTGTTCGAATTTAACTGCAGGGCGGGGACCGCTCCAAGTATCCCAATAAAACCAGCCGGGTCGTCTGGACCTTGGCCTCGATCGACGAACGCTTGTTGGGGCGTACGGCCAACCCTGGCTGCATTAATATTTATCGAGCGGTCGTCGCCATTCTAAAGAATGTCAAAACGCTTGCCGTCGAGCCCGTGAGCGTCCGGGATAATGCCGGTCGTCGGCCGTCCGTTCGGGGGTTCGTTCTGCTCATCTGCATTCCTGCCTTTGGGATGAGGTCCGCCCTGGGACTCCCGATCGCTTGGCCACGCTTACGTAAGTGTCAGTGGCATCGGGCTCAAAGGCGCACGCACAGAACGATCCCCAGAGAAAGTGCTGCGATGCGTCTAACGGAATCCTGTGCGTCTGGAATGAGTAACAGGCTTGATTTGAAACGCAAATGCGTTGGAGGCGGCAAGCGAGACAGTTCTCGCAATTTCCTCGAGGTCCTGTAGACTCGTAGGACCTACAGATAGGTTGGGAAGGGCGACTTTCTGATCTGACGGAAGCAAACGCAACGGAGAGATTTGATTGACGCAACGCATCATTTTAAATTCTGCAAGACATCTCAAGCATCGTCTCGCAAGAAGAGGGTTTTGATGGTTTTTATTAGAACTGATCTGATGCCTTTTTCCCAGCATTCATTCTGCCACAGCTGAAGATCTTTGTCAATGGAAAATATTTTCCAACTCTACACCTCGACGATGCTAAACTCCGTCATCAGGCAGGACATCTTGGCCTGCGACGTGATCTCGAAGAACGCCTTCCAGTCGCCCACGAAATCTGGCGGTATCTCAATGCCAAAGTCACCGACCGGTAGCATCGCAAACGATTCCGTGTGCTAGTGAGGCGGTACGGAAGGTGGCAGTGTTTAGTGCATACGTTTTCTGCCACATTTTCCACGACTTTCTACTTACCCCCTCCGGGAATGGGCAGCCCTTTTTCTCCATCATGCTGGTGATGACAAACCACGGTTCCGTGCTGACCTGCAGCAGCGGGCATAGGTCCAGCACCTTGCGGCCCAGCAGCGCATCGTTCCAGGTGCCCTGCTCCAGCCGCTTGGTGTACACGTTGATCTTGACACGTACAATAGTAGGGTTTTATCAGTGTCACATTATCTTCGGCAGTTTGCAATCACTAAACGCACAAAATACCTTACCTCGACGGGACTTTCTAGCGCACGGTTCAGGCGCACCATACCGTTCAGTACCATGCTGTCATTTTCGTCCGGTATGACCTGCAGCTCGGACAGATCGAGCATCAGCTCACTGTCCATCGCGTCCGGGCACGCTTTGAACGATTCGCCAAACTGTATGGCAAATTCACCCTGTTTGTTTGTGTGAGTAAGGATAAGAATTAGTTACTGCAGTGCTCAAACTACCTGTTCTAAAACGGTTCAAAACCTTTGCAAAGCTGAGCGCGAATAGTATCACGCCACTGCAAACTACTGGTGAGATGAGTCTATGCACGGTTGCTGCCATGTTGCGGCGTATGTGTATCTGCCGACTGATGGTTGAATATTTATAGATCTTTTGGAACTCGTTTTTGCTGGGAAGTACATGCACAATCAATGTGATTTACCCTGTTTGCACACTATCAGCCAGCCATCTGTAACAAGCTTTGACCATGTTTTGTCCGGTGGAAACATGGATAAGAGAGCATGTAGTAGGACTTGTTTCCGGCACGTGGAAGATGGATTATTCGGGATGGCTAACATGCAATAGGCTAGTGCAGCAATTAACGGAATAAAAATGTATTATTATGGATAAGACTTTACTGATAGTTTTGTAAAGCAGTTTGCTTCATAAATCCATAGAAAATTGCATTTAATTGTTCCACAGTCATCTAAATTAGTACTAGTTTTGACACTTTGGAGGTTGTAAATTTACATATTGGTCTGGATGACTTATCAAATATGGGCTGGTATCATTGTATATGTTCTTAGCTGGAACGAACGGCGCTCACAAGAAATTCTAGGGATGGCAACACATTTCTTGAGGCCGGTCTTACAACGCCACGGTAAATAACTGTAGCAACCATCTAGTACGCTAGGAAAATGAGTGTCGGGACGTACGCCGCCACTACTAACTAGTAGTGTGATTAGTAGTCACGATTTAATAATACCGGAAATGATCTTTTTGATTTTGAACATGGATTAATTCTGTACATTTTTGAGTGCCTTCATACAACTTGAGAATAATTCCTTTGTGTAGAGTTTCTATATTTTTTATGTATTCAAAAATGTTTGAAGTATGTCACGATTATGCTTCTAATTTTTTTTTTACTTGTGCCTCAAACTTTCGCGATATTCGTACAAAATTATATGAAAATCCACACAGTTTCAGGAGAAAATAGTTAGACAAACCAAATAAAATCGTGGAACATGCAATAATTTGTAGGAAATCCTGTAAAATCCATCCTGGAAAATGAATTTTACAAATACAACTCCGGTAAAATCAAATGCTCAATTTTCGATTATGCATACTGTCCTCCAAGTATAATATTAATGCGAACCGTGAAGAACCCGCGCATCTAGAACTTCCACGGAAGTCGAATTTCATGGTTTTTAGAGAAAAGATAGTAAATTTTCTTGTAGCTTTGTTAGAGGTAGGGTTTAGATCCACGCTAGAATAATTACCTGATGTGATTCTGACTGAAGATTACAATTTTGTACATTCTTGAACGATGTTTACAGTTCAATCGAACGATGATCAGTTCAATGATCAAACAACTGTCAAATTAAGTAGATCTTGTATATACGATTCCGCAATCAGGCAATAGACCTCAATAGCAATATCAACAATAAGGCTGAAACATTATGAATTTTGTACCAAATGAAGGGTGTTACGGACATTTGTTTTGTTATTCTTTGGTAGACTAACGCATTTGAACGCAAAGAGGGTCTAGTGGAACAAAACTAATTCATCTAAGGAGTTACGCAGCTGATGAATGAAAACGTACATCGTTCTGCCATTCCTGGAGAATGAAACCGTATAAGCTCTCCTAAAAAAAAAATTGTTTTACCAAATGCTACTATTTTTTTACAATCACTGACCGTACAAAAAATTACGACATTGCGTTTTACTTACTTACTTACTTATCCGGCGCTACAACCGCTTTGCGGTCTTGGCCTGCCTCAGGAATGTCCGAAACACATTGCGGTTTATTTAAAACAAAATTGAATTAAAATAAAGCAATACTCTTCGCTTAGGTATTTTTAAATTATAATTGCTTTTATTTTACCTCGCCTATTGAAACGCGACGTGCATTGAAAAGTTGCAAAAAATAAAACACCTAATTCAATTTCATGCCACGAAGCAATATTCGCACGAACCTGCCACAACCTTCCACCGATTTTTCGATTGTTGTTTCCGGGGTGGTAAGGTGGTAGGAAGAGAAGGGGCATCGGGAGGGAGGGGACTCAACCACCCAAACTATCGCACTGGCGCGCACACAACACGCATTCGTCAGCGAGCCATTTGAAACGTGAAAAATTACCCGCAGCAAGTATCGGCCATCAATCACTGGACCCTAACGGCCTGCGCAACAACTTCTAGCACCGACCGTCCCGACCTGCCCCCCGCCTCGTACAAGTGCCGCTAATTGCATTAGATCGCCACCATCGCCATCCCGCCTGTCGACAATGCCGGTCCGGCGCAACAATCATGCCCCGCGTGTAGCAAAAAGCCTCAATCAAACGGTCACCTGCGCGGGCAAATAAAATAAATAATACAAAGAAGCGAAACCCCCGCAGAACGGCCCCCACTGGCCGGGGTTGTGCGAAAGAAAACACGCCACAACCATCACCACCACCACCACCACCACCACTAGACGACGATGACGACCGTGCGACGAACGTTCGGGCGCGCGCGCGCGCTCTCGCGCGTGTGCCCTTTCCGAACGCGGTGCGGAATCGTCGGCGGAATGAAAAATTATCTCAAAATCGCACCATCGCACGTTTCCACGCGCCCGGCCGGGGGCGACGGTGGGAGCGGTGCTGCTGCCCCGGACCTGCCATAATTACGACAAAGTTGCCATGTACTTGTGTTGTTGTGGGCCGAGCCGCGGGTCGCGTTCTTTTGTCCGCCCGGAGCCGCCGCACTATCGCACGGCCGAAATATGGGCACGGGAGGGTTGGTGTTGTTTAGAGAGGGAGAGAGGAGGGGAGTGCGAGCGAAGAGTGGGAGCAGCAGCGGCGACGGGGTTTTCCCGTCACCCAGCACGACGAGCACGGGGGTTGGGGCTGGCCGCGCAAACGGTGCGCGGTTCCGAACACACGAGGCGCAACGCATCGCCGCTTCGCCGGTGGTCATTTGTGTGCGGATGAACGGGCGTGATCGTGCCGCCGTCTAGCTCCACTGGCCGTGGGAGAAGGGGGTAATAAGGGCGGGGACGCAAAAAAGCGCCACCCGTCTGTCACCATTAGTACACCCTCCCCCTCCCTGTACAGCGGCCTGTGAAGATGTACGACACAAATAAGCGTGTGCGCTTGTCAGCGGTGAAACAATGCGGGCGAGAGTGAGTGCGCTCGGCGGAGGTACAAACACGCGCACACACACTGCGTTTAGATGATCGTTTAACGGATGTTTCGGGGAGGGATGTTCGAGGGGGTGTGCAAATGGCATCGCTAGGAGGGGGAGCGGGTGATCTGAAGCTGAGCAAACATTGTACGGCGAAGCGAAACGGCGTGCGTTGATGGACGACTCTCGGCGCGGCACGACGGAAGCTGCGTGGAGGAACGTTCCCATCCCTTGTGGCTTGTGATTCGTGGTCACACAGATTGTGTGTGAGTCAAGCGCGGGCACGCTCGTGTTATCTGATGGTAAATTCAATTTAGTTTATGATATCGGGCTCCGGGGGTTTTGCTGCGAAGATACTCTATTGTGGGAGCTCCCATTTGTGCTTTTTTTTGCGTCGGATTAGTCATTTCTCAAGTGCAAATTAGATGGAAGTTTGGCTTCTTCTTTTGCGTAGTGACCTTCACACGGTCATACACGGACAGATGGAATATTCCTGAGCTTAATGTACCGAGCACAATCGAACAGTCAAAGTCTTTGCTACTGAAAGGACAATGCTGTTAAGTTTCGATCTCATTCGGCTTAAAGAATTCGATCTCATTACATTTATTAATTTCATTTTTGAACTATTGATTCTTTATGAAGACTTTATCGTTTTCTTAAATTAACAAATCAATTAAAACGTTTAAAAAGATGAATAAATAAAACGTTTAATTGATATCTTATTAAGTTTTTGGGAATGATACATTAAGTTTCTATTATATTATATTATATTTTTTATATTTGTTTACATTTTTTATTTATATTTTTAGAATTTTACTTTGTTCTTCATCTTCTTTTTCTGTTTTTTCTACTCTTTCTTCTTTTTTCATTTGTTTTGTTCTTCTTCTTTTTATCCTCCTGATTATCTACCAATTCTTATTTTTACTATTAATATTATTATTCTGCCATTACTACCACTATTTCTTTTAATATTACTACTTATTCTGCAGTTTAATAACACGTATCTCATCCACGAGCTTTATCTTTGTCATATCTTTGTCATATTCTTGTTTTCTTTTCATTTTTGAATGAATAAATTATAAATTATGAATAAATAAACTATTTGTTGCAAAATGAAACAATTACATAGTTGAAGGTGCAGTGTTAATTAATTTATAATCTAATTGCATTTTACAGGGGTTTCCAAGTCTGTTTCGAATGTAAACATTGTTATGTACCGCATGTAAAATGTTGTTCCCCATCGATCTGACATTTCATTTCCATCATAATAATTTTTAATTTCTACAGCATGATTTTCAACACTACTCAAGCTGGATTGAGTTTGACAGTGCTTTGTTATGTGTTGAAAATCGTGTGTTGAAACTGAAATTTCATTTTGAAACAAATAAACCAATTGACTGCTGTTGAAAAAAAAGCAGCTTGGATACGGTGAATAACAATGTTTACATTCGAAACTGACTTAGAAAACCCTGTAATGAAAAATAATGTTTACACTTGTCCTGTTCTATCCAATAAAAAGAAAAGGAAAAGCTATTAAGTCGAAGATTGCTCAACTAAACGATGCAAAACACGTCAAAAGCCCAAAAATAACCACGCACAATCTCTAGACACTAGTGACAAGTGAACAGAGGTAATTTAAAAATGTTCATATTGCATAGTTTTTTTCTTCCTCTCGCTATACTCTGCGCTGGTACACTCACTGTTCTAAATCTAGAAAAAAGTAATCGCACAAAAGGCGCCACCCGTAAGATAAATATTTAATTAAGACGATCCGATAGTCCATCAATCGACCGGACACCCGCACGTACAGTGATGCAACGCTAATGCACTTCCCTATCTCCTCACGTTAATCCAGTCCAACAACCTCTCACCGTCGTGGTGTTAATTCCTGCCGGAAAAATGTACCATTTTCCCTAAAAACCCAATTTTCCTACCGCTCGTTCCTAAGCGCTAATCCACCACCACGATTCCCACTAATCGAAGCGTACACGATCGACCACCCCAGCGGGAACGGGAGCGAGGTCGGGGAAGTGAAAAACTATTGCCCCACGAGCCGACCGTGAGAAGATGCTGCCGCATGTGTCCTGAGAAGGAGAGGGGGAGAGGAGGGGGAGAAGGAAGCAAAGTGGTGGCACGGGAGTGCAATCACATGCAAACACACACACACACATGGGGCGGCGAATGGCGGTTCCGCGTGGCGCGACACAAAGTGCTACAAAGTATGAGCCTCTCGGCGGCGTAACGACGGCGTACGGCGCAAACGGTCCGACACCGACACTTCGACTCCCCACCCCACCAGTGCACACCGCTCTGAAGCTCATTGCATTCCTTCCATTGCCGCTTCAACACCATCACCCCTTACCCTCCCTCCCTGTTTGCTAAATGCCTAATGATGCCTTAGCGAGCACGCGCGCACGCGCAACCACTAGTGCTGGCGAACGTTTTATTTCAATTTTTTTCTGTTGCTGTTGCTTTGACGAATCGTTCCCACGTTTTTGACCGAAACCACCACCAGCACCACCTTCCTCGTGCGGTTTTTTTAGGAAGAAGGGGAAAGGGGAGGTATGCCCTTTGTCGTCCCGCTCGAACACGGTTACCAACCGACCGGTAGTTCCGTCGCGCGCGCACAAGAGGCACCGCGGGTTGCTTCTTCCACCTTGGCTGCTGTTGTTTCACTACACGTGGTTGGGTTTTTTTTTTTGCTCGCACTGGCAAAGGGAGGCAGAAGGGAAAGGAAGGGCAAAACACTACCAATTCACCCGCAAGTGCCGTGCCGCACCTCATTCCGAGGGCGGGTTGGTTGGTTGGTGTGGCCACCCTCTCTGTCAAAGCTGAGATCGAAGCGTGAAACGATAATCTCCACCGACGGTCTGGACGGACCCGATGGTTTTCGAAAAACTCGTCCCAGGGTACGGTTTTTTGGGGAGGCCGAAGAGGCAGCAGGGGAACGTGAAGGGTGGGAAAGGGCACTGAGATTTACTGCACGGCTCGTGTGTCGACACATCGAGACTCGATTCCCGGGCGGTGTTGGTGGTGGTGGTTAAGCCAAGACAAGGCGGCTAGTGTTTTTGCGCCTTGCCTTTGCCACCCCGATCCTCCACTGCTTCACACTCACTCCCAATCCCCATGCTCCCCCAATGGTGTGTCGAGTGCACGTCGGACGTCAAACGCAATCGATGGGCGATACTTTCGACACATTTTGACGAACGACACGGGGGTGCACACTCTCTCGGCAACGACATGTGTGGTTGTGTGTTTGGACTTGGTGGTTTTGTTGTTGTTGCTTTTCCCATTTCCCCCATTAGAATGAAACACGGTGGCATACAGTTGCGGGTGCCGATAAACCACAACAGCCTGGTGGGGAGTTTTTTTTTTGTTCGGAAAGCCTTTAATGGAGAGGGCAAATCAGGGCAGTAATGTTTACAATATATTGGAGGTATGGCAATTCCCTTCGTTCGATGAGATCCGCCGATGATGCTCGGAGGAAAAGGTGTTGATACTGGCTATGATTAACCTTGACCATATCGTACAATGTGTTTGTGTGCACGTGTGCAATAGAAAAAGCGATTATGTGACGACTTACATGGAAGGTAATGTCAAGGTCAGAACATTACCATTAAGGAGCTTACAGTGTGGTGTAGAAAACTTTTTCGTTGAGGAGGTTCAAACTTAATGAGCAAATCTTATTGATTATAATATCTTTTTTTTTACAAAGATCTTTATGAATTGATCGCTCAGCGATCTCTTTAGACGAAGAATCGATGTTTTTCAAATAAAACAACAGGTGTACAACACTGTGGTAGCAAGATCATTCTCTCATTTGCAGTTAATTTCAAAACTGAATGATTTGTAAGGCTAGATAAGGGACAGACATGAGGTCCTAAGTGATCACATTAACGTATACCCTGCAGAAGATTCCAGTGGGGAGTTTGATTGAGGTATTTGCAATATCGTGGTAAATATTTGCTTGTGTGGGGACGATTCTTGCGATCTTGTGGTTCTTAGGGCTACTTAGTTTGCCTACTGGTTGATCAGCCCCTAAGGGTGTTTGAGTTCATCGCTCTCAAGAATTCCAATGAAGATCTTCTCTTTGAGTTGAATTAGAAAAAAAGATCTTTACCACATATTTTGAAGACATCTCGACTATTAAGTGTGGTGTACAGTAGTCTCTCTCTATATCTCTCCAATTTTCAGTCTCTTCAATCTGATTGCTCCAAAACTGCTGCTAGACGACAGCACTTAAAAGTAGAACGGAACAGATCCACACTTTTACTTCTGGCATTTCAAAAAAAGTTTAGGGCACGGCTAACTCCTACGATCGTAATATCTCAAAGTGAGGCTGTATTTCATATCAAACATTTAAAGCTACAGTGTAGGAACTATGGTTCTGATTATGATTGTCATAATGTGCCTTGTTTGCTGAGGACTATCAATGAACTCTTTCCTACTGTAAAACAGAGCTCTACCAATGTATCCTTGACGCACTGATCTGTAGTATGACCCTTGAACTATACCCAGAGCTCTGGTAAGATCTAGGCCAATGCTTCAGTTCTGTTCTTCCTTCTGTGCTAAAACGGAGAACTCAATCTGATCATGATTTTTTTTAGAATTGAGAAGAATTTTAAGAAAAATTTGTATTCCAAAGCATGGCTAGAGTAAATCTTAGCTCTCATAGATTGTCGCCGACAGAAATGAACAAGGTCTAAAAATAGAAATGAACTAATTAGGATTAAGACTAGAACTAGGATGAATTCGGAAGTAGGATGAACTATAGCATAGGATTAGATAGGAAGGCCACGCCCACTTTATAGATTAGGACAGCTTGTGCGGTTAGTAGTTTAAGTAGTGTTAGTAATTAGGATGCGCGCGTAAAGTGCGTGGGCATAGAAGCCACATTAAAATAAGGGTGGGGGTATTCATGATAAGGACATAGGGCATAAGGAAACTAGGATTAGGAAAATTAGGATTAGGCATCGCTAGAGTAAGATAGCGGCGTAGAACGGCTACGCTGATATGAATGAATAAAGTAAGTTCCGTTCTTCCCTAAGAACAGTGTAGCGTTACTTACTCCGCTTGCATACGGGGTTGCGATTCCGTCACTGCAGACCTTCTACTGGGATTATTGCCCGGTTAAGGATATGGTGGCTCCAGAGAGGAAGTAAACCTACACAGGAACTCAGAGTAGAGGATCCAGGAAGGACGATTCACTCGAAAACCCGGTCGGGGTACAGCCAGGAAGGACGATTTCCCTCGAAAGCCCAAGCCAGGGCAGGCCAGGAAGGACGATTCCCTCGAAAACCCGGACGGGGTACAGCCAGGAAGGACGATTCCCCCGAAAGCCCAAGCCAGGGCAGGCCAGGACGGAAGGATTGTCCCCGCGAAAGCCCAAGCCAGGGCAGGCCAGGACGGACGGACTGTCCCCACGAAAGCCCAAGCCAGGGCAGGCCAGGACGGACGGACTGTCCCCACGAAAGCCCAAGCCAGGGCAGGCCAGGACGGACGGACTGTCCCCGCGAAAGCCCAAGCCAGGGCAGGCCAGGACGGACGGACTGTCCCCGCGAAAGCCCAAGCCAGGGCAGGCCAGGACGGACGGACTGTCCCCACGAAAGCCCAAGCCAGGGCAGGCCAGGACGGACGGACTGTCCCCACGAAAGCCCAAGCCAGGGCAGGCCAGGACGGACGGACTGTCCCCGCGAAAGCCCAAGCCAGGGCAGGCCAGGACGGACGGACTGTCCCCGCGAAAGCCCAAGCCAGGGCAGGCCAGGAGGGACGGACTGTCCCCGCGAAAGCCCAAGCCAGGGCAGGTCAGGACGGACTGTCCCCACGAAAGCCCAAGCCAGGGCAGGCCAGGACGGACGGACTGTCCCCGCGAAAGCCCAAGCCAGGGCAGGCCAGGACGTACGGACTGTCCCCACGAAAGCCCAAGCCAGGGCAGGCCAGGACGGAGGGGACGAAATCTCTCGCTTAAAAGCTCGGACCGAGCTCTAGGACGCTAGGAGAAGCAGTGAAAGGGAAAGTGCTAGTGGCGTGCGAGCAGAGGAGGAAATTGGTGAAAAGTTTCACGGAGCAGTGTGTGTCCATCGATTTGGACAGAACCAGGAACCGGTGAGCAGCGAAGTGACGGAGAGTGATTAAAACAAAAACTGAAGCCGCAGTGTAGCAGTGAAGCAGTGCAGCAGCTCGGACCGAGCTAGGACGATAAAAGAAGCAGCAGCAGAAGTGTGTAAAAGTGCAGTGAATAAAGAAACGCTTTGTATCGAAGATACGGAAAGTGCTAGTGGCGTGCGAGCAGAGGAGGAAATTGGTGAAAAGTTTCACGGAGCAGTGTGTGTCCATCGATTTGGACAGAACCAGGAACCGGTAAGCAGCGAAGTGACGGAGAGTGATTAAAACAAAAACTGAAGCCGCAGTGTAGCAGTGAAGCAGTGCAGCAGCTCGGACCGAGCTAGGACGATAAAAGAAGCAGCAGCAGAAGTGTGTAAAAGTGCAGTGAATAAAGAAACGCTTTGTATCGAAGATACGGAAAGTGCTAGTGGCGTGCGAGCAGAGGAGGAAAATTGGTGAAAAGTTTGACGGAGCAGTGTGTGTCCATCGATTTGGACAGAACCAGGAACCAGTGTAGCAGCGAAGCAGTGACGGAGAGTGATTAAAAAAAAAAAAAAAAAAAAAAAAAAAAAAAAAAAAAAAAAAAAAAAAAAAAAAAAAAAAAAAAAAAAACGCAGTGTAGCAGTGAAGCAGTGCAGCAGTGCAGCAGTGAGCAGTGTAGCAGTGTAGCAGCGAAGCAGTGACGGAGAGTGATTAAAAAAAAAAAAAAAAAAAAAAAAAAAACTGAAGCCGCGTTGTAGCAGTGAAGCAGTGCAGCAGTAAGCAGTGTAGCAGTGTAGCAGCGAAGCAGTGACGGAGAGTGATTAAAAAAAAAAAAAAAAAAAAAAAAAAAAAAAAAAAAAAAAAAAAAAAAAAAGTGAAGCAGTGAACAGCAAGGCGAGACAGCATGCCTCAACAGCAGTCGCAGCCGCAGCCGCAGCCCCAGCCGCCGCTGCCCCCGCAGCTGCCACAACAGCAGCCGCAGCAACAGCCGCAACAACAGCAGCAGGCGCAACAACAGCAACATATACAACTGCAGCAGCAGCAAAGGATGCAGCTGCAGCAGTCACAACAACAGCAACAGCAGAGCGACGAGATGCAGACCAGCAAAACGGCGAAAAAGGTTGTGAGTACTACAAACGTTTTAACTAGATCTAAGTCTACTAAGGGGTCCGACGTAGACCCGTCAGAATTATATAATGTTATTGCGGAACTTAAAAGGGAGAACGAAGAATTAGTGCGGGTTAAAAGGGAGAAAGAAGAACTAGAGAAAAAACGGGCGTACGAAGGGAAGAAGTTGAACGGTTAAAAAAAGAAAACGCGGAATTATTGCGTCAAGCCCAAGAGATGGAAGATTTCAGCTTAGGTGAAGAGGAGGAGGAAAATGTCACAACAAATCCTATCGCAAATATACCGAAAGCCGAACCGAGCCCGGATTTAATGGAGTTTATCAGGAGCATGGTGCAAGTTTTAAAGGAACGAACCGCAAGTCCTCCTAGGCCCCAGACAATGGACTTGCCAGAATTTGATGGCAACTTCAGAACCTGGACGCGATTTAAAACTGTGTTTGATAAATTTAAACGCGAGGAAGATTTTTCAGCCTTAGAAATTCTAAGAGCCTTACAGAAAAGTTTGAAAGGGGAGGCAGCTGAAAGTGTCAGCGGAATGCTTTTCGATGAAGCTAACATAGAAGCCATCATGGAGCGCCTTGAAAATGAATATGGCAACCCAAATATAATTTACCAAACGCTCGTTAAAGACCTCATGAGCATAGATAACCCAAACATGGATAACCCTAAAACTTTTCTTACCTTTATGCATGCAATCGACAATATGATAGGAAGTATGACCACGTTGGGTCGAGCAGATTATTTGCAAGATACTATGCTCATAGAAAACTTAGTGGGAAAACTACCGGTCGAACTAATGCGAAAATGGTATCAATACACTTTAAGTGAAAAAAGGGTTAGAACTTTAGGCGACCTTGCGGCATGGCTCAGACCCCAGGAGCAATTGGCAATCTTATTAAAGGCGAAGGGAGCAAAGGAAGCAGACCAACCGTCTTGCTCATATGCACAGCCCCAACAACGCGTAATTCAAGAGCCTGTCCAAAGGCAAAGAGCAAAATGTTTCATTTGTGGCCTTGGTCATAAATTAATTGATTGTCGTAGATTTCAATACATGCATGTTAATGAGCGTTGGAATGTCATAAAGCAAGGTAGAATATGTGCAAATTGCTGTAACCAAACAAATCATGAATCGCGAACTTGCTACCTTCCACCACAGTGCAGAGAAAATAATTGCCACAAAAAACATCATACTCTTCTTCATAATTTTCGACCAAATACGCATACCGTTGAAAGATTAAATGTCCATAATCACAAACAATGTCTATTTCAAATATTGCCCATAACACTTAAACATAACGCGAAACAATTGAATACATTTGCATTCATCGATACGGGTTCATCGGCTAGCTTGATTCTCAAGCAAACGAAGGAAGCGTTAAAGGCCACGGGTCCTAAGCTACCTTTATCATTGTCGTGGACAAACGGGGTACGTCAAGAGGAGCCCGAAAGTGAAGTGATAAGTGTTAAAATTAAAAATGTCGAAGGAAAATTCCTAGATCTAAACGGGTTACGAACAGTGCAAGAAATGCGTCTGCCAGCTCAATCAGTCAACGCAGAACAAATTAAAACACGATACAAACATCTCGAAGATATAACGTTAGCGAGTTTTGAAAATGGTAGGCCAACAGTATTACTTGGGCTACCTCACGCACATTTGATATATGCACGACAAAGTCGCGCAGGCAAACCAGGAGAACCGATAGCTAATGAGACAATTTGGGGTGGGTGCTATTTGGTGAAAACAATGAAATTCAAACACAATACACAGAAAAAAACATGGCTGAAAAACATGAGCTCTTTACCGTCATAGAGAACAACGAGCAAAAAATGTCCTTGCATAAACTTATGAGAGACTATTTCTCAACAGAAGAATTTGGGGTCAAACCGGGATCGGATAAATTGATCTCAAAATCAGAAGAAAGAGCTAATACGCTTATGAAAAGTACAATGAAAAGGTAAATCTTGGTTACGAAATAGGTTTGCTTTGGAAGGATGATAAAGTTGTTTTACCAGAAAGCTATGAACAAGCCTTGAGACGCTTACAAGGTCTTGAACGAAAATTAGAAAAGGATAATGCGCTGAAGGAATGGTATCATGCAGAAATTGCATCATATTGTGAAAAGGGTTATGCTGAAGTTGTGAAGGATAATCATCATCAATTGCTCGGTAACAAAATAAATTATATTCCCCATTTCGCAGTGATAAATTATAATAAGCCCAAACCAAAACCAAGATTAGTTTTCGATGCTGCCGCGAAAAACGCAGGAATTTCATTAAATTCGCAGTTACTAACAGGTCCCGATGCAGTTGCATCTCTTTTCGGAATTCTTGTTCGTTTTCGCGAAGGAAGTGTAGGGGTTTCAGGGGACATAAAAGAAATGTTCCACCAGGTTAAAATAAGACAGCAAGATCAATCCGCACAGCTTTTCTTGTATAGAGAAAGTCCTACTAGTATTCCAAAAACATTAAAAATGAATGTAATGATATTTGGAGCTACCTGCTCACCAGCGTGCGCTCAATACGTAAAAAATGAAAATGCTAAGCAATTTATAAATATTCACCCCGAAGCTGTCACAGCAATTATTCAAAATCACTACGTCGATGATTACCTTGACAGTTTTGATACAGAAGAAGCAGCTCTAGAAAGAGTAAGCGAAGTAATTACCATTCACGACGAAGCAAACTTTTTTATTAGAAATTTTATATCAAATTCAAAGGGCTTATTAAATAACTTGGCAGCAGAGCGTGTAAGTGAAAGCAGTTTATTAAAAATCACTGAAAAGGATCAAACTTACCCAAAAATATTAGGCCAATGGTGGGATACAGAAGGCGATTGTTTCAATATATACTTAAATTTCTTAATATGGCCAACAAATTTACAACAAAGCGTGAAGTTTTGTCAGTAATAATGAAAATATACGATCCATTAGGATTATTAGCAAACCACCTTATAGAAGCCAATTAATAATGCAGGAAATGTGGAGATTAGGGCATAATTGGGATGACAAGCTTCCAATTGTTATAATTAATCAATGGAACGCTTGGGTTAAGAGCATGAAAATAGTTGAAAAAATCAATATTAAAAGATGTTATTCCCAAACAAATCACAGCATAACTCGGCGGGAAATTCACGTTTTTGTCGATGCGTCCGACAAAGCTTTTGCAGCCATCGTTTATATGAGAACAATTAGTTCAAATGGCATTGAAGTCTCTCCTATAGCAGCGAAATCTCGCGTTGCGCCGATAAAGCCTTTATCAATTCCCTGTTTGGAGCTGCAAGGTGCAGTTCTCGGAGTAAGATTAGCCGATACAATTTTAAAAGAGCTCAGGGTACACATTAACGACACGTTCTACTGGACTGATTCTAAAACAGTAATGGCATGGATAGCTGCTGCAGAACCAAAAGGTACACACAATTCGTAGCTGCAAGAGTAGGAGAAATATTAAGTAAAACTTCAGCCGCACAATGGAACTGGGTTTGTTCAAAAGATAATCCGGCCGATGAAGCCACCAAACAATCATCGCGGCAATCCATTTGGTTAACAGGACCGAAGTTTTTGCAAGATCAGGAAATTCCAAAACTCGATCTCGAGTCAGAAACTGTAGAAGAAATGCAATCGATTTACCTTAACGCAATTAGCACAACGGAAAAAATAGACTGGGAAGTCATAAATGTCAATTGGTGCTCCAGCTGGAAAAGATTGATGAAAGCATTGGCAATAGGGCTAACATATTTAAAACGACTTAAATCAAAAAATAAAGAAAGTCCAAAAATAATAGATAAGCCCATTTTAGACATGGCTGAAAATCTATTAATTAGGAAAGCACAATGGGAAGGATTTGAAGAGGAGGTAACAGCCCTTAGCATGAAATTGCCAATATCGAAAAATAGCAACATAAAAAATCTCTGCCCTATCATAGATGAAAACAACATTATGAGAGCAAATGGAAGGCTAGATAAAGTCGAAATTTTAAGTTCAGATACAAAATATCCAATTTTATTACCTAAATCTCACTATATAACCATGCTCATCGTACGATTTTACCATGAAAAATATCAACATAAAAAAACCGAAACAGTAATTGCCGCCATACGCCAGAGATTCTGGGTAGTCGATCTTAGAGCCGTATTGAAAAGGGTATCAGCTATCTGCCAAAAATGTAAAAATGATAAGGCCAAGCCACAAGCGCCTCAAATGGCAGCGTTGCCACTTTGTAGAACAGCCGCATATTTTAAACCATTCACGCATACAGGAGTGGATTATTTTGGGCCACTTACTGTTACGATTGGTCGACGATCTGAAAAAAGATGGGGAGCATTGTTTACATGCCTAACAACCCGAGCTGTACATTTAGAGCTTGCCAACGATCTTAGTTCTAACACATTTATAATGATTCTAAAAATATGCAGCATCGAAGGGGAAAAATTGCCCATATATATTGCGACAATGGTACTAATTTTGTTGGTGCTTGTAGAGAAATGGCACAAATTCAGCAAAGGTGTGCAACGGAAGGAATTTACTGGCATTTTAATCCACCGGCAGCACCACATTTTGGAGGGGCTTGGGAAAGAATGGTGCAAGAGGTAAAAAGTCTTCTCCCGTTAACAAAAGATTCCTTGCCCGAAGTAGCGTTGAGATCTTTGTTGATAGAGATAGAATTTATCATTAACAATAGACCGCTAACGCACATCCCTATTGAACACGAGGATGATGAACCTCTAACACCAAGCCACTTCCTAATTGGTTATTCCGGAGAGGCCGCACCTTCTCTTTTAGACATTGTTGAAGCCGAGGCATCGAGGTCTATTTGGAAAAAATCCAGACTAGCGGCTCAAAATTATTGGTTGAGATGGGTGAAGGAATACCTACCTCAATTGATATCGCGCGGGAAATGGTTAAATAAAGCAGAACCACTAAAAATAGGAGATATTGTGACATTTCCGAACGAACAGGTTAGCGGTAGGTGGATAAAGGGAAGAGTAGTAGATGTTGATACGGCAAAGGATGGGCAAGTGAGAGCGGTAGTAATGCGTGTAGGAACCACGATGGTAAAAAGACCTGCCGCAAAAGTTGCTAAGCTAGACGTACGTAACGAAAAAGAAGAAAAGTAAGTTCAGTCGGCTCCTTTTTTGTTGTAACCCTCTACGAGCGCTTACGGGGGGGAGGATGTCGCCGACAGAAATGAACAAGGTCTAAAAATAGAAATGAACTAATTAGGATTAAGACTAGAACTAGGATGAATTCGGAAGTAGGATGAACTATAGCATAGGATTAGATAGGAAGGCCACGCCCACTTTATAGATTAGGACAGCTTGTGCGGTTAGTAGTTTAAGTAGTGTTAGTAATTAGGATGCGCGCGTAAAGTGCGTGGGCATAGAAGCCACATTAAAATAAGGGTGGGGGTATTCATGATAAGGACATAGGGCATAAGGAAACTAGGATTAGGAAAATTAGGATTAGGCATCGCTAGAGTAAGATAGCGGCGTAGAACGGCTACGCTGATATGAATGAATAAAGTAAGTTCCGTTCTTCCCTAAGAACAGTGTAGCGTTACTTACTCCGCTTGCATACGGGGTTGCGATTCCGTCACTGCAGACCTTCTACTGGGATTATTGCCCGGTTAAGGATATAGATCATAGCTGCACTCAAAGGATGTCCTATTATGGTTTCTTTCACACTCCATAGCAACCTGTCGTAGTAGTTTCCCTAGGATGAATGTTTCTTTAAGCTGTAGCATCACCATAGAGGAACACTTTAGGGAGATCTCACTCTATCCACACCTCAACTTTGCAATTCCTCAATACGTTAGCGTTTGCGCTCCCTACCACTGTATTCCCATCGCTGACTCCGACTCGATCGTGCCCCTTTCGGACACGTTCACGCTCAATCATGACAAATGGCCCAAAACGTCAGTGGCGTACGCTAACAATGTTGCAGCCCGTCTCCTTCACCGACAAACTGGCATCAATATTTCACTAACTCATTTCACGCTCCCGGTTACCCGATTCCGGACACAAACTCACGCACACACACACACGTTGGTGCGTGATCGTTAAATTTAAACCTTCGTAGCTTATCCGCTGGCGTTTCAGTGAGCAGTAAAAATACACCGCGAAGCTAAGCGTCTTTCAAGATAGAGATGAAAAAAAAAACAAAGCGGCACACTAACATACACACACACAGGCGCGCGGGAGCGCAAAAAAGGCGATCAGTTTAATGGCGAAATTATCTACAGCGAACCATAACGCCGGGATCGTCGGCGTAAATCGTTTGACTCACGCGGCTCAAGGGTGAGCTTAATCTCCCGCCGGGGATCCGGTCGGGGCCGGGTCATCTTTGCGGCGATTTGCCCGATGTGAGTGTTGCTGCCAGTCAGCCTGCCTGCCTGCCTGCCTGCCTGCCGCGTGAGTAATAAAAAGAAACGATAACAAGCTGTGAGCTGTGAGCCGTGCTGATGAGTGGAGCTACTTTGAGGGCGGCTGTGTCGGCACTTCGAGCCATCCGTACATCCTTATTTACAGGACAGCTTTGTCACAGACCGATAAGGCTGTATGTGTATTGCAGTTGTGATGGTTCTAAGCGCTAGGCCGCTGATTATAAACACAACATCGTCCACTTCATCGCCTACAATCGACACCGACGATCGAACCGGCTTAATGTACACCCTTCGTACGTGGTACTCTCCAGAGGGTATTTTAATTACAAAAATTGATACCCCCTAGCAATGTAAAGGATTTGCTCGCTAAGCTCCACTTAGTGCTCGCTAGTTGTTGGGCAATTTAGTCCCTCGGGGCTGGTACATCTTGCCCAACCGCATCAATGAAACGATACCACATTTGCATCGCCCTCGTTTTCGTTGTGAAAGCTCGACATTGGCTGACACCAATTGCCAACCGGGTGCCTCTTTTTCATGATCACCGGTAGTGCCTACCGGAACCACCGCTTTCCCGCTGCGCACTAGATCGTGCCCTTTTCTTTGCAGTGCGCGCCTGGCCGATGCTAACACGTGACAGTTGCCGGGTGGTGGCCAGTGTTTCATGATGCTCCGTGCGAAAATGATTTATTCCAACAGCGAAAAGGCATCGATCGTGCGATCATCCCAATCGGCACCATACCGCCCATTAGGGTTGCAGATGAGCGCAGCTTGGGACTCCAGGAAAGATTGGAACTATTTTTTTGTGTGTCTCCCCAAATTCCTTTAGAACGCGAGTTCGATGTGCTGAGTTTCTAGTTGCTTTTTTGTTACTTTCACATGAAAAAAATGCGGAAAACTTCCATGGGTGATGGCTCACTACAGTCGGATTATTTTAAATTGAAGTCCCCAACTCCCCTTACCCCTTTACGCCCGAATTTGGTCGCTAGAATTCGAGGGAGAATATTGGCACGAACGGACATCACGAGACAGCCGCACCCGAAGGACTGCCGGTCACGTGTTGCGCACAGAACAATGCTTGAAACGAGCGCGTGCGTTCCTGGGGATGGGCAGAACACTGCCGAAAGCAACAAGGGGCAGCACCGCGCTCCGTTTGGCAAGTCTCGTGTGCCGGGTAGGGCGTTTTTTGTTGTTGTTGCATTAAGTGGGTCGTCTGCTGCTTGAACGATCAGCCTGTGCGGGAATTGGCTTGGCGCTGCATCGGCCGTCTCGTGCGCGTCGTACGCGGCCGGCTCGAACGCGCATCGTATTAGAATGATTCTATGCATCACGTGACTGTTTCTTCCTTTGGCTTCGTTCTCTCGCGCGGTCTGGCGGAATGGGTTTTGATTAGACGACATTTGCACTGGATGCGGTTCGTGCTTGAAGGTTGTTGAGCCGAACCGAGCCGGACACCGGAGCAATGGACAAGTAGAATGAGTTCTTTGCATTTTGCAAAAAAGATTCCACCCGTGAGTTTCTGTGTTTGTGTGCATATTGTTTGGCGCCAAATCGAAATATACATGCTAATGTTGAGATGAATATAGAAATTGTACAATTTATGTAGGGTTAGGTGATGCCGCTTGATACCCGGGGTAACGGTATTATTTTATTCTGCGGAATGGTTTTCTGACCCTAGTATGCAAGGCTTAAAGTGAATCAGTAAATGGTGAATATTTTGTCCTTTGAGTATGTTGGGATATTTAGCTTTGCTGCGTCACTTATAAATGTCGCCATACTGGTAAACAGGCAGAGGGTTTAAGGCGCACGGTAACACTGTGCATCAACTGTTCTATTCACTATACAAATTGAATTCAAGAATTTCTACTTCTAATTTAAGCGAAGCACATTCACTACCGGGAATTATTTCAGTCTAGATTATTCTAGCCTCAAAGCTAGAATTAGATTCGAGTACCTGCTCGAAAAATGGCAAAACAAGGTGGTGTTTACATTTATCCCAAGGTGCATTAAAGAGATCACGTGGTGGAATCTAGAATCAAAATGTATGTAGTCCAGGTGGTCTTTTTATAACCCATTTTTAGAAAATAACAAAAATCAACAATTCATAAGTTCAGGTATTGAAACAGGTGTACGTATCGTTCCAAAACAAAAATAAAATAGGTCCAGGAACAGTGTGAAATAGTTTTGGATCTAGTATCAGTTTCAGATTTGATATGGTCCGATCTAGTATCAGTTTCAGTTCTGGCAGTTCCAAAACCAATATGTACTCAGTATCAGTTTCAGGACTCAGTAGCAGTTCCAGGACCGGAATGGACTCAACATCAGTTCCGGAACAGGAATGAGTTCAGCATCAGTTCACCACGACCAGTATGAGTTCAATATAATTTCTAGTACCGGTATGGATTCAGAATCAGTTCCAGAACCGATATGAATTCAGAATCAGCTTCAGGATCGATTAAAACTCAATATAAGTTTTAGGACCGATATGGGTTCAGTATTAGTTCCAGAAACGATAAGAACTCACCATCAGTTACAGGACCGATATGGGTTCAGAATCAGCCTCAGGATCGATAAGGATTCAGTATAAGTTCCAGGACCGACATGGGTTCAGTATCAGTTCTAGACCCTTCAGTACTCAACTTCATCTCCAGGACCGGTCTGAGTTCAGCAGTATCAGTTGCAGGACCGTTAAGGATTCAATATCAGTTCAATATCGGTATCAGTTCCAGTACTGGAATGTGTGCGCTATCATCACTTTAGCGTAATTAAAGGTCCTACATTAATTCCAGAACTGGGATGGGATTTGAAACCGCTTTGTATAGCGTACACCTCGGTGGTAAGGGAGTTGTCTTGATATTCCGTTGCTTAGCCCTGTATCTGGACCTAATTAACTAGTTTTATAGTAATGTACATCAAACATAATGAAATTATTGAACAAAATTGAAAAGGATTAGCTTTAATCTCATTTTAGCGAAAAATATGCAAATGTAATTATAAATGTTATCCTAATTAGCTATTCTACACGGTAGGATTTTTTCTATAGGAAATCTAATATAAAAACATGTTTTTCGTTTTCATAAAGCAAATCAATTCATATATAAAACAATAAATAGCACAATTGACAGTAAAACGTGACACGCCGGCAAATCGGGCCACTTATTTAATAGTCAATGTTTCGTAACTCCGCACTCATACCAGAGCTCCCTGGCAACAAACATTTCGTAACCCGAAGCACCTTAACCTAGGAAGCGGCTACGGAAAGTCAAATGTGGTTCGTTGCGAAATAGGCAAAGCATCGATTTGTCCGCAAAATGTAAAACATCTTCCCCCTTTGTTGCATATTCGCCCCGCATCTATCTCTCTCTCTCTCTCTCTCTCTCTGTGCCGATTCTCAGCTCCGCCTAATCCCTTATGCAGCCGATCGCCGATCGGGTGCGCCGGTGTTTTTGTTTTGAAATCTCGCTGCCCAAAGTGTCTAGCCGCTTTGTGTCTGCACGCGAGGATACGGGACGACCTGATCAATCGGGAGGTTTCGCACCTCTGTTAGCGTCACGTGACCGACACCAGCGGGAAGAGGGGGGTGGGGGGGGGGTACGTGCGTTTGTTTTGCCATTTGAAAAGCGTTGGAGGATAAGAAGGAACCTTCTGGCGCTTGGTGCGCATATTCGACACACTGGCAGATGGGGTAGACAGTATTGCAACATTAACGATGCACATTGTTGTTTCTGTCGGACGGTTCCGGTGGTATCGCTGATCGATCGAGCGGCAATGTTAGATATGTATTTGCTTGCTGCTCGTGTTTCCGCCCCAGTCACGAGATATTCTAGAATTTAAAAATGATAGCAGCAGCTACTGCATTTAAATTGGGATGCAGCGCGCTTCCCTCTTCGACAAAAAACCGGGCTGTAGAATATGCAAGCGAATGGGAGGAATATGTGCTAGCCTGAGCTCAGACACAAACGTGACGTTTGGTTGGTGTTTTGTTTGGAGACAATATTTTCTTATTGGAATTTTAAAATATTAGAATCTAAGAAAAATATTTAAATATTCAAATAAAATTAAGCAAAATATAGGTTTGATGAATAAGGAAAATAGGAGAAAAAAATGGAACATTTTTCAAATGAAAACATAAATGTAAGTAGTTAGTGACATTTTTTAAATAGATTTTTTATTTTGTGATTTGTTTTGGTTTTATAAAAATCTCTTTAAAAAAACCTTACAAATTATATTGTTGAACGAAAAATAATTAGAAATTAAGACAAAAATGCTGTTAAACGCTTCTAGCTTCCCCACGAAAAGATATTTTTTGGAAAGGACATAACTAGCGCCATCTATGGGCGGCTCGAAATACTGCATCCCTGGTTGGAATACTTATGTACCTTTTCCGAATCAGAATGAAGGAACCGCGTTTTACAAACGTATTTTACGCAAAATTCGTTTCGAATGTGATTTTAATAATTATTTCATATAATTGCCGTAGCAACTTTGACGCTGAGAGTTCATCAACGAACTCCCAAATGAACTGGGCAGGCTGTGGGGAGGGGTCAGTAAAAACCACCCCATCGCATCACAATTTTCTGCCGTCTCACGCTCTCCGCATCGTACGTGCGGTAAACTTCGCTAATCAACCTGCGCACGTGTGAATCACGTACGCACTCGAAAAGTTGAGACGATCAGACAAAAAACAACCATACACACACACCACAAACACCATCCCTTAATTTTTCACACCTGTCCCCGTGCCTCTCGCCTGTCGTTCTCCCCCCATTCGTATGTGTGTGTGTGTTTTTCAAGAGCCTTCGCGTGTTTCATCAATGTATCGCTAAGCGATGACCGATCATCCTCATCGTCATCATCATCATCGGCTTCCATCCCCCTCTTCCATCCCCCTTACTGGATCGATGAATTGGACTTTAGGCACGAGCCAAACCGCGCAATCGCTCCATAGTGACCAATCGCTATCGATCGGGGTAGAGAGGGTGAAGCAGAGAGAAAGAAGGCAACGGCAAAGGAAGCAGAAGAAAAAAAAAACATCCGGAAAAATAAACCAACAGCTCACGAATTGACGTCAGCGTGGCCGGGACGGTGTCACGCATCGATTGCTCTGTGGCCTCGTGCAGAAATGGTCGGGGAGGGCGGAAGTTGGGGTTGCAGGGCGAGGGCAACAGCGACAGCAAAAACGCATCCCACCTCCCGTGCAGTGGGGTTGGACAGAAGCAAAAAAAAATAAATAAAAATAAAAATACAGATAATTTGCGCCATCGTGAACGGGTGACACACGTGGGGCGAGGCCTTTGCCGGGGCCTTTGCAGCTAAACCGGAACACAGCAAGCTCGGAATCGGAAATCGAAAGCGGCCCGGAACCTTCCGGACGACCCCGAACTGCCCTTGAGATCGATAAGAAAGGTGGAAGGAGTGGGGGTGGTATGGGTGGAAGATGAGCCGTTAACTTGTTCGGATTTGGCTTGTTGATTCCCTCTCAGCAGACATAAACACACAAGAAAAGGTTAAGTTTCATCATATTTGTTGGTATGATTTTGTTTTATATTTTCTCATTCTCACAATTTGCGCACTGCTCAAGTGCTAGGATTTTCTTTTTACGGGCTTTCCTCTTACAAAATATGTATACAAATATATAAAAACTATTTTTGTTCTTTACATAGGATATCTCGTCTCTAGGACACTTACAGGCTAGGTGTTGTAGGTTTATATTAACTTCTATCTAAAGTATGTACAATTTTTAGCTCTGCTCTTTCACTCCCGCTTTTTCCTTTCCTTACAGATTTGCTTACTGTTTTTCCTCACTCTTTGTGTCTTACATAAGCTCCTTTCTTGTGTTTCTCTTCCCTCACTCACTGTGCTCTTCTGAACTAGCTTCTACTGAACAAAAGACGTGAGGTTGTGAGCAATAATTTAAACGAACGTTTTAAGTTAATAGTTCTCTTAGCCGCTTAAAAGAACGTATCTACCCTGTTGTGTGTCGCGAAAAATGCGACACATTAAAAAAAACATTAGCACAGGGCGAAGGCGCACGGTCACGCACACAACCAGGCACACAATACAATCTCACGACAAACAGTGTGCCAGACAAATTGTGTACAGTGGTTGTTGCTTGAGCACAATAGTAATTGTGCTCGCAGGGGAAGGTTTTTGGAAGACTTTGCTACCACACTTTGCTTGGCACGAATGGCGGGAGTTTGTATGTATCCCTTTGTGTGGGTGTGTGCGATTTTGTGGCGCCTTTTGCCAATGTTCTGCGCCTATGTGTTTTCACCTTTACTACGCGCTGGAAGACGTTAGTGATTTTTGTCGCCAAAAAAAAAAGGTGGGGGGGGGAACTAAATTAACCTTTTTTTTTGCAAAACTAAACAATTCCTAAAACTAAACTATGCGGCCGGGAGAGACAAAAAAACACAGAAACTATGGCGAGGAAAAGGTAATAATCCCTGTGTGTTCCTGTTTACTAAAAACACTCTCACGTAACGACGGTAGTTGATAAAGCTTTTACACCCTTTTTTTTACTAGATGCTACACACACACACAGAAACATACGTTTTGTGCACCAAACATGCTAATGCCCTAATCGATTCCTGTTTTTTGTGTTTCTTTTTCTTAAAAGTTACTCACAGCATCACAAACACATTCGCGCTCCGCGCTTTACTGCCACCCACCGGATCGTCCGCCCACACACGCGCACGCACAAACACTGTTGCACAAAGATCCCCCCCTTTTATACACACGCACACACATGTACACACTCAGATGCATGAATTTCCCATCGGTGGAAAATCGTATGACTAGTGATCACTTTGCGGTGCATGGGAAGGGGTGGTGGTGGTAGCGAAGGGGTGGGTGGTGATGCAGCCAGCGATGAAGCGCAATGTCAACCCGGACCGGAAGTCTGCACAGCATCTTCCCACTCGCCGCTCTTCTCCTTAGGTACTTAGGCTTCGCCTGACACATTCACACACGATCACACAAACACATTTACCATGGGCGCCACGGTTTGCCGTCGTCGTCGTGCTTCATCTCGTGGTCCTCGTCCTCGTCGTGGTACGGTTTCTTCATCACCAGCGACAGGGGGCTGTCGGGGCTGCTGAAGGAGGAGGAGGACGACGAGGACATGGAGGAGGAGGAGGACGAGGCGGAAGATGACTGCTGGTGCTGGTGCAGGTACCCGGTGGAGCTGTTGCTGCTGCTGTTCACCGCACTGTGGCACTCCATCGGCTCGTAGTGGGAGTTGGCCGGGCTGGGCGGTGCATGGTAGGGCGAGGAGGTGGCATGCTCGCGGGGCACGCGATCGTACAGCGAGGAGGTGCCGGAATGGCCGGAAGAAGCCGATCCGGTCGACGCGGTACGGCTCGGGATGGGTACGAGCATCGGGACGGGTGGCTGGGACGGGTGCACCTGGGTGGTGAGCGTTTGGTGGGGGGCACCGGTGGGCAGCATGAAGGCGATGCTACCGTTCGGCAGCTTGGTGGGGATGAGCTGCACGTTCGAACCGGCCATGTAAACGCCACCGTTGCCGGCCTGGATGGCACTGAGCGGGCCGGGATGGCCGGCCAGTCCGTAAGGGTGCGGGTGGCCGTGCTGTTCCGGGGAGCTCGGTGGCGAGGGCAGAATGTGTTGCTGCTGCTGGTGATGGTGACGCTTGGGCAGCTCGGACTTGTTCACACCGTTGATGCAGTTGTTCAGGTGCTGCAGGAGCCGGCGCTTGACGTGCGGCTCGAGCTCGGGGAAGCGGCCCACCTCCTGGGCGCACTCGTTGAAGCCGGCCTTGAACTTGTTCATCACGCTCGGATCGGTCGCCTGCGACATGGCGGTCTGCTGGCGCTGCAGGTTCTCCAGATGCTTCACCGTCATCTCCAGGATGTCGGCCTTTTCCAGCTTCGAGTGGCGGGCGGGCTGTGAGGTAGAGGAGAGCGAAAATATGGGGGAAAACGTTAATAATGGTCAGAGCGATTTGGTGGAGTTATTTTTTTTGTGACAAAAGAACCAAAAGAGCTCTTTCTTTTTCAATTAAAAAAAAATACTGTCTAATCAAAAGGGCAGGAGATACTTACGTCTTTCTTCATCGCGTCCAGGATCAGCGTCTTCAGCTCGTTCAGACAGTTGTTGATACGGGCACGGCGCCTTTTTTCCATGATCGGTTTGTTGCTCTATAATTGGAGAGAAAAAAAATGAAGGCAATGATTAATTAAATGCTTTCTCTTTGCTTCGGTTTCGGCACATTTCTTCTCTTTTTACCCGACCCTCCGATAAGATTAGGAAAAGGTCCCAAAACAAAAAGCGTATAAAATACGAAAATAAACTCAAAACACCAGACAGCGGTGTTTTTTTTTCGGTGTGCCAAAAGCATCAGCAAAACAGCTTTTGGAGAGAAAAAAAAGGAAATAGGAACTCAAACATACTATCAGCTCTCAGCCCCACCGTACACTGATTGTGATTGTCGTCCCTCATTAACCGAGCTCCTGTTGAGCTACTTCCAATTTCAATGGCACCACCAGAAACGCCCGCAGACGGCAGATAATCACCAGCCGTGCTGAATCATTTCGTCTTTAGTGCGTGCCCCGGGTGTGTATATGTGGCTCCTGTCATGTCCCGGCTCCCATTTTTTTTTTTTGGCGTTTGATTGGCCGCAAAACTTACCCGACGATTATCGCTGGAACGTTTGACCGGCTCGGCCGGCGGTATCTGGGTGGTTGCCGGCGTTCCGGCAACCTGTTGCGCAGTCGCTCCAATTCCAGTCACCATGATGACTGCTGTCGCTGTTATGTTGCTGCTTTGCGAATCAAATAATCCGTTTCAACGCCTCACTATCTCGCCTCGCTCGTTTTGCTCTGTTTGGTGAGCAAAAGGAGTCGCGCACGTAATTGAATTTCACTGCTACACTTGTTCTGTTGTTTGATATACTGCACTTTGTACTTGTGTTTTTGCTTGCTTGTTGGCTTGTTGTGTTTATTCACTGACACTTTACACACCAGCTTGCGCTTTGGTTCTTAATTCGTATATGTTTCCTTTTTGTTTGCTTAAACCATCATCTTCTCATCATACACACATTCACGGTTGCCTTCCCAATCACAGCACACACTCTCGCTTGCGTTGCGCTAAAGGCACTGTTTCACCACCAAAGGACACCTTTTGTCAACACAAACACACACACTCGTTGAAGTGTAATCCGCTCGGAGGCTGCGTGTTGCTCCGTTCGCTGCCACTTCCCGAATGATGCTGCTGCCGCTGCGCTGTTGTTGAGCTGCTCTGTTCTCTGTTGGTCGTATCGTACCACACACGCGCGCTTGTGATCGCACTCTTTGCCCGTTTATCGATTCTCACTCACTCTCTCTCTGTACTGCGCAAGCGAACGCGTTTGTCAGCTTTGCGGAGATGGCCACGACTTGCTCGGCTGAAAGCTCGGTCGGTTTTGATGCCCTGCTGATGGCGACGGTTCGCTACATCCCTTACTGCGTTTTGCCAGCGCTGCCGCTCGGGAGCGAGAGAGCGATTTTCGCTGCGCTCTTCGCTCACGCACGGTGTTGGGCGAGCGTGCGCGCGCTCTGTCTGTCTCTATCTCTGTCTGTCTGCACTGCACCGGGGATACGAAGCGAGAGATCAAACTCTCGCGCAGGTAGTTTCTCGGGCAAACGGAAAGATAGAGAGAGAGAGAGAGCGACAGAGATGAGCTGCTGCAGAATGCATAGTGCACGAGCGAGACGCAAGACGGCAAGATCAAAAAGCAAAGGACGAAAGAATCCTTCGGGAAAAATGGGATGTTAGATTTTGGGTGGAGGGGATGACTGAGCTGAGTAGAACAGGGAAAGAACAGTCACCTCTTCTCTCTCACACCGCAGGCCAAAATCAAAGCTTCGGGCCTGGGTCGAGCGAGGATCCATTGCACATACACGACGGGTACAACAGGGATGAAGGAATTTGTTGCTTTTTTTTCGGCCCAAACTCTGCGCAGTCAGGTAGCGAAGCGGAACAGGGAGGCTGCGTTCAGGATCATTTGGTCGCTCGCTTGCTCGCTCTCGCCGCCTCAATCGTCCATTAGCAGGAACTGTACGAATTAATGGATGCGTCTTTCTTTTACCCCCTCAAGCACTAATGTTTTTACGGCCTCTTCACGTTTCGTCTTTGACGGAGGATCTTTCCTTGAGGAGTGCAGTTGCACCCGATGCTCAATAGATGGCAGCACCGGTACTGAAAAACTTGCTTGCTTCCTGTGACGATGCGTATGCGATGAGGACCTTTAAATCGTTTCGGTTTCAGGAGGAATTTCTTTTGCTACGGATTTTTTTAAGTCTTTGCTTGATGTGAATGCTGGATGCTGAGTGAAAACTCAACAGAAAATCAGCATTATGTTTGTTGGTTGTCCAACCATTTTTGGCATATGGAAATATACTAAAAACGTCTAGCTAAAGCTATTTTACAATATAACAAGAAAGTCAATATTTGAGAGTTACATTCTTTTGGATATAAATTAAAAAAAAAACGTTGTAAATGAATTAAAATGATCTTTTAATGCCTTTTTGTTGTCATAGATCCACTCCATGATTAAGCTGCATTTAACAGCTTTCCGACACTCGATCAAAACAGATAAATCCCCTTTTTCATGAGCTTGCGTATCATAATTCCCACTCACCGCGTATTAAATCGCATCCAATCATTTCATCACGGTTCGCTGTATCATTTCCTTTTTTTCTCTCTAGCCAAAATCTTCTGGTCGAAATCCTTACCCATGGTGTTGGGATCATCGTTGGCGGCGGGTATAAGGCTCGGGCTGCGTACCCACCGCATCGTCACAGGTCATCTTTTTTTTCGGGGTTGATGCTGCCGTTATTGAATCATTTTTAAAATGGTAGGTAGAACAAACCGTAGCCTTATCCCGTGCCGTAGCGATCGTAGCAAAAGTCATAAAAAACCCTCGGTACGAAAAATGGTATGCGTGGCAGCGGAAGTAAGGAGTGTGCCATTGGATATGGTACATACATGCGCTCGTGGTACAAGTTTCGTAGTTTTTTTTAATGAGTGCGTGAAACGTTTGTCCGGCACCTAGGTATATTTGAAAATAGTTGAACAGTGTGGTTCTTATTTTCTTAAATCTCTAAAATATATAACATCTCCTATCACAACCAAACAAACATGTGGGAAAAATCCTTTCCTTTAAGTGAATAGATATTCGGAAAAAAGAGATAAATAAATCTGATTAAAAAAGATGAGAAAAAAGGCAAACGCATCATGAAAGGGGGAAAAAACACAAAAGTCACCCCAAAAGAGACTGAAAGTAAATATGAATGAGCTTTGCTGATCGGGCTTTTCGATATGCTGACCGTTTGTGCGTTTGTATGTGCTCGGTAAAAAAGCACCTCCGTGGCGTGCGTGTGCCAGGGTGCGCGCGCGCGCTCACGCTCGTTTGCGCGTACTCCTCTTCCATTCCTTTACTGTCCAGCAGTTCGTTCTCCGCGAGCCAGCCAGTGGACGAACGAAAGCGAAAAACCAAAGGGGGAGTAGTAAAAAGCCACCAGCCACCAAAGGCGGTGGCGGCGAGAGAGAAGCCGAAGCTTTGCACCCCCTTTTAAATCAGTGGCGAAGAAAAAGTGCACCCCACGGTCGGTAGCCACGATCGCCATGATCATCATCATCATCATTGGATAAAATTGAGAGCTTTTTGTGGGGAAAATCGCTCAGCCAACGAACAAAACAAAGCAACATGGGGTAGGGGAGCTTTTATTTCTCCTCCATTGCTGGGTTTCGGTTCGACACGCGCCCCGTTCACGGACAGCACGAGCGACGCGCGCGAGCGAGACAGCTAGCGGTGTTGCTCGCGCGCGTTCGGCCATCGCGTTGAAGCATCCACGCGCCATGCTCGGGTCGTTTGCCCAATGGCGAGTGGTGGGGATCTACATGGCCAACCAAGAGCACGCTCCAGCGCCGGCAAAAGGCAGCTTTGGCACTCCTGCACACGCTCAGCAGCAGCAGCGGCTCGATCTCGCTCGATCTCGCGTGCTCGGCCGCAGCCCGAGAACAATTCGAGTAGCCAAAGAGAGCCGCCGAACGAACATCTCACTCCGCACAGTGTGCCCATTTGTACAGTCGGGGGGGAATTGGTTTGGTTGGCGTTGCTGGGAGCGCGAGAAACAGGTAGCGAGAACCGGCGGCAGCCACTTGTTCGTGTGCCCGGGCGCTCTGAGCAGGGGATGGTTGCCGCCCGGGCCCGGGCGTTAGTAGCGCTCTCCGCGTGCTGCCGTGCGCGCGTGTGTGTGTATGTGCACTTGAGCACGCTTGCGACGGCGGAACCGCAGCGTGAGAAAAGAATTTCAGTCGATCGAGCGCCCGCGCGCCCGCTGGTTCCAAAAACCAGCAAAGAAAACAAAACGGTACGGCGGCAGCCAGCGTCCTCGCTCTTGCTCGCACTATTTGCTTCCCCGTGCTTGCTTTGCTAGCGGCCGCCACCAAACAAGCCGTGGTGCCGAGCTGCTGCATCAGCAGATCAGATTGCATTCTTGTGCCGCACCGTGGTGGGCTCGCGGCATTCGCGCCGAGGGTTTTTTTTGGTGTTTGTTCCCTTTTTTTCTTGTTGTATTTGGAAGAGGGGATGAGAGGGAGGTGCACTTTTCGTGCCATGCTGGATGGGTGGATTTTCTGTTGTTGTGTCGTTTCTTCTCCTCTTCCGCTTCATCGCTTCAAACGATTTATTTTTCACTCGCCTTCACACGTCTTCGACCGATCGTCGTCGGTGCATCGCCGCACAGAAATGCGCCCGCGTTCGGAGACGATGACGTGATCGCGAGGGGGGGTTTTCTTCTTCTGTTTTGGATGGAAATGTAGAACACGGGTGTGTTGTGTTGGGATAGAAAAATGCTTTTTTTCTTTTTTTTGTTTCAGCACCACATGTTGAACGGTGTGTAAGTGTTTATGTGTTTACGGAGGGTCGTGAGATGTGTCGTGCATTTTCGTTGCACACTGCACTTTCCATGTGCATTTTGGAATGTGCGGAAATAGAGCTAGATCGATGAAATAGGATGATTCATTTTGTTTGGTTTGTGTTGATCAATACATTGATGTTTTTGAAATAATTCGTTGAGTGTTTTTGATGACCAGTAAGACACTCTTTATGCCATCATTCAACGGGAAAAATATATATTTTCTGCAGTCAAGGTACAAAGACATGCGGTACCATGTTGGTTTTAGATTTTTGTTTGTGCTTTTAACTATAAAATGTAGTTTTAGCCATTGGTTATATTATATCATATTTGTTTGATTTGAAATAAACATTTACTTTGAAATGTATTCTCAAAACTATCTCTAAAATGAATGAAAAAATTGTTTTACTTAAAAAAAAGGTTTCATCGTTGTCAGCCTTAACTGACTTGATCGTAGAACAAGAGCAATGTATGCATTTCGCTCAAACCAAACCGAATGTTTGTTTTTTTCTCCGCTAGCACTACAAAAACCAACCAGTCGTCAGAAGTCAGCAGCACATCGTTTACTTGCGCATGCTTTTTACCTTCTTGCGCAGAGTGTTTTGCTTGACTCCAGAGCCCCGCGGTAGGTGTCAATGGTGGCCCGGGTCCGTTGAGACCTTCCGCTGCTACCTTAAAATCCCTCCAAAAACCATACTGACCTACACCAGCCGAGAGTGTCGACGGATCGAAGAAAAGAGGAAGAAAATAGAGCATAAAAAAACACAACACACCCGAAACCGGAAACCCGTCTGCCGTTGTCGGTGTCTCGCCCTGCGGCTGACCCTAATCGCCTGCGCAAACAACCAACCGAATCACCGGATCAAGAGACCTCCGTCGTCGAGAAAACGCCAAAGCCAAAGAAGACAAAAAAACAACAACCGATTCTGGACGTTTTGAATGAACCCTCAGTTCACTACCATCACCAACCGTTCCATCGACGGGCGAAAATCTCGCACCGGAACGAAGGAAAAACAGTTTTCACCCGTTCTGTAATCGCCAACGAAAACAAGCCATCCATCATCGGCCGGGCAGCGGGCCAGCTAATCCGTCCCTCTAGGACCACCGGGGCCGGGTCTCTGTGCGGGCCGCTGCGTGTCTGTGTGCTATGTCCGTACACCTTACCACGCACACCGACACCCGACGCGGACCAGGGCAAATATTTGCCCGTCTGGCCACTCATTAGTGCGTCGACATTCGTGCGTGCGAACCCGGCTAGCTGGGGCGGGGGAGGGAAACGAACACACAGACACAGGGTCTTAGATCGAGCTAGAACAACATCCTGCTGCAAAACGGAGCGTTTGGTAAGGATTTTGTGAATGAAGCGGGAAAGTTGGTAAACCCGCCGGCTTCGGTTCACTCTACACAGGCGCGCGCGCGCACGGGGGCTCATTTCTTGCCTTGCCTAGGAGGTAGCGGATCGATCGATCTCGGAGAAAGTGTGCTGGTAGGATAACACACAAGCACACACAAACACAGACAGCCACAGGCACACAGAAGCGACGAAAGCGGGAAATCAGGATCAGGAAGCACGGAGAAAAGCAAAAGCAAAACAACAACACGGCTCCAACGCCTGTGCCCGGAGAAATGTTTTTCTTACGTCTTTTGGGTTTTGCCCAACTGGTGGGTTTGGTGTGGTTTGGCTTTCTGCTGGCCTACCGGGGATCGTCGCACGGCCAGCCCTTCCTATCTGGGCCCGGGCTTATCCGGAGCTCGTGCGGTCAATGTGGGGGAGCAATGCTAACAAAACAGCGCTTCCTCGTGCACGTACTAACGGCGCAACTTGGCACACCCTCGGATGGGCAAGTTTGTTTGCTTAAGTGTGGTTTTGCGGGACTCGCTGCGACTGAGCCGAGCTTAAAGGTTTGCACGGACGCAGACAGCGATGGCTCAAGGATTAGGATTGCCTTCGTCGTCTGATCCGTTCGATAGACAGCACCAGGGACGGAAGATGCGGAAGAAGGTAACGATCTAACGTTAGATCACGTGCGAGATGGATCGATGGCTTTCATCTATTTTAGCTTTTTCAGGAAATGACACATTGACGAGCGTCGCTTTAAATTTCTGGTAAACTCTGGTAAACGTCGTTTTATAAAGAACATTATTGGAATATATCTTCAACATCTGCATAGTTCAGCGACAAAAAAAACGTCATAATTAAACAAAATTCAACACCAAGGAACTTAACACTCAATTTCAGGGGTCATCCATACATAACGTTATACTCATAGAAAATAAAATGAATTTTCTTAGTACTTTCATTCCTATAATTGACGTTACGTAGTTTATGGAAGACACTTACGACCATCCAGAGCCTTAATTATATGCATCGAACAGGCTAATATTTTATTTTAAATATTCATGTGTAATTTTTGTCCTATTAAATCAAATCTGCACATTGCAAGAAAAGAAACTTGTTTGTTATTGTAGATCCTTTGAGTATAAAAGTAAAATACTCACGTCACACAGAAAATATGAATAAAAGTAAGATTAACGCTAAATTTGTAAAGGTTTGAAAAATAACTTATACGTTTTAATGACATATTCGGCAATGTAAAGCATCAAAAGCAACAAAAATAAAACCAAATGGAATCAACCAAACGGAATTACATTATTTCTTGCCGAGCTGTATCGATACACTTGCGACAGTCCACAACCAACCCGACACGAGCGTGTTCGGTGTTCGGTGGGAACCCAGAAGCGGGATTTCTTCATTTAGCAGCAGCCCATTCGCCGACACTCGCGTCCCTGCTTCACTGTAGCAGCTAAAAGAAGAGACCAAAAATCAATCACATCCGCCATCACAATGTGGCACCCCCCCCCCCCCCCCCCCCCCCCCCCCCCCCGAAACCTCGGCAAGCCAGCCGCCAAAGTCGGCGGAAGCACGACAGCAACAAAAGGCAATGCGCAACACGGCACACATTTCAGCGACTTCCGCGCGCCACCACATCGATCCGCGGCGCGGATCTCACGGTCTCTCCGAGCAGTAGCACGCGGGACGCGAAGCGATCGGTCGTGCGCCGAGTGCCGCGATCGCTTGCCCCGCGATAATGACAAGCGCCGAAGAGTAAAATCACCGAGGGCCAGCACACAAAGACTGAAGGAACAGCCACCCTTCGCCATCAACCGCTCCACCTTTTTGCAGCATGGATAGCCATTTTTTGGGCCCACGGGATTTTGGGAACGAAGCTGCGGGTCTACGCAGACCCAAAAGACTACAAAAAAGTCGCTCTCTTTTGGCGAACTCTTTTCGCCGCTCCTTTGCGGGCGTGGAAGAGGGGTTTGGGGGTGTGCAGATTTATTGTTTCGCCAAGCGGATGGCGCGGGCGAGCGATCAAACGGATCGATGCGACTTGCCGAATGTGCAACCGGTACGCTCTCTGCAAACGGCGCAAATCCGCCGAACCCGAGTCGTGATCGTGATCCCTTTTCTGGGAAATCATCAACCCGCGCGGCAGCGATGGTGGGAATTGCTCGCGACCGAGTGCAATATGCCCCGAGTGAGGCGTCTCGCGCGATGGGCTGGAGCAAATGGAGCAGGAGAGGGTTTTTTTTTTCATTTCGTGCGATTGAAGTGGCCGTCGCAGTGGGTGGGAACAGGACTGCTGCTGCTGCTGCTGCTGCTGTTTCTATTTGCTATTTTAATTTGCACCGCACCGGCGGCACTTGACTCACGATCGTGCCGACCCACGGGAGGCCGGCTTTTGGCTTTTGCCACTGGCGAAAGCAGACCGGCGCGTGTGGTGTGGGGTTGCGGGGCTGATGCTACTTGCCGTTCGTCACGTATCGCACGGACGATAACGAAAGGGCACAAACGGGAGGGCGCCGGGGTGGCAAAAACGATGGCAACAAAGTGCGCACACCGGGCCGCTTATCGGTTGTTCCTTCCCTGTTTTTTTCGCCCCACCCTCCCACCACGTTGCGTGTTCTCGGGCGCAGTTTTGAATCACCGGGCAGCAACGGGCAGCATTGCCACCGTCCCCCTACCGCCTCTAATTCTTGACTGCCCTTTTGGCGCAGTCGCGCTACTCGAGAGAAAGGAGGGATGGGTTGGGCAAACAAAACAAAAAAGCGTAAGCGGTAGAAGCTGATAAGAAACGTGAAGCCGGCGTGGTGAGTTCAATAGAACCTACGGCGACGGTGGTGCACGGTGGGCGGACACGTGCACAGACACGATTAGAGTAGAGTTCACCTCTTCGCGCGCCAAAGTACGCCACCGCTACCGAGAACGCTGGGACCGGTTCACGGCAAGTTGTTTAGTGGCCGGGAGCGCACGAGGTTGCCGTTTTGCGCCACGGCAAATTGTGCTTCTCATGTGCGCCGACATGTGCGCGTTGGCAAACGGGGGAGGAGGAAGGTGTTTCAATTTGTACGCGGGAAGAAGCGCGAAATTCCACATCATGATTAGCGTGCAATCTTTGTGTGTGTGTGTGTGTGTGTGTGTGTGTGTGTGTGTGTGTGTGTGTGTGTGTGTGTGTGTGTGTGTGTGTGTGTGTGTGTGTGTGTGTGTGTGTGTGTGTGATGTTCTGCTTCTTCTACAACAGCCCTGATAAGTGATGGAAGGTTAGGCAGCGCGCAACTAGGCCCTTCCCGTCCGACCTACGATGTGTGTGTGTGTGTGTGTGTGTGTGTGGTGTGTGTGTGTGTGTGTGTGTTGTGTGTGTGTGTGTGTGTGTGTGTGTGTGTGTGTGTGTGTGTGCATGTGGCTAACGTGTTCCGCAGCTTAGCCGTTTGTACTTCTGCTTATCGCTACGGCATGGTACGAAAGGTAATCGTTCATAAGAGAGGTGTGTGTTTTCGTGTTAGCTGCTGCGTGTGTTTAGCTTTTCATAACGCGTAGAACAAATAAGTTAAATAAATTATTTTAAGTTAATGTACATCATTTGTTTCTTTGAAGTTTTTGTACAAGATTAGCAGGACAAAAGTTGAAAGGAATATTAAATAAAGGCAATTGGTCCAAGTGTTGAAAGAAGTCTCTAGAAACGTCTTAAAAATAAAAACACACATAAAAATGTGATACAGTCATGCATTATTAATAAATGAAGATATTTCGAATGCGGACGTGTACACAACCATTTCATTATTTATCTTTCCTTTGTATTTACTATTCTTATGTAATTTGAAATTTGACTTATAAAATATGATATTTGCATAAACAAATGGACTGGTTGACGCTTTTTTTTAAAGAGATATTTTCTGTCCTTGAACATCCTTTGAAAGGTAATTATTCATGCTAACTTGCAAACATACGTCTACGACCTTACTTAGCTGCCTTCCGTCAGTTATCCGGAACTTTCACCATGGCGGACGAAGTCATTCATGTACGCATGTTTTTCGGATCCACTCCACTTTTCCACTTTTTATCAATTCCTCCTCAGTTTTCGCGACAAAACTGTTGGAGTATAGCTTGTGTGTAGAGCTTCTTGTCATTCGGCCATTCGCCCAGAGCCGTAGGCCATTGGGAACTAGACTTTCTTTTGATAACTGTTGTCTCATATTGCCAAGATGCTGTACATGCTGGAGCAGACTGATACGACGTTCACAAACTCCCACACGGAGTCCGAGGTGTCGTTCGCGCAGGCTTGTAAATGAAGTTGCTTCACTTTTTTGGCCATCATCACGGTTAGAGTTCGACTGATAGAGGTATCCAATTTAGTCTGCTCTCTAGTGAGATACTAATATTGAAAGAACAATAAACGTATCGTTTGTGTGGGTGAAAATAAACCGATGAAATATTGACAATACTTGTCAGGTTTCTTTCATGCAAACGCTATCATCTTCTCCTGTATTTAAATTGGTATCTTGCAAAAAAAAACTTGATTTTGAATTGCCCTATTTTTATCCCTTTAATTGCTAAATCAAGCAACTAATAAGGTTCAGCTTACAGTTATCTTCCGATATGCTTTCTTATGATGCCTGTGTGTTATTTATGTATGGAAAATGTTGATTTGAACAGAGTTCAAAGGCATGATAAATGATAAAACAATCGTAAAATGCTTTATTATTATTCAGAAAGAACGGCTTCGGCCGTATTGCTTAATTAAAATGCTTTACAATCAAAAATAGAAAATCAAACGATTCAAAACAATGTTTAACTCCGAGATCGTTCCTAACGATGCTCTAAGCGTCTGCTAGGAGTTCATAACACACAGTGAGTTGTTTTATATTCGAACATAGAAATAAGGACATTAAAGATAGAATAGTTTTTATTCTTTCCTGCACAAAATAAAATTAAACCATAAACCGTGCAGCCGCTGCAACTGCAAACCACCCCGCCCAAATGCGCAAGTTAAACGTTTTGCTCTGTTTTATTGCCATTTTAGAACAAAAACGTGCCATAAACGTGCGGGTGCAAACACACGTTTCACGAACATGTTCGCGTTTAACAAAACATTTTCCCTTGCCCAGTGCTGGGTCCACGGCCACCACCGAAGATTGGAAAAGTCCGTTTGAAGAGCAGTAACAAAAACAGAAACAAAAAACGCCCTGACAACGTCAACGAAACCTGCCAACAATCACAAACGACATGCCCCGCGTTGGGAGTAGGGAACCGCATTTCAAAACAGTACAAAATAACCGATTAATTACCACAGACGAACACACAGCCGGTCGGTAGTTTTACCACCCGCAAAGGCTGCCAACGGTGTAGACGGGGCAGACGCGCTTCAACTTAAAACTGAACTACGACAAAATAAAAACACTCCCACGCTCTTGCCGCCAGTCACCGGATGGAGGATCGTTCCTTTGCCTTTAACGCTCAGTGGGAGTTCTAATCCAGTGGCGGCGCGGTTAAGCGCCGCGGCTTGAAGATTAGCGCCCCAAGTCGTTCGTTGTGGCGGTGAATAATGCGTGTGGAATTTAGAAGACATCCTTCTTGTGGGTGAGTTTGTGTGTGTGTTTTAGAGGAAGTGCCTAGAGCTCTTCAGTTGTTTGTAAAAGGGGTTGTTATGCGAAAAAAGGAAACGATAATAACACGCGATGAAAAACGATCGTCTTCATTGCTAATGTCAGCCGAGGATGAAGACAATTAAATTGTTGGAAAATAATTAACGATCAAACGAGACAAGAAACACGTGATACTGCGACACGCGACACAAACATAGGTATTTTTCGACATATTTCAACTGAAACCAACAACATTTTTGTGTGTGTTCTAACGCAAAAGGTGACGCATTGATCACGCACATCTATTTATAATTAGTTTGAGGAGGCCAGAAACCTAACCCACTGCAGCACGGGTTTGGAGCAGAAGGGAACTAAATTGTTTTCACATGCACCGCTCCACGCCTACATCGGAAAAATGCACACCACGCTCGTCAATCGACAGGCTAAATTTAATGCTCCAACCCATCATAAAACCGAGCTGCATTCCATTCCGGTTTCCACCGTCGGTTCCACGGTCAATTGCGCGATCTTTACGACGCTGCGCTTCGCAGCATCTTGCAACCAAATGGCACAGCGATGGGCCAGCGCGCTCCGGAAGCAATTTATGGCGATATAAACTCTGTGGACACTACTGTGCCGGCTGGCCACCACAATTACGATGAGCTGCAAGTAGGAATAATAAAAAAGGGTAAAAGGCCAAGAAAAGCGGCTTCAAAATCACCTCACAAGAACACCCCGGCACCATCGTTGTCAGGTGTTAGGGTGCACACGGTGTCTGCACCGAAAAACTAATGCATGAGGAGCGTTTTTGCATACACACACACGCAGACGCGCACGCCCGCGTACGGGATGCACTTTCTTTCGTTACGCCCCATTCCGGGTAATTGCCAACGCCGATGACTTCCTCGACACAGCTTGCGCGCGAGCGCGGGGCAATTCGCGGCTTGCTTGGTTGGGTGCCACCACCGTTGGGCGTATGCGGTGCGAATAACAGGAAGCTTGCGTCAGCAGTGCACTTTTGGAAGCGAACTGCAATTGGACGGTCCAGCAGTAGCAGTAACGGGAACAAAAATTTTACACATCACAATTCACTCGATAGGTCAACGCCGGTAGCAATTTCGATTCGGCGAGGTTAAAGCGACCGAGCGGCAAAGATTCCCACACGTCTTAATTAGCTGATTATCAAAGCAGCAGGAAGAGCTTGATTCAGATTATCCCACGCGAAAGGATTTGCTATCGAGCCGTTATCTGCGAAGAAGCCGCGGTGATCGATTGCACGTGTTGCCGGGGAATTATCACCAATTAGCAACCGGAAAATCAATTTCATGGAAAATTAGCCACCACGGGTTGGAATCGGGTTTGATCGGGCAATGCGAGAAGCGAGTGCTGATTTGAATCGAACATGAACATGATTGAGGAAGATGAAAAGTTTTATGTTTTAATTATATTAGCAACACTACCGGGTTAGTATGTATGGTTCAATTGGGACAGGCCAAAATAGGTTAAATTTGGTTTCAATTGCCGTAATTTCATAATTGTAATAAGAATCATTAACAAAAAATTATGCAAATTACAAATTTAGGCATAAAAAACTTACACTAAAAAGCGTACATGTGCTGTACACCTACGAGCACAATTAAACACACTCTTCCTGAACCTAATTTTAATTACAATTTTACTGTCATTCCTCTGCGCTCACACATGTTCGTTTGCGCGCACGCCTCTGTAAGGGCTCTACGACACAACGCAATTAAAAGCATCGGGCCCCGGAACAGAAATATTCACCAGTAAGCTCGTGACGGAATGTACCTTCCACAAAACACATTCCGGTGCATTTATGCTCCGGCACGATTAGCATTTCAACCGGCCCGGAATCCTAATTCGATCCCGAGAGCGCAGCAAAACGAACGATCCCTACCCTTCCCACGGGCGATCGGGCGATGAATCAATGAATATTATCATAAGCCCTTCTTCGGGGGTCGCAGCTACGCTTTGTATCCTTTAATGCTCTCCAACGCACCAACGCCTGGTCGGGGCTGACGCATACTAAACAAACCGCAGCGATCGTTTCTTAAAGCACACGCCAAAGGGCTCACACGTTCATTAAGTCGGACGGTTGCGCGGGTTTGATAACTTCATTAGAATTATTTCTTCATTCTGTGAAGCTGATACCTTACTATCGTAGGGTTCTACACTTCTAGGCGGGTTTTGAAAATTTATTCCAAAGCAAGCGATAAAACTGTCACTCTTCCTGAATCCGAAACACACAGCAGCAGCAGCCGTAAGCACGGCGGGCAGAGGTAATGAAGCAAAGAATGAGAGAGAAAAAAAACGGACCGTATGTGTAAACACGATTTAAACATAAATAATTTAAATCCCACCAAGAATGTTTGTGATTGTGCATTTCGTTCCCTTTTTGTGTGTTTGTTGGAAAGGAGTGAGCAAGACACAAGTCCCGAAAAAAAAACACACAAAAACAACGAAGTCAGCAAGCAAGTAGTGAAAGGATGGCAGTACGGTGAAATCGAAGTGGAAAATATTACGCCACAGATTAGATATCGATCTTTCCGATCTTGCCCACAAGCACAAGCCTCTTCCTGCGCTTCCTGCGCAAACACACACACACACCTCAACAACGGGTTGTCGATAGGTTTCGACGTTGCTCGGACGGGCAGGCAGCGATCGTATCGGCAACATTGGTGAAAAGACAGCAACCCTGGACCCGGGGCTGGATGGTGCGTAAATCAAGGAATATTCAATGTTTTCCGGTCCCGGGATAAGATAACGTCGCGCACCACGAAGACAAACGATCGTGATGAAATTGGAAGCGTGCGTGTGTGTGTGTGTGTGTGTGTGTGTGTGTGCGCGCGTGGACGTGATGTGGCTTAAGGAGAAAATGTCGTGATCCTTACAGAAACAGCCTCCGGAAGTGGTACGACGGTGTTGAAATCGTGTGCTCCGCGGACACACCACCACACCACAAGCGATCGCATTCGTATCTGGCTTGTTTGTCTCTTGCTTGATTATTACTCCAGGTTTGGCAAATGGTTCGCCCGGCACTTATCGATAATGATCTGCACTGGAAAAATCCCGAGGGAAATCCGCGTACACACAACTTGGCAAACGGTGTGCGGGAAACTAAAAACAAAAACAAAAAAAAAATCCTTTCCGTAACACGTTTTGAGTTAATTTTGGGCGCGCGGCACAGAGAGAGATAGAGGGAACAATTCAAAAACAATCACGATGCAGCAGCTGGTACACGTGTACCTTTTTTTTCCTTTTTAACGGTTCAGTTGTTCTCGGGGTTGTGCAGTTCAGGATTCGATAATGGCCGGCGGCAAATTATGACCAATTATGCGATTCCCGTTATGCATCGGGCTGCACGCGCGAATTTGGTAACTTTTACTGCTGCTCCCGCCACGGCCCGCTCCGGTCCAATGTTGTTATGCTTTGAAGCTCTCTCTCTCTCTGTCTCAGCGCTTCCGCACGCAGTTTGATGGACGCAGAAAGGGCATATTTGATGGACGTTGAGAAGCAAAACTCCCCCCCCCCCCCCTGAGAAAGATGATATGTACGTGTGTGTGTGTCCGATAGCCCTTTTTCCGCTCATATTCCCCGTGGCATGTGGCGAATTGTAAACGTGCGTTTGAAAACGGTTACCCGCGGTAAGAACATTCACCTCGCGCAAACAGCACCGGGACGACAAACTCGTCGGCGCATGTTGCTCCCGTTGGTGGTCCCGCGCAAAGATCGTATTTTGCATCGAGCCGCACAACTCTAGGCGGATGTTTATGCTAATAATGTAAAAGAACTCCGATGGGCTGAAGCTAACGGAATTGTTTACACACTGGGCGGGAAAAATGGGCAACGGAACGGACACTTGTGCGGCTCAAGAGCGTCGGTTGCGGTAGAGTATGTGTGATGAATGATTCGTTCGCATGGAGGCGACAAAGACGTGTGACAAACCGGGCGGGAAATGTAAAAGGATAGGCAATGGGTGCTTGCTGTGTAATGTGAGTGTACAGCAGGAGGGGGGGGGAGTTAGTGCGGGAAAAATTAAACAAGCGATAAATACGTTTGCTCTCACCCGGTGGCTAAATGCTGACGTCAACTGTGGCCGCACGAGCCCGCCCGCACGAGGTTTGCGTTTAGATATAAGTTGACAAAACGCGTACTGCGTTTGAGCGATTTATGTTGCAGTGGGTAGTGTTTTCTAATTAGCGAGTTTTATGACCGCTTCGTGAGGAAACACGAAAAGATGTGCCAATGTGCCAGGCATTAAGCGATGTTTCGTGTTACTTCAAAGCAATCAAAGTTGCGCAGGAACGAATGCTTATAACGTTAAGAACAATGTCAGCTGTAGCACAGAACCCATCGGATATCTCATTACCGTTCAAGTCGAAGCATGATTGTTGGATATCTCCTTTGATGCTTCAACACTATTTTAAGGTCTTCTTGTCAAAATCAGAAGCAAATTGTTAAAATTAGAAGCAACTGTGCTAGAATTTCAACCAATATGTTGTTATGCACAAGTAAGCAACAAGTCCCTCTATTAATCTGTAGCTCCATTAACCACTATGTTTTCTTGGCTCATCTTGCTTTCCTTCCCTGCTCCGTGGGCATTTAAACAAACTCCGGCTACTGCACGATCATGGAATGTAACAACTCTCGCACTTGAATGGCCAGCTCCAGCAGCCAAGTTCCATTCATGAAAGCGGAACCAAGAACCCCTCTTCTCGCCCATTTCCATCACCTATTCTGCCCTGCTCACACACACGAGGGCGCACGTTCATGGTAATCCAATCCCGCATTCGACCGAGCGGTAGATTTTCACACGCTTTGCAAACCCGAGCGGGCGGGATGAAGACAACAGAACCTCCGGGAGTGTGAGTGCAAAAGTCGGCACCCTGGTCGACGATGCCATCATTACAGCCTACCGTGCGGAGGAGCCGCCGGACCAGCCGGTGGCTGCTGGTGGCGCGTTCTGCCGGAAAACCGGAACTTGGCTGCCGCCAGAACCCTCAAGCGTAGCGAATGGATTGGACTCTCACTTTAAGGGATGAAGAAGAGCTAGCGGCGGTGTCGGTTCGTGCCGGACCGGCAGCAGCGCACGTTCCCAGGCCGTTGAAGTGTAATTAGATCAAATGCGCCGTTCCTTCCTTCTTCAGCAACTGCGCCGCCCTTCTGGCCGTGCGGTGTCCGGCTGCCCCGTGGGAAGAAAGTCAAAACCGGGCGGACGGGAAACTTGAACAGTATGCCCCGCGCCACCTCCACCTTTCCGCCTCACCAATGGATCCGACGCCGACTTATTGAGAGCCCGCTTTCGATACGGCTAGACAAGCGGGAACGTCATGCAAAGCATGTCGCCGTCGTCGCCCGCGTGCCGGCCCAATCATGTCAGCGGGCAATTGACTCCGCTCGCTGCGCTTTCCCGCTGCGGGGTAGGGTGCTGGCCGTAGATGTCTGCTGTGAAACACGGGCCGTTAGGCACGTCCGGGGGTGGTTCGGTTCGGCGGCTTCTGAGCTCCATCGAAGCCGCGAAGACACGGCGGCTTCGGAGCAGAGCGTCTGCTCGGAGCGACCGACGCGAGAACCGTAGTGCCGCTAATTAATGCCGTAATTAATCCATCTGCTAAATGCTAAGTGATTGCATAATTCTACCATCCTGCCAACACGGGTTTTACGGATCCAGCAAGCCTCCTCCCGGTGCACGGTGGCAGGTGGGATAGCGGGTGTCTGGTCACTTAATTTTCTCAACCACGCCACACCAAGCACACACACACACAAACACACGTACGTAGTGGTCGGGTTTCACGTACGCGGGACCGGGGCCAAGAATTTGTTCCAGACCGTCGCGATGTTAGCGGTGTGCGGTGGCTTTTATTTTTAGCGTGACATTTAGCCGCGAGCACCCTGGTATCCAATAACGTAGGGCCATGTTTGCCGGGTTGTCGGGAGGAGGAGCCGTGCAGGGGAATATAATTTGGGGCCGTGCCGATCGATGATGATCGGTAGTGGATGGTGTGAAAATCCGGATCGAGTTCGGGCACCTGGTGATGGAAAGGTGAACATATACGGGAGGAATTCTTCACAGGGTAAACCATACGAACGTGAAACCTGAAGAGATAGGGCTACTGAATAACAGGGTTGGCTCTAATTCGGTAGGTGATCTTCATCGAAGAAAGTTTACTTTTGAAGCGATTTTTACAAATTTACCCTTAATTCAAACAACCTATTTATTCGTCATTACGATCAAATTTTAGCTCAAGTTTTCCTTTTAGTACGACTACGATAGCACAGGGAGCTGACAAGGTAGTGAGCATCATTTGTATTATAATAACAAGCGATGGTGCTTGGAACTCAGTGGTTTAAAGCTAATTTCTCAAACTCAACCGAAGTTGGATTGTTCTTTATTGTTTATAGAGTAGTTTGCCATATCTTACGAAAAACTGTATAGGATACTCGAAACAAATATTAAACCATCTTTAAGCTACTGTACCGTAAATGTAACTGCGGCTACCGTTACTCTTCCTTTCACCTACTCAGACTCAGCGATTCAGAGGAAGAGATTTCAAAAATGATCTGAAAAAATTAAAAAAAAAAAATACAATGTCTTTCTGAATAGCAACCAGAAGTAGCCGAATCATAACCAATAACTACAAGATTAATGACGAATTTTTTTATTTCGTTTTCAAGTTAATCTTTCTTGATATCGTTTTAGGTAATATTTTCTAAATATCTATAATAGAAAAAATAGAGCGAGATGTACTACTTCAACTTCAACTTGGAAACATATCAGCGAACACAAAAAACCATTTTCCAAGAACTGAAACAAGGAACAACTTTTAAGGCAATTAAAATTTTAAACATAAGCCAACCAGCTAGCTTCCAGAAACGATCCACAAACTCACGGACCAAACATCTCATTTCCAAAACAGTACAACGCTCTCATCAAGGCATGATTGTTCGTTCTAACAGCCTGCGGCAGTTAAATCTTCCTCACAATTCCTTGAACTTCCTGCGGCTGCCTGCGAAACCATCGGAACCCGACGGGCAGATTTGGGGCGAGCATCTAATCACCCAGTGTTCGGCTTTGATGAACCTAGCCTGATTATATGGTAGCAGGCGAAAGCAGATTTTCACCCTCCACCCCTTCCCGATCAACAAGCGCGATATTAACGCTAAACGTTAGTCTTAAAGTTCTTTCCAATCCCGTTAGAATATCCTTCTACCCGTGCCCAAGAAGATGCTTTCTTAATCAAGGACCCACCATCAGTTGGTGGAGTGCTTCCCACGATCGGATAGCTTTGCACACATCACCACATCCCCACCATTTCCAAAAGGTCCGCAGGACATCAGGCAGGCTATGCAATCTCGCGTGCAGACGCAAGCGATCACCGGCAGCAAAGGCAATCATCGGCTTCATTGGATCTGCGCGGCCGGCAGGCACGCCAAGGATGTTGTCCTCCCCGAGGGCAAAGAGCTTCTTTTCTGAGCCAGAGCATTCTGCTTCGTCGCCATGCCATGGTACCACATTTCTCGCTTCCATATTGCGCACGATTGCTGGGGCTTTGGAGAGGGGGATTCAGCAATGGGGCATCCGTCCCACAACCCACAACAGGGAGGCGTACCCGGTACGTAATTACAGTGTAAACAGATAAAATGGGAAAATCGATTTCGCAGCTTTCGTGTTAAAATATTAATCCGCACACCGTTGGCAAATGGTTCAGGTTCACAGCGCGCCATTGGAGCACTGGTGGCCACGAATTAACCCGCAAGCGTTAGTGCGATAGGATCGGCACGGTGGGCGAAAAGCGGTTTGCAGTATACAAAGGATTTTGGTTAAGATTTAAATTAGTTGTTTTATACAAAAATAATATATATTACTTCATATAAATCATGACATACATCAAAAACATACAAACAACTTTCAACTTGAAGAAGTGGTCTCTCGGACATAGCCTAAATAGTTATCAAATATTATTGCACAATTTTGCAAAAAATCCCTTTTTAAACATCCATTTTAAGCCCCATTTGCCTTCAAAGCGCACAATTCCATCCTTTAGGTTCACATTTCTCATCCGAGAGCGCCCGCTGTGCAATGGCTACCTAAGCCAAGCACAAAAAAAAAACAAGCCCAAAAGCCATCTTTAAGACGCCCGGCCTTCTCGTAAGATGCACCACCAGCGATTGCGCAGCACCAGCAACAACGGGGAAACTGCAACCAAACGCTCAAGTTCGTGAGAGATTTCATGCAAGCCAAGCACCAATCCCCGGGTCGTCGGTTTCGTGCTGATTCCTATCCCATCGTGGAGGCTAAAAACCACATCGTCTACTTGCACACATACCTATACACACACAAACACACAAACCCTGGTCTGGTGGTCTTGTTTCTGTTCGTGTTTCTGGCTGGCAGCAGATTTCGTGCCAGATTGGTTGCGAGTCGTCCCGGCACGAAAGCGGGTACCTTCTGTGGAAGCGCAACCGTGGCAAATCGGCACACCGACCGGCAAGGTCAGTCCACCGGGAAGAAGATGGAGGGAAAGATCACCCGGGAACGGGCAGAGACAGGGCTGACTGTCGCCGGCCAAGTCACACTCAGCAGGGCAGCCGGCCGAATCTTTTACCCCGAAGGGTTTGCCATCTCTGCGCCAAAACACCTTCGCCCGTGCTGCTTCGAGGGGCAAGGTTGATGAAAACATATTTACACCACACCCGAGGGGGTTGAATCCGTGTGTGTGTGTGTTTGTCGTGTGGATTTTGTTGATCTTGGGGCGCTGTGCTTGAAGCACGAAAGGGGAGTAAACAAATGGAGAAAAGCAGCAGAAATAAAACAGCAAAACTCGTGCTCTCCCTTCAAATGGTGAACAATCGACATTTGGGGTGCTGCAGATAAATAATAAATCGAAATAAATACCTTTAATAGTGGCATTCCCTCCCCCACGACTGCAGCTCACAATATTTGCAATCGATCCACGGGTGATCGAGCCTGCCATGCGGTACCATGCCGTGCATCACGTTTGCCTGGCGTTGATTGCGCGACGTGGCGTACGCCGACCGGGGGCAAAAGGAAGCGTCGTGTGCCCGAGTAAATTACGAGCCAAATTGGAGTGCTTCATAAAGAAAAAAGAGCAAGCGATACAGAGAGAGAAAAAGAGAGAACTGGTCTGATCACCCACCGGGAATCGGTTTTGGGGAGTGAAGCGAACAATCCACCGTACCTCAAAAGCACGATCAGCTTACGCCTTGGCAGTGGTTCAACGATCGATGGGGATGCATTTTGTTCGATGCCTGCAAAAAGTCACTAGCTGCACTTGAAGATTAATGTTGCATTTTGGTATTTTGGCAGGTGCGGTAGGGGGAGATGATTGAGATGATGGGGCAAGAAAACGACTTGAAAGTGCGGATTGTTGGCGAATTGAAACAGCGAATTCGTTTAAAGCCATTTCGATCGGGCGGCTCAATTTTAATCACTTTCCATGCTGGTTCGATAAATGACACATCACGCGGGGAGGGCAATAAAAGCCAGCAAGTAGTCGTAACGTTGATCGGCCATTATGAGATGGTTTAGCGAGGATCAATCATGGGGAAACTTCAATGAGGCAATACATACTTTTTTAAATCCGTACTTTAAATGAAAGCAATCAGCCACTTTCCCAAACTCGATTGGAGAGGAACGATGGTTGTAGTTGCCAAGATACAACAGTTGCTTTATTTTATTTCGTGAATATCCTGTTCAGTACAATATGGCAAAATGTTAAAAAAATACAAGAAAACCACAATTTTATGTCATTTTGACAATCACTACAATCGTTCCCGAATTCGATCGAGTTTGGGAAAGTGTATGAATATGATCAAATGAAGATCATACGACGATATAGGTAAAGAGAAATGTATTTTTAATATTTGAGCAAAAAATTTTCTTTGACTTTCAGAAACTCAAAAACATCACAAAGGAAAAAAAACATTGCATTCCACTCGAAATACTTCTTCACAGCGTTTGTCGATATTGACGATCGTCAATGAATGTGCGTCTATCGACAAATTGCTCTTTTCGCCATTTTCGCGTGTGTGTGCGTTTTGCGCAATTTGTTACAAAAATGTTGCGCACCAAAACAGCGACCCACGTCACGTCACCACCGAATGTCGTCACCGGACCTGCCAACAAATCATCAACGCGACGGCACGCAAATGATTCCCGCGGGGGCCGTATTTAGAGCACCTCGTTGCATTCTGGGGGGCTCTCGCAAACCAAAACATTTCTTCCATTCAATTGCCAGTGAGCAACAAAAGGAAAAACACAGTGCACAGTAGGTTCGTGGCCTGCCGTCAGGCTGCCCTATCCGAGCGGTTCCGATGCGGGTGGTTAAAATGGCCCCCATTTCTGGCACACAAAAAAAACCCCGACACGTGGTGGAAAACAAAACAATTGTCGATCGGGAGCGTGTCGAGGGATCGATTCTGCCACCACAGCTCGGGTGTGTGTGGATCGGTGACAATTTTCCCGCCCGGTTCCACGGGTCAGTCCAAGCTGGCTGGGAAATGGCGATCAGCTGCTGAGTGACATTTTGGCAATGCACGTAACACGGCACTGGGGCGCAAATTGTAAGTGGTGTGTCGTTTCGGACAAGCAGAAGAAACATGTCCAAACCCCTCCCAGGGGGGAAGGAGGGATGGGACCAAATATTTGGCCACGCGGTGGAACGAGCACGGCTGCGCGCGCGTGTGTGAGGAAGCGCAACGACAGATTGCGCACGTGCGCACTTGCAAAGACGTGGGCGCAGATTCGTGGTCGTGGAATCGTGCCTCGTTGGAATGCGAAGAACGGTGTGTTCTTGCCCGGCCCGAAGGGCAACCAAAACCAGCAGAAACGAATTGTGGGGAGTGAAGAAACGAGGGGAGAGTGCGGTTGGGAGTTCAGAAATTCAAATAAACAGTTTCGGACGCGGACAAAAGCAAGCAAAAGTGACCGTGCCGGGGCTTAAACTTGAAACATTCCATATATTCGTCATGTTGACATGCCCGTTTTCTTACGGTTTCTGACATGCATTTTACGACGTGCGGCGGTGCCGACCGGGGCCTGTGGCGCCGGTTGCGAATATGCAAGAATGTGCAAGAAATGAGGCATTTATTTGTTTTGCTGTGTCGGAAGTTATGCTCGACACGGGGAAAGCTGGTTTGTTTTTGGGTGATAATTTGTACGCAATGGTTAGAATGTCATCGCAGCTCTACACCAGATGATTAGAGTGTTTCGTTATAACGTGTAATAGATCCATTGCCTATAGAATTAAAAGGGAGTTTTACAAGAAAACAAAGACTTTAAATAGCACCGCAAAAGACTATTTCAATTTAAAAAGAAAGATAGACTTGATAGACACCTCACCGGTTTCCGTTCACTTAGCTGCACCGATAGCAAGTAACTTAATATTAGCCAACATAAATAATGACCTCAACACTTGACCCGTCTTACCCCCATCCATTATCACCGCTCGTCAGCACGAAGTAGTGTGTAACAATCCTTTCATCGCCCGATCCTTCCGCACCTTCGCCATCGAGCTGTCATCGATCATCCGCACACGATCGGTGCACGCTAGATCGTACGCTTCCGTCGTGGTACAAAATTTCGCACCACTTAAAAAAGCACCGCGCCCCTGTTTGTGCCCATCACCCCCTCTACCTATTGCCCCGCTGGGGCAGAAATAGAGCCGAAGAAATAGAACGAAACATATTTCATCCCTGAGCCGCGTCATAATCGCCGGTGCGTTGTTGCTAAAATTAAAACGACCTTGTCACGGCACGAGTGGGTGGTTGACGGTAAAGTGTTCTAATTTTGGAAGCTGGTTGGCTGGCTTGATGGTGAGATTACATCTCCCTTTTAGCAGGTATGAGCGGGTGAGGCAAAACCGCCGAGTAATGCCATGTCCGGGAGTTCCAGAGGACCAACGGAACGGGATTTGGTGGGATTTAAAATTAGATCACTCGCATGTTGCCGGCAGTTTTTATTTTATTCTTTTAGCCATGAGCCGACCTCACGCTTCTCAGGCGGATGAGTAATTTTTTAATAAGGCAAGATTGCTGCTACCTGGATGCTGGGCCGAATGGTGCGGCTTGGCTGATTTGTTTGTTTGTTCCCGCTGTCGGGATCGGCGTTGATGAAACGATCTGCCAGCAGCAGACGACGGCAACGACGACGACGTGTGACCTACGTCCAACGCGCGCCACGTTTATCTCCTCGTGCCGTGGTATAAACTCCGAAAAAGAAATAATCCAGTGGTGTGTGCGTGTGCCTGTGTGTATGTGTGTTCTGTCTCTTCATTCTCAGCGCCAAGATTAATAATCACACCTCCCCAGCGGTGCGCCCCAGCGGTGCCGACGGAATTAGATCAACGATTTGCGGCGCCCATCTGTCAGCTCGCGTTGGCGTTGGTGCGTCCGCGTTCCGCGTGACGAGACCGGATTTGGCTGGACATTGGCCCGGGGGGAAACCCCCTCCCTCCTCCCATCGACTGGCAGACACCCAGTGCCTTCCCCCCAGAGCGCTTTCCATCCCAGTTATGCTAATTTATTGCTAATTTCATTCAGCATTTAAATAAAATATCCAACGGGTGCAGCTTGGGGGATATTTAGATATTTTAATTTGCTGTATAAATAATTAAGTGGTTACATGGCAATGACACATTCCAAGAATGGCATTTAATAAAGCCTAGTAGTAGAAGCACTAGCTAGGTGCAATCCATAAATCAAGTAACATTGAAAATGGTTTCTTTGGTGGTTGGGTAGTTGAAAGCAAAATTATGATGAACGGCCCAAAGTCCCTATAAATTAAAAGCTCTAGAAGGCATATGCTGATTCAGTTTGTTAATTTGGTGTCTCAATTTGACTGTAAATTGATTTATTTGAATGTTTAATAGGAAAGATTCGTACGAATCAATTGTCTAGCTTGAACAACGTTTAAACAGTTTTTGTTGGTATTTTAACGCAGAACTTGTAGCCTTTTTTCTTATTCTTTTGATGATCATCGAGTTTTTAAACTGAAATTAAATTGTCGCAACACGTAGTATACGGGATACGCTCTAGTTTCTCCAGTTTTTTTTCGGTCCGCATAAATAGCATAGCTAGGAGACGATCTGTATATCAATAAAATTTTAATGCATTTTTTAAATTACGTTACGGAATTCGTGGTTGTTTAGTAATTCACGTAAAACTAACAGGTTCGCTTGTTGCAAACTGATTAACTTTTGACATCCAGGTATTCAAATAGATTTTTTTATAAAACCTTTCTACTTTATTTACATCGTAAGAAAAGCAACAAAACAAACGGACATTGTGTAGGGCATTATTGAGCCCTACACAATAAATCTTTTTCCATGTGACACTTGTAATAGCTGTATTGCCGAACAGCAAAATTCTCCTACTAACACATCAAGCAATATTAATCCATGTTATGGAAATAGATCTAAAAACTGAATGTGAATTTGAAAACTTAAACTAGCAATTAGAATCAATACACGCGCAAGCAATGATGCTTTGTGTCCTTGGAGCTCAAATTTAAAGTGAAATTCGATGCCACCACCTCTTTGTATGTAGGCCTTGCCGATCACATCTTTTTATGATATTTAGTAAAATGTGCACATCAAAACGTAAAATCTCAACATTTCAACTGTAATCCAAAAAAAAGGTACAGTAAATGTCGCACTTTCTGGACAATTCGTAGTTCCTTTGGTTCCTCCTCTTCCAAGGCTAGAAACAACTCCTCTCGGTTAACAAAAGTTTTTTCGTAAATGGGATAAGCGATTGACGACCGATGTGTCACCTGTCCGGGGGTTTAAGTGTGGGTCTCTCGACAAAACGTTTTCATCTCGTTCGATTCCCGCTTCAACCCATTCCTCCCGCGTCATTTGCCAAAAAAAAAAGTTTCGACCCGAACCAAATTGGATCCTAACGCAGCGCCCCCTTGCGCCTTTGCCGATGGGATTGAATTTCAAATATCGTTTAAAAGTAATAAATTTTCGGCACTTCTGTTCCCCTGTGCCGAAAATAAATTAACTCGGCTCCCACAAAGGAGCGCACGCTCTCCGCCTTTTTCGGTGGGCCAGTTTCATTACGACCCCCGTGTTTGTTGATGGCCTGTTGTGTTGCGAGCCGGTGTATGTTTGCTTTCCCGCCTTTGCGATAGCGGACCAACGCGTCCCCTGGCTCTGGATTTGAGGGACTAGCTTAAAACTCTTTCTTTTCTTCTCTCTTTCTTCTTTGATACCAGCAGTTCGACAATTTTTGGGTTTTTGGGGCGCATGTCGATCCCACATCGATCGCAACCTGCGTTCGGTAATGTGCGGCCGCGCGAACACCACCACCACAGTTCGAACGTTGGTTTATTTAAATATTGGCTCACCGCGCACCGCGCGTGTGTGCCGGGCGGGCGGAGGGCCCGTTCGTGCCACAACTGGTCGATTCGGTGGCGGCGACATTAAACGTGCGCCCGCGTCTCGGACGATCGCCTATAAATAGTCTATAAAATCTAAATTTGACGAAATGGTTTCATAAATTAGCTCCGGTGACGAGACCCGGGGTACTGCGGGTCTCCCAAGAAACTGTGCAGGGGTTTGAGTTTCCACGGGCGGTGACAAAGAGAGAGAGAGAGAGAGAGAGGGGGAGAGAGAGAGGGGGAGAGAGAGAGATAGGGAGAGAGAGAGAGAGAGAGAGAGAGAGAGAGAGAGAGAGAGAGAGAGAGAGAGAGAGAGAGAGGTGGAATAAAATAGAGCGATCGCGAATGAGACGCACAGCAACGGGGGAAAACACAGAGCCGAGGCAATATTTTCCCCACCTTCTGGGGTCGATTCGCTGACCCAGCCCGGCAACGGAAATGACATGAAAACAAGAGCACCCCTGGCACTCGCGCCCACCGGTTCCGAAGACGTATCGCCCTAAAACATCGCGTTACAGGTGATGCAATAAATAAATGGTGAATCTAAAGTGACGAAGCTACCGTTTAAACGTTCGCCTCTGGTTTTTTTTTTGATTGACGGAGAAGCGGACTGTGATATGATTCGTCGTTTGTTGGTGCGTCTATTTTATCTTTTTTTGCCTAAGGACTATCATGCCCTTTTGCCATGCCAGCGATGATATTTATAGTGATGCGTTTGATGTGACAACGGTGCTAAACATCCCCCGCAAAACGCTTCGCGGGTTCACTTATTTTTCAGCGATCTTATACGGACGGGGTTAAAGCAAGTAAGGGCGCGAGTGTTTGTCTCTCGCTCTCCTCCATTTGGTTTGTTTGGTTTGATCTAACTTAAATCGTTCCCGAGTCGATGAGGCTTGCAAAACTTGTTGGGATTTTATAGCCGAGAGCATTATGACTAATTGGTTTGCTTAACGCGCGCACAGCACACGCTGGAAAATAAATAGCGCCACGATGTGGTGTGATAAATTACAACGAATTGCAGTTGAGCATTTTTCTTATAATGATCGATGGTAGCATTCGGTAAAATAAAAACAAGTATTTTATTTTAGGGGTTGTTTGACCCAGTGCTGTATTTTTTTCTTCCCTAGATCGTTTAATTTTAATTTGGAGGAATAAGAAAACAAGTGTGACATTTAAAACAAAAAATCGATACAAGATCATAGAATCATGACTAATAAAACATTTAAAATCAATAAATAAAATTACTAAAATTGACTTAACTTCAATGCGTAAGTTCTTGTATAAAAACTGAATTATTCTATTTACTACAAGAAATCACATTAAATACCTGAAGCATGCGAACAGATCGTGATTATTGCTTAAAATTAACCTACAATACCATTACCTTCACGCTGCACTTAGAAACTGCCCACTTTTCTGTTCAAAATATGGCCTTACTTGTCAAAAGCTAAACTGACCAATGGCCATCTACCACCTGAGCCGTCAGCAACATCATGCGCATTAAGGATCAACCTCCGTTGGGATTTCTGATTGATTAGCATAGCAGAGGGTGAGGCTGTACCGAACAATATCCACCGCCCCGGTCTAAGCTCTAATTGCCATCCCTCTATACACGGCTTGTCGCTTAAACGCCCGCTCGAAAAGGGGGGACCCATTACCCAGAATTTCAAGCTTCCGCGCGTGATGGCGCTCGTGACTGGCAGGTCCACGCGCCCGCGCAACCCACCATTTCAGCCATGTGAGGTGGAAAAATTAATCCATTAAACCGGGCGTTTGGGGCCTGGGAAGTACGCCGCAAGTACGCAAAACCACCGGCTGCCCTTGCATAACTAAATAAAATTTAAAACGCTTCTACGAACGACCGGTCGTGATGACAGATTGATATCCGCAAGACGGCGGCGGCGGCGGAAACGGCGTGCTGTTTTATACCGCAATTGCAGCAACGTGCACCGGGCGGCTTCGGGATCTCGTGATAAAGCAATAAATTAAAAACAGCTCCACCTTCTCCTCGTGTGTTTTGAGCCGCGCATTGCGCGCGATTGCATTTGTTTACAGCGTCGGAAGAACAGCAAGAGCGAAGCAGTAAGCCGTCGCTTTGATGAAGCGTGCCGGCCGTACAAACAAACGCAAAAAACAGGTGACAGGCAAAAATGCAATCAATGAAGCAGATACAACCACATAAACAAAAAGAAAACACTGCAACAATGCACTCCGCCGAGAATGCAATTCCAACCACTCTGGCTGCAAGGAGGTGAATAAATTTTAATTAAAAGTACCCCCAAAATGATTCATCAAAAGCTGGAACGAGCTGACCCAAAAATGTCTTACACATGGTTGGGCAAAACCCACCATGTCAGCTAACAATTGTTTGTCGATGGCGGCACAATGCGCAAGCGCTTGGAAAAGAACCGTGCAAATCTCGATCTTGATAAAGAATGCACACACTCTCACAATCGATCGTTCTCGTTCGATCATCGCGATCGTCGGGCGAACGGATCCGGTTCGATTATCGCTCGCAAACTTTTAATTAAGATCCGTACCACCCTTTCCGACCGGTAAAGGGCGATCGCGCAAAGATCGCGCCACGATTTGCTTTTAAATTGCAACGGAGCAATTTTTCAATTTTCAATTTGCGTCTTATCGAAAAGGGCAAAACTGCGCGCGCACTATCGGGTGCAATCTTGCCCATTAGGATAGCTGATAATTTGGGAAATTAATTTACCCTGTAAGCTAAAAGTTACCGCGCGAAACGAACCAGTGCTACATAGTAGAAGTTTGCATTCGTGTTTATGTGTGTGAGGAAATTTTTTGTATAAATTCAATCGTTGCATACATTCTGACAGCTCCCAGAAGTAATCCAAATTCAAAATCAACATTATTTGATTGCTTCCGGTTACAGAAAATCGACTGCCTTGAGAAGGCTATCACTTAGATATATTTCTTTCCCAGAATGCCTTTTCTTCCTAAATTATTCTTTGTTCCTTTCTGTTCCAGGTTTTTATTCTTCGTCTCGAACTTAACCTTCCCCAGGAATACGGCTCCGGCTGTCGATAAATCATTGACGCTGCGGCGCTCGACTCACAAATATGACACTAATGCTGATGTTACTCTCCTCTCAAACTGATCTCAAGCGAGCCTTTGAGCCGTACAAACGTCAACGTGGGAACTGACGAAACTCAACATGGTGGAGAGGAAATTAGCGCAAGGTGGACAAACCCGTTTTTGCATCCTGCAACAAACTATAGTCAGCTGCACAAAAGGAAATAGTTTTTTTAGTTGCAAAACACCCAGCAAGTGTGTGGTTTTGGGTGCTTTCGTACAAGATAATGTTTGTTCGTCGGTGAAATCCATTAAACTTGGAGTTTTTTTGTGCTTTTTAAGGTGTAAAAAAACAACAACCGTTCAACATTAAAGCAAAGCACGCGGAAAAAGATCCTTCAACAACGCTCTTTCCACGATCATAACCACTACGATAATTTACGACACATTTTTATGATCGCAGAAAGGAAATAGCTGGTAGGCTGCAAGCGTATTTTTTCGTCTAGTTTTTGTCTCAAAACGAAAGCAGATTTCTTTGTATGTGGGTGCGGATGTGCGGCAGGAAAACCAAACTGATGTGCACAAAATTTAGATTAACATGCAATAAAACAGAACGATACTCAACTATCGTTTTTGCTTCTCCACGTGCGCTTGAAATACAATGTAATGTCCCCCGGTAGATTCCGGTGGTTCCAGGCGCAACCGAAAGATCGACGATGGTGGCCGTGTGTGTGAAATCAGTACCTATCATGGTGGTGATGCAAAAAAAAAAGAGTAAAACAACACCTCAACCCGACCCGACGAAGAACGTTATTGATTAATCGATATTTTATTTTAAAGATAAATCTTCTGTCCCGGGACGGACGGTTCGTTCTCGGGCAGACCGGTGAAGTCTTCCAGATGGGAGACGTTGTGCCGCTGGAGTCGTGAACGGTCATGTTCGCATGCATACCGTTGTCGAAATGGGGCCGTTTTTTCGCGTGACATCAGGCCGAACAGTGTTTGTGTGTGTCCGATGCTGGACGTACCCGGGGTGGCTCCTTTGTGAACCGTGTTCGTTAATTATCGAATGTTAATTAGTTTGTCCGTAGGGGTTTTCCGTGCTACGTGGGGAGCTTTCTGGACGCTGGTGGTGGCCCAACGGTACGACGTCGTAGTAAGATGTACGTTCAATTGGTGTGTGTTTTTGGGGTGGAATTCTGGAGTTGGAGATAAATTATGCAATTTTATCATTTAAATTTGATTGTCAAGCTTGCTCGAAGGCAGAACGTATAAGTTCGTTGCTAAGAAAGTATAAGAAAAAATGTTCAGCTTAGAGATTCGAAGGAAAGTGAATATGATTTTGTGCAATCGGAAGGACATGAAGGGTTTTTATAAACTACACAACAGTGAAAGAAAACAGAGCATAAATGTCAAATCAAAATAACATTAATCTATTCCCGAAAGTACTAAATTATCTCACCCTGGCGGGCATTGGCATTCCTGCCTTCCTGAAGAATTTGTCCCCACGCCGCAAAACAGAACCGCGCCCGATAGTGTCTCGCACACAAAAATGTGAAAAGGTCCACCGGAAGTGGTCTACCATTTTACGAAAACGACAAATCAATCCCCTGCTCTCCATCCCCTTGCCCCTTCGCCATGGCCACGGCACGGGCGGTGACATGCGCCAAATTTAACCGAGCGCCCGATAGCCGTGTTTGAGGCGAGTTTTTTTTCCTTACGCTCCTTCAAATCATGTCAACATGATGCATTCGTCCGGAGCAACCCACTCGCGACCCCGCGTGCGAGCGGGGACATCGGTTAAGCTATTTTCAAACAGCTATTCGACCAGCTAGCAAATCGACCCGACACACCCGAACATCCCGAGCCGATGCGCCGTGCCGGTGCGGTTTGTGGTTCGAGCGAACCGCCGAGCCAACGAAGAAAAACCCTTCACCCTATGACATTTAGCCGTCATGTTTAATGATCAACGTGCTGCCCCCGGTGGTGCCGAATGGTGCCGTTGGCTGCACCAGACAGCAAGACGACGAAATAATCCTGCATTATGCAATGTGTGGTTGCCTTTTGTCTGGATCGTGCGGCACGCTCTGGCTGCGATCCAAAATGAATCAATTTTCCACCGGCGCGCAGGATGCGACGCGTTTCGGGGGCAGGATTTCAGACCGCCGATGGACGGCAGTAGAGGGAGCGAGGGGCAGTGTAACCGTCAATTTGCTGTGGCCCCGATCGAGATGCATGGCTAGGCGATTTTGCCGGACCGCTCATTAGTGCGGGCTTCTTGTGATGAATTCGTCCGACGGTTTTTGGGGTGATGCTCGTTTTCTTTTTTCTTCGGTTTGTCACTCAAAGGGCGATACACGTGGGATCGGTGGGTAATTGAATATTTTCATACTGCTGGCAATATAATTAATTCAAAAACTTGTTTTTGTTTTGTTTTTTTTTTACTATGGTGTTTTCAGGTTATTATAAATATTTTGCTTTTATTACCATTTAATTAAGGAAGTAACTCACACAATTTAAAATATGTTTGACATTAAAGTAGTCCTTTGAATGTATGTACTATTAGATATATACCATCTGAATAATTAAAACAATAAAATTATTTTCAATTATTCAATTTCTATTATTTTTTGAGAGATAAACATGAAACATACTAAAAACGGCAACATATGTAGATAATGAATCAAAGAATTGATGCAAGTGAAGAACATGGAAAGGCTTGTGATCAGAAGAGTTATTTGGTACAATCATTACGCATGTATGAAACTAATGTTACTATTCTATTTAACTAATACTGAGGCAATGTGTGCCGGTTATGTGATTAATTCGACACGCAAAATGTTGATTATATCATAGACTCATAATTTTCAAATGATTGGTAATAATGAAACGCTAAGCTGTACTAAGCAAGGAAACACTTTAAACTATTGCTCGTCAGACCGTTCGCCTGAGTGCCACCCCTATTTGCATCCCACCGAGAAGGGTCACCGGCTTGACGCGTGAAGAAGGCGCGATAATTTGACAGCTAACGAGACGCTTAGAATAACCTCCGGACCCTCGCGGCAGCCAAAGAAGGTATCCGCAACAGAGCAGCACCAGCAACGGCATTTTATTTTTACATTTTTCTCAATTAGCTCGCCAGTTCATTAGAGCGATGCTGGCGGTGTTAAATTTTCCGGCCACACGATCGGTAAACCCGATCCGCACCAGCACGCTTTACAGCGTATGTATCGCGGCATAGGGGGAGTTGGGGAGGGAAAACCAGCTCACCGCCTAGACTGGCCGTCTTTTACAACAGCGCACCCAGGCCGGGGCTGGGAAAATCCGATCCCCCTCTGAACATCGTGTTGTTTGCTTTGTTGTGCGCGCATCGTCTTACACGCGTTCCTGCAAGACGTTCGCTGTCTCGGACAGCCGGACTCGGAACAAATGAGTGAGCTGATACTGCTGCTTTTTTCCCCATTCCCCTTTTTCCCACCTGTTTGCTGTGGGCCATTTTTCATCATATTTTACGGTCGGCGGAAATATTTCACGAATTTTGTTTTGCTATCGCGATTTGTTTGTTTCGCTGACGACGACGACGACGACGTGCGCGCATTGTGTGCGACGGGAGCGCGCACGAGCGTATTTTTTCTTTTCGGCCAGGTTTTCCCCCGACAGAACGCGTTTTCACACGCAGCTTTTGACGCGTGGTGGACTGATTTTGTGGGTGAGCCCCCTTGCGTTCGCGTTGGTGACCGATGGGTGCGGATTTCAGCACGCATTACGGCTGACAGCGTGACGATGTGTGAAACAACCGAGATTGAGCGGGAGGAAAAGACAAAACAAAAACAAAAAAAAACGCGTTTAGAAAATCTACGCACTTGTTTCCGCGCCTGCCCTCAAACACGCACGCACCTAAAATGGGACGCAACGGCACGCCGGAAAGTGCTACTCAAACGGCCGCCGGCAGTGATGGATTGGTTCGCACTGTAGCGCCGACCGAACCGCGCCTGATCGGCATTAGATTCACGCAATCGGCCTGCCAGCTGGCAGGGAAATCATGAGACAGCAGCTGTACTAATCCGTCACTCGCGGGACCCGGGACACATACGAGCGGATTGAAGAATTTATTGACAGTGCTCTCGGTGGAATCGGTGGAAACGTCGTCTTCTTGTTTGAACGCTTGACGCGACCGTGTCTTGCGCCGATGACCTAAAACGCAGCGAATGTGACGCGAGCCGATTTTACGAGGCGCCAACAAATGGTTGCGTCTAATTTAGGGGGGAAAGCGTAATGAGCCTGGGCGCTGTTATCCTCGCGAGAGTTACCTAACTTCAAGGAGAGATTAAAGTGCGGTGTGTGATCAACAGTATGTAGATGCACTGAGTTAGATATTTCTATTTTGTGTGCTTAAATTCATTTCGAATAATCTTGGAAGTGTTTGTTGTCGTTGAACCAATACCTAAAGAGGCTTCAAACCTAGGACTCGAAATAAGCCATGTCAAAATGTAAGCAACACCTCCGACGGCATCTCATTTCTCTTGACAGTTAGCTACTGCAGAGTAACATTACAAACTATCTTCCACTGTATGTAATGTGTTACCTTCATCGCCCCTTCATTCATCTGCAATAGTACCACTTTTAACCATAAATCCCCACGGGTAGCAATGCTAGTGAACAGCTTCCTCTCACAAACAAGAGCCAACGAGCATTGTCATCACAACGACGATGACAGCATCAGCTCACCACGACAAAAGAAGGCTATTCTGACTGAGTTTCGATTGACCGGAACGTCTTTTCGATCTTCGAAACGAAAAGAACAGCCTCAAACCAGCGGGCTAGCGGGTGACGGGTTTGTGCTGGAACGGATTCGTTCCGGTCCCGGTGAAGCAATCGGTCACCTCAGTTGTACCCGACACGGTTGGAGCCCGAACCAGGACGCTCACACCAGGCCTTCCACATCTCCGGCCTGGAACTGGTCAAATTGAAACCCACACAAACAATCGCTCCGAAAACCACTCACAATGCACCTACAACAACGGACGTTGGCACCACCAGCATCAACAGGGGGGTGGGTAAACACGTCGCCAAAGGATGCCTCCAAACAGCACACAAAAGCGTACCACCGTCTACCGGGCAATCTCTTCCACATGGGACGTCCAACAGTTTTCCGCAAGGTCCTGCCGGCTATTGCACGCCGGTGTGAGACGGTAGAGAGAGAGAGCGCGAGAGAAAGAAAAGCGACAGAGAACGAGGTGTCAAGGCAACTGCACCTTTCCGATGCAAATTGGCCTGGCTAGCGCGGCAGGAGGCCATCCAAGGCAGAAATTGTTTCCTGACAGTCTTCTCGCACTCTCTCGCCGTTTCCCTCAGGCCGGCTTGGTTGTTTCGTGCGGGCGAGCAGGATCGCAACAGCCTCTAATGGGCCGGTTTTGTTGTGTTTAGCCAGAAATGATAATTTTACGATATAGTTTTTATCATTGAGTTGCGCTTTGCACTGTGTTTCGTTGCAGCAAAAACGTAGAAATAGCGATGCATTTTCCCTCTCCAGCATGAACTTTACAGCAGGCCATCACAGGCTAATGCGTTCTGGTGTGTTGTGAGGGTCATTCTGCAGGAGCGAAGAATGGCTCAATAGGCTAAACAATCACGTTCCCCGGCGAGTTGGGGACCTTGAGCTTAATGTTTACACATTTGCCTCCAAACACACACACACACATCCTTTAGTTGCACGATGGAGGAAAGACAAAGTAACCGATTATCGGAGTATAGAGTGTAGCTTACTACTTGCAACTGAAAGTAGAAGGACCTATGAACAATCGGCAGCTTTCAACACTCGGCATGCGTTGAAAGCGTTGAATTGAAGATGATAATTTGTTTCGTTTGTGATGCCACTCCCTCCAAGGACACTTTGTATTAGAAACCAAATCCTTTGATATTCTTAGTTTTAGCAACAATTGTCTAAACAGTCAATCGAGATATCATTAATTTGATCTACTAACAAACTCTCTCAAAACATCCACATGCCATCCAACAACCACTACATTGTTGCAAACACTCAATCGTACGATGGCGATCGATCAATCACACAACCTTCATTAATATCCTTGTGCTCTTTCCGCCCCAATCGATCGCATTGTTCGTTTTCCTCTGATATTGCCAACCTGCAGTTCCTTAAGGCGCGCGCGAATGTAATTGCAACCAGCGCAAGATGTCATTTCACCCATTTGCACATCATTCGTCACGTTTGTTTTCGGGGCGGCTGTTCGTAATGAAGATTTCCCCCTTCCACTTTGCTGCAACACCTTATCCTTACCACAAAGGAATGCGTGCCTGCTGTCTCACCCTCCAGAGGGCGCATCAAAATCGAAGTTCAAAAGGTGCGAAATACGTTCATAAATCATGGGCCTCCCGAAATGGGCTAAAATGGGCAGCAGACGCGCGGACATCAGCCTCGCGGGCAGCACACGAGCCTGCTCATTTCCGAGCCGATACGCGGAACCGATACACCCGATCGGGTCAATCTCATTGCAAAAGTTCAGCTCGCGCACGGTCCTCATCTTCGCAACCGGCCCAGAGCAGCAGAAGCAATTTGAGCACAACCGGGTACGCTCCCACTGTGTCTGTGCTCTGCGCGGAACTCATCTGCCGCACACGTACGGCGTGGAATAATTTATAACTATATTTTGATTGTTATTTATGGGTGAAATTAATAATTTTGCTTACACGGATTTCTGCCCATTCTTTTGCTGCTGAGATGCTCCCATTTTTGCCGGTCCAGCTGATTTCGCTTCGCTTACTGGACGCGCTAGTCATTAACGAGTGGAGTGTGTGCGAATGTTTGAGGTTTGAGATTTGAGCGGCCAATGGGTGAGGTGGAGCATATGGGTGAAAGTTATGAGTGTCCGTTTCGCGTCGCGGTATAATTTTACGTGCTGTCACCGGTTTGTTTGTTTGCATTTTGCACTTTGTTCCCACGAGCATACATTACAGGGGGTTGTAACACGTGGTTCTTTAAGCGGGAAGATGATGTGGTTTTGGAGAGACACGGAGACTAGGACGTCTCGTTCAAATTGAGCAATAATTAACAGTTCAATCAGTAAAGTCGTTATTAATTGATTCTTGAACACATTTGAAGCTCCTTTATGTAGCAGTAGTTGCGTTCAATCTCCCTATACAAAACGAAGTAAGAGGTGACGCTCACGTTACGCTCACGTCACGCTCATAGGTGACGCTTGCTCACTATAGGATCTTCCTGAACGAAAAAGTTACTCACTATAGAACGGTTTTGCTAACCAACTATGGGTGCTTGGATGATTTTTATTTCTTTGCGGTGTTTCCATTCTCCGAGACAACAAGCAATGGTAGCGTGATTGAATCATTGAGGCATTCAAATTAAAAGACATTAATGTTTTCTTCTACACACGTGTTGAAAGTGTATCAATAATAATCAAATTATTCCCAGTGATTCTAAATAATTATGTGGTAGAGATTCTACCACGCTCCATGCATTTTATCATGCGTAGTAGTGTTTTATTGTGTAGTTCAAAACGTTTCAATAAAAAGACTTGCTTCGAACTATCATGTACTTGCTTCAAACCATCATCCACGTGCAGTCAAATGCTTGCTTGAAAGGATTGCAAAATCGTACGCTATGAACGTTTAACAATTGCAATTTTTCATTGTACATTAACCCAAAAATGCTGGGTACCATGCAAAATAGTGAAACCATCGGAGCTGCATAACTAGGACTAAGTGAACAACTTTAAAACATGCATATAACGGGTTTATATTTCCCATGGATCGGGTCTCCATACGTAGATTGTTGGATAAGGCTAAGTACGAGTTGTGTTAAACATTTGGAAAAAAAATTGAATAATTGAATTTTAATATTTTGTAGCGGGTTCACGGAGTTTAGTCGTTCGGCTGTGTCGTTACCAGAAGAACCTAACCTAGCTATAATAATTCCCAATTATTATGGGATCAAGGTTGCTACAATTTATTCATCCATTGAAAGTATATCTTGCGGGAAAAACAATTGTATGGTTCAGCAGTGGAATTACAACTGAAATGCACTGTAAAACTGAAATGAACAGCAACTCCTATTGGGAAAAGTAATGGGATAATAATATACACGGAATAAGGACATTCCTGGGTCAGGGGTTCTTTTTTATATGAGCACATGATGAAGCTACAAAGTTAAATGAAGTTAGTTTAGTTGTTTTTATTAGCATTTAGCACTCCTGAATATCCATGGCTGCTTGGTACACAAATAGTCTTGCAGAAGATGGGGCACGGGTCAATAATAAGCCGTGACAGTGAGCCCTGTGGATGGAAGACTCGGACCCATATGTCATATGAACATGTCATGACATTTAATAGTAGCTATTCCATAAGTTCAGAATGACTAAATTAAATTTTCGTATGTCCTACATGGTTGTGAAAATGGTCAATGATAGCGGAATAGTCAAACATCTTCTTCTTTGCCACAACAACCGTTGTCGGCCAAGGCCTGCCTGCGCCACACCGGGGCTTGGTTTTTAGTGACTTTTTGATAAACCATAGCCGGATTTTAGTCAGTCATACTGGAAGTTGAACCCATGATTGACATGTAATTAAGTCGTTCGAGTTGGCAACTGTACCACGAGTCCAGCCGATAGTCAAACATAGTGAAAAAGAAAGTGGACCACGATTGCTAATGTAATGGAACAACTAACATTTGTAAATAAGACAAAAATATGGAAGGACTATGAACCGGGATCACAATAGGATGGAAGCCTGTACCAAGATAGCAACACGATCATAAAAAATATCAGTAAATAGACATCAAGAGAGAGCAGGAATGCTTACCTACATGTTTGAATGAAAACATTTAAATGTGCCCTCCAGTTAGTATACACGTCTTAGGTTCTGTTGCTTAAACGTGCAACCGGGCCAAATTAACTAGTTACTTTCAAAAATTGTTTCTTTTTTTTAGTATCGTTTAACCGTTTTTGGCGTTTATTTTTTAATACAGCTCCTCAGATACTACTAATTGATCTCGCATTTTTCTGAAGGGATGCTTAAGACACGTTTTCATTCTTCAATTTACACTAGGTTCTGCTGGTTTTCCAAAACTCATTAAAATGAGTTTTAAAGTTATTTGCTTCAACTCATGTTACGATTGAAGATTGAAATATTAACTGCGGGAGTTACCTAATATGACATAAAATACTTTCAGCTCTGCCTATTTTCCATTTTCTCTACATTACCATTGTTTTCCTATCCAAAATTTCATGAAATTATTGTTTTCATGAAGTTCTTAGTAAAATGACAAAAATCAGACAACAGCGTTGAAACTAAGCAACAACATCTAAATACATCCTACAATGCCTTGGCACAAGCTGAAATGTTTTGCTTCTACAGGAAGAGTCAACCAAAACGCAAAATATACCTGCCAAAAACCTGGAATGTTTGCAGAAAATGTTGTTGTACACCAACATCTTTTCCCAATGACATTGACTTTGATCTGCAACGGTACCTAGGCCGAACAGTTTACGGCACAATTTGCAACATACTGATATTGGCAACAACAAAAAATCACATTCTTTTCTGCAAACAAAAAAGCAACTCTCCCAGGACCGTTAGGCAGGCGTTCGCCATGCTAACGGAATCCGGTTTTGTTGTAAAGTTTGCTGATTTTTATTCTACCCCATTTCTACCCGAGGTAATGTTGCGAATTTCAGCCAACGCTCGCTAAAATTACATTTATTTGCAAACACTTCAATCCTGGCAAAAAAAAAAAACAGATTGCAAGGATCTCTATACTGTCAACATTGCAGGAGCTAGATATTCCCTACACCTCACACCCTTCGCCTTTACTCTTCCATCGCGCGATCTTCCATCGCCAGCATCGGCAATTCTTCCTCATATCTCTTTCCCATCACATCGGGACCCACTGGTAAGACACCGACGGGTTAGAAAGGGTGGCCACATTGGCAACGCAGGAGGTGCTGTAGAAATAAAATCATAAAAATCATCGTCAACCGAACGGGTATTGCCGGTACGGCCGATGCGACAAGGATAACAACAACAGCTCTAATCCTTGCCAATCATAATATTCGCCATAAAGTCGAAATCCTTTTCCTCCAAGCAACTCTCTCTCACACACACTCAGAACCAGGAAAAGGTTATGCCTTCCCTGCCATACCAGGGCCATAGCAGAAAGAGTAACTCATTTATGGCCGGCATTTAGTGCCAAATTTTCATTCTCATCACTCTTTTTTTCTTCGTCTCGCACTTCTTCCATTTCTCTCGTTTACCCATTTTCTGCATTGCCAATTTCAGCCTTTTTGCCAACAGTTCGAAAAGTGCCATACGATTGCAGCAAAAGGATGCGACCGTCGGCCGTCGGCTTAAAGGATTCGATTGCCGTTCACTGTGGCAAGGGTAGGGATGGCAGATCCCTTAGGGCCCACGGGAGAGAGATAGAGAGCAGTTTACGATTTAATGAGACGTTCGCAAAAACAAAAAAAAAAGGTGCCAGCAATCGGCCGGGGGTGAGCAAAGGACGGGCTGAGCGGAGTGCCAAAAGCCGGTGAAGGATGGGAACGTTTCCATTCGCAAAAAGGGGCAAAAAAGGCAATGGCAATTTGCATGCTCAAGCGAGTGAGATGAGATGAGTGTGCAAACGGGAGAAACGGCTTTATGAGTACTTCTTCCTTCCATAAAGCGCTGCATTTCTGGCAGGGAAAGGAAGGAATGCTTTTGGGAAAGAAAAATCCTTTTTGCAAAACCTAAGAACTGTTGCTTGCGGGATTGAGCGGGGAGTGTGTGGTGGTAATGGTGGTGTGAGGAAGCTTGCCAACCTGAGGAAAGTCCTTGGCCATCCTTTCGCTTTTACGGCCGTCGGTAACGACGATCGGTTGTACCAAGCCGGCAGAAAGGGCTTAATGAATTCATTTGCAAATTTATGATTCCTCCATTGTGACTTTCGGCACACGTTTGCCGTTGGTGCAGTGCAGGGGAAAGGTTCACGGCGGTGTTAGTGTCCCTGTTTTTCTGGTGTGCTTGGGTTTGGTGTGCGTGGAAGCTGGAAGGGCTGGGATTGAAACTGGGATAAACCAATCACGCTAACAATGCCTGCGTGTGGATTTTCTGCGCTAAAACCTGCAAACAGAATTAAAAAGGCGATTCAGTTTGACACAAAACGGGCAATTTCCGGATTTTGAAAGTCTTACTAAAGTTCGGGGAAAACACATGGGTGGAAAGACTTGACTAAACACGGAATTCAACAGACTGTCTTTATAATAGACTTCAATACTCGGGCAAAAGTTATCTTTGCATTTCTAATCTTTGTAATGACACTACTCAGCAAAGAATCAAAGTCTGCTGCAACGATTCTTAAATTTTTAAACAACTTAAACTGATTCTTACTAACGAACGATTAGATGTTGTAAACTGAGACGTATCTCGTGAAGTTATATATTTTTCAATTTTTGCACCCAAGCAACAGGTACGCACAAATAAATGTCCAAAAGTCCAACTGCCCTGCTGCATCGTTTGACTTTCTTCGTAGAAGTTGAGTAGCATACTGTTCCAAGAGCAATATAAATAGCTGAAACTTCAGCCCGAAAGGGTTAAGAAGCAAAACCGTGTCCAGTTTTGCTGCAGGACACTCTATAAAATTCGGTAGCCAAATTGTCGGTACTGATCGGCTTGCTGATAGTTTGATTGCGGCAGCAGCACAAAACCACTTTTACTCCAGGACTGGCAAACCACACTGCTTACCGATAGCCTCCTTTCTGTCTGCTTACCACAACCCTTTCGGTTGGGGACCACAAAAGCAAACATACACACAGACGAACGTCTCCGCCTGCGCTACCGCTTCTAAGGCATGCGATCGTAAAGTCCACGATCACCCGTGGGGTAAGCAGCAGCCCGTATTGGCAGATATTTAAATTAGAAAAGAAAAGGGTTAACAGGATTAGCACCGTTTAGGGCAATAAACGCAGAAAATTCGGGCCAGTGCACTGCCAGCGTGTGTGTGTGTGTGTGTGTGTGTGTGTGTGTGTGTGTGTGTGTGTGTGTGTGTGTGTGTGTGTGTGTGTGTGTGTGTGTGTGTGTGTGTGTGTGTGTGTGTGTGTTGCGTGCACGTGAGACGAGCAAGGTGCGGGCGGGATTAAGTCAAAGGATTGCCGAAACGATCGCACGCCGTGCCGATCACCGTTTGCCGCTACCCGGTCAAAAGGGGTAGCCGCAAGCACACACATTGGCATGCGAAAGGGGTAATGGCAGGCCACACTGTGATGTGCCATCCATGTACGGGGATGCGAATCTAATTATTGACACACTGGCCATAAATGCAAAAACCGGCCCACTATGGGATGGGAACGACTGCAGGGCAACGAAACAAAAGGCACAAAGCACCTCCGACCAAACTTCTGATGGGTGTACCCCTTTTTTTCTCTCTGTCGATGGGAGGAACCTGTTTATGATGGCTTTATGCGGTCCGGGGCAGAGTTGTGGATGAACGGGTTAATCCTATTATTATGACCCCAGCGGCCGCTCAGCGGTTAATCCTTTACGCTCCTGGCTCGGCCGCTAGAGCTATGGATGCGGCCGGTGTCACCTTTATTGCACCGCCCCACCCAATACACCGGAACGCCCGGGTGCCTGGTTAAATCTCATTAAAATTAAAAGAACTCTCTCAGTATCGTTTGCCACCGGTTTGCTGCCTGATTGGGGTCCTGTGTCTTCCCGGGACGTTTCAAAACCGTCCCGATAACCCTTTTCTACGGTAGCCGAACACGTCGTTAAAAGGATTATCTCTTTATGGGCCGCCCGTTCGCCCGGCCGAAAGCCGCATCCTGTTTTGGCAAACCACGGCCAAACCAAAAGCTGACACTCCGTGGACAGCCTCCGTGGGACATGCCAATGGGGAACGTTTTATGGCGCGATCGCATTCCGGCCCGAGGATGCAGTAAGCAGAGGGATGTGGCTCAGTTGGTCAGGATCACGGGTTGGAAGAAAATAGAAATATTTCCCAGGGATGTAGTGCATTTTTTTTCGGTAGCAGTTCTAAAAACGAGGAAGAAGCAAGAGCCAAACAAGTTGCCCCAAATCGCGCGGCCGAAAAACAGCGTTCAGCAATTATTAAGGATTAGCGAAGCAGCGCTGTGAGTTATTTTTAATTGAAAACGAAACGAAATAGCGTGTCCCCAAAAAAACGGACGGCGATATTGAATCAACTCCATTAAGCAACTCTTTCAAAGTGGGGTTACTTCTTATTTTTGTATGAATGTTGCTCCAATGCGCTCGGTTTTGCAGTTTAAAAGCAAAACTTGACGTTCGGGAACAGTTGGGAACAGTCTTCTCCGTTCCAACTTTCAACGAACAGCCAAACCACGCCGAAACACGTGCGTCGTTCCAATTCCACAACGCAACAGTGACATCAGACTGATGTCATCCATCGTCGTGTGGTCCGTCCTGGAAACGGATTCGGCCACATGTGCGTGCGGGCGTCTCAGACATAAACAAATGTCAGTTGGCAGCATCAGGCCGTCAAAATCCCTCATAATGATCTCATGTAGCAACATGTTTTCCGCATGACTTGCGCCCGTATCGGTTTCTTTCTAGCTCCGCGTAACCCACTGGAGACGGACAGCCTCAAGAGAGTCAAGAGACAGGCTAGATGCAACCTGGCACGCAACGAACGCATAGATTGAAGCAATCCAGAACACATTAAAAGCATTGAATTGGTTGTCTAGCAATAAATTTGAAAGAAATCACGCATGGAACATCTGTCCGGCGATTCTTAATCAATTACTCGCAGCCTCTTACCGGTAAAAAGTGTCCTTTTGTGCAAGTCGCACGCTTGACTCTCGAGATCCCGAGAAATTGGTTGACAAAAGAGAAAACGGTTAGTATGAGCTGGACATACCAAAAACGTGTGTATCCCTTCGCCACGAACAACAGCACAGCACATCGTTGAATTCCAATCCAAACACATCCAAAGAATCCTACCGTTTCATTCAATTCACCGTCACAAAAGGCAAATCACGGTGTTCGAGTAATTGTGTATAATTTCCCACATCCCACACCCGGAGGCCCGGACGACTAAACGGTGTACACTTTTCGGCTCGTTGTTGCTTTTCTATAGCGCAAGTCCTATCTTTTTTTAATGCTGTCGTGCGACAAAAGCCACCAAACGGGACAAACGGGTATAGAGAAGGAGTTCCTCACTAGATCCTTCTGCACGCTTAATCAAAAGCGATGCAACAACAATCGATCTCACGTAAGGATATCGATCTTTTCATCCCTGCGTCCTTTTGCAATTGTTTCGAGTGATCGCTCTCTCTCTCTCTACTGCACCCGGGCATGATACGCCAACTTTTGTCCCGGGGCTTTAGAATTGTGCAGTCCTTACCCAATATCCTTCTCTCTCTCTCTCTCTCTCTCTCTCTCTCTCTCTCTCTCTCTCTCGTGCGCACGCACCCAACAATATCCATCGCAAATGCGTCCCAAATAGGTTCAAGCCGACCTTAACTTTGTTTTTTTTTTGCGCGTGTGTCTTGAGAAAAAAAGACGAGCAACACCGTGCCCAATCTAACCGAACTTGGGCAGGTCTGCAAGTCTGAGGGTTTTTGGGGTGATTGTTTCGTTTATTATGCTGCTGAAGAACAGCCGTTCTTACCAAAGGGCACAATGGATTCCAAACAACAGCCACGGCAGTTCGAACCGTATCGAGTTTTTTGTTGTTGCTATAAAGAAACTCTCATTGAAGCGCTTTTAGAAGCGCTTTGTAACGCTATTAAAATGCTACACACACGCACACGCACGCTCAATTCATTCACTCGAAGGTGCATCGCGCCATTCAATCTTTCGTTAAAAACTGCATTCTTTGCAGAGCATTCAGCCGAGCAGGGTTTTACGCTACAGCGTGTTGTTGTTTAGATCGGGCGCATCCGCGTGCGCCGAGCTGATCAGTGGCAGCTTCACGTTGGCCAGCTTCCCGTTGAACCGCTCGAACAGGCCGGCCCAAAAGTTCATCCGCCGCTTTTCGGGCATCTCGGCCATCGCAATGCCGTCGTTCGTAATGTTCAGACACAGCAGCGGCACGTCCTGGCTGTCCGGCACGTTCGGTTGCGGCTCCCAGCGGAACGGCACGACCGGATCGGGGACCGGTTGGGCCGGCGTCGGATCACCGTACCGGGCGAAGTTGCTCCACAGCCGTACCATCGTTTTGCGCAGCCCGTACGCACGGTCCGTCTCGGGCACTTCCGTGCGCAGCAGCGGCGAGCTGAACAGATAGTACACCTCGTCAATGTGGGCCGCGCCCTTCATCGTGCCCAGCGACATGATCGCTTTGCCCTTGTTCAGCAGACCGTCGAACGCGAACCGGTAGCCGAAAAACTTCGACCGACGCTGATGGCGCGCCCACAGCTCCACCGTCATGCGGTACGCCAGCAGATACTTGTCGGTGAACACATCCGTCAGCTGGTTGAGCGTGTCCCGGCAGACGGGGCGCGCACCGAAGTAAAACTCCCGGATCTCTTCGCCCAGCGCGCGTGCCTCGGGCGAGAAGTAATCGAGCGCCACCGTTCGCGGTATAAACCGTTCCGGCTCGGCGTTGTATGCGGCCAGCGTCTTGATGGCGTCGATCAGCACCATCATACCGTCGCGCTCATTGTACCCCAGTATTATCGGAATGTCCATCGAGTTGGGCTCGCTGAGGATCTCGGTCGGATGGCGCGTGATCAGCGCGTCCGGCGAGTCCGACCGCTCGATCACCGGGAGGAACGGGATCTGGAACAGCCGCTCGACCGCTTTCTCACGCTCCGTCAGCACCAGCGGCTGCAGCTCGAACAGTTTCCGGGCGGGTGCCGCTCGCAGTACCTCGTACACCTCCCCGTCGGTGGCGGGACTGTGACCGAGCAGCTTCGCCAGCCGGCGGGCCTTCTCTTCCGGCTGCTCCTGGAACGCAAACTCCGTGTAGATGGAACCGCTCTGCAGAATGGCCTTGTGAAAGTAACGCTTCGATTCCGGCGACAGACAGTGGAAGTTGACCGCGATCGCGCCCGAGCTCGCCCCGAACAGCGTCACGTTGGACGCGTCACCGCCAAACACGCCAATGTTCTCGGAAATCCAGCGTAGCGCCGCCCGCTGATCCTTCAAACCCGCATTGCCCTCGATTCCGGCGTCCGGCAGGCACAGGAACCCGAGCACACCGAGCCGATAGTTGAGCGTGACCACAATCACGCCCTCCTGGACGAGATAGTTGGGCAGATAGAGCGAGCTGTCGCCGTGGCCACCGATCAGCCCGCCGCCGTGGATGAACACCATCACCGGCAGCGGTTCCGGGTCGTCCCGCTTGCCCAGCTTCGGTGTGTAGATGTTCAGGAACAGGCCGTCCTCCGAGCCGCTGATCTCCTTCGTCAGCACGTCCAGCCCGAGACAGTTGCTGCGCTCCCGGGTGCAGTCCAGATAGGAGACGGCGAACTTCTCCAGCGGGGCCGGCGACTTGAAGCGCAGCGCGCCGACGGGCGCTTTCGCGTACGGCACACCCTTGAAGTAGTAGTAGCTCTGCCCGTTCGGCAGTTTGTCGCGCACGCCGTACACCGAGCCTTGCTGCACCTGGACGCATATTCGCGTGATTGGCTGCAAAAGGTGATGATCACAGGATGAGGTGTTGTTGTTGTTGTTCTCCGGATATTCCAGCTCGCTCACTCACCATGTGCTTCTCAGCATCGGAACCGGTGCTGACGTTCTTCCATCCCATCAGTGGTGCACTTCGCATAACCATGATGATGGTTTGCTTTGTTTTGTTCCAGACGTTCAGCGACACTATCAACTAATAGCTGGCCAAATACAAAGCAACTTCCCTCGAAGGAACGAATGATTCGGAATTCTTCTCAAGCCTGTGGCCCAAACAATACTGCTCGCGATCGCGGTTCACACGGTGACATTTATGAAATGTTCATCACCATTCTTAAGCTTATTTTAGCTTCGTTTTGAATTATTAATCATGCCATGTTAATGAAAGAGGCTTCCAAAAACGCCCCAAAACGCAGTGACGCGCTTTTTCAAACCCTGCGCTGATACAATGTATCGGTATGCAAATCCACCTAACCTGCGCGCTGCACCTCGAGCAGAGCGAGAGGCCAACGGTTTATTTGCAATGCCAAGCGAACCCCGTAGGGTAAAACCAAGCTTCGGGTTCGATTGATTTATTGGACCCCTTTTTGCCAAAAACGCCCCGTCAGTCCCAGAAAGCCTTTACCCCTAGCGTACCGGGCCGCCATTACCGGTGGTACCGGTGAATGTTCACTCAACATTTTGGCACGGGAACAGTTATTCCGGCTGCCAGAATCGCTACCCCCACGTGCAGACGCGCGGAAAGACGCAAACGTGTTTGTGCGAAATGGTTGATGGTGAGAAAGGCTGCAGCAAAAAGGCTTTAACCCGGGGCCAGAAAGGATTCAATAAAACAAAGGGTAAAAAACAGTTAGTTTGTCGCATGGTGGAGGCTTCCGAGCCGCTCATGTCATCAGCAGCATGTTTTTATAAGCTTTGTGTGATGAGCGGTACCCGTGCCAATTTAACAATTTGCCAAAAAAAAAGGAAGGATTCTCTAGAAGTAAAGGATGTGTTAGCTTGACGCATGGCATGCATGGTTGAATGTGACAGTGGCAGGAGATAGGGTTTTGTGGGAGGTATTTTACGGTACCAGTGCTAAAAATGGTTAACCCACCCCGGAAGGTATTGTGCCATGAGTGTGCAAAAAAAGGGTAATGTGCAGTTATTTTGTCGCGTGGAGAATGATGCGTTGGTTGTTGCTGTATGCTGATAGAAGGGTGTGTTATTAACTGAAGTGGCCCTTGGGTGTTTGTGATTGTAAGTGAAGGAGTAACAGGAGAAAAAAAATGGCAAAAGGTAAAGAACAGTTACTTTGGCACGTGAGGGGGTTTTGGCAGAAAATTTGCAGTCAAAGATCGTAAAAGAATTAGAGTATAGGGGATAGGTATTGGATTTGCAATATATTTGCAAATGTTGTATAATGTTTTATGATATTTTAAAACTTGATTTTTACAATACTAGAAATTGGTTCTGGATTGTGTTCACAACTCGTTCGGATAATAGAATGTGATCTATATATTAATGATTTAATGCATACGGGGAAAAAAATAAAAATATGTTTCCTCAAACCAAGAATCGTTTTAAATCTTTTTTCTATCCATTCCACATAAAATAGCAATATCTCAAATTAATTTGCCACAGATGATTTCCGTTCCATGTTTTTGTCACGATCAATTTCATCCTTCTCTGAACCACTCGTCAGCCCGTCATGTACCGATACGAAACCCCCTCGAGGCAGAAGCACTTAACTGCACCCAATCCCCTGGGATGAGTGCAGTTTCCCACTAATGCGGTGGCTCAATTTGTCGCTAAAAGGATCATTCGCTCCGTATCCATCCGGACAATGTACGACAAAAAAAACGGGAAAAGGTAAAGCTTCTTTTTTTGTTCCACGGTTTCGTGTGCACGCCGTACCAGCAGCGCAAGACAATCAATTTTCATAATTATTTTCTTTTCTATTTGCTCAACTTGTTTATTAATTTTGCTGCCGCTTTCACCTGGATACAGGCGCGTTCCGCTTTACTTCACAATCCCGAATGTGTCCCAGTATGCCGACGTCCCACAGCCAAAGGGCATCGATAATTGTTAACCCAGCGACCAAAAAAAAGTCCCTTGAAAACAAAAAAAAACAATCCGTGCCTCATGCCAGATTGCCGGTCGCATTGTGCAGTTGACAGATCCAGTCCCTGAAGTCGCAGTCGGGCGGAAAGCAAAATCAATTAACAATAATTTGCCGTTTTCTGTGCGTGCGTGTGTGTGTGTCTTTTGCTGATCTTTTGAGACGATTTAATTGTCTCCTGTGCGTTTCGGGTGTGCACATGTGTACAGTGCACACGCTTTGTATCGGGATCCTTTTCCATTGTGTTCTCGGGCAGCAATGGCAGGCTTGGGCGATGTATTACTTTTCGCTTGGTCCTTTTTGGCGTGCTGTACACATTCCTGCATGCAACTAAATCCCCACCCCGTATCGGCACAAAAAGACTTAACTTATGCCTTTTTTACATATTGAATCCCAATCAATGGGTCGCACAACACACCGCGTGCGGATAACGGCGAGGACATTTGAGGCCAATGAGGCTCAAAAGGAAAGCCAGCATATGGCCAACATGAGCTGCAAATATTGTACTTCCATCAATTAATGCCAGAGCCAGGGAGACGAAATCTTGTCACCATACTTTGGCCCCCGGGGGCCCTTTGAGGCTTAGCGACACACACACACACTGGCACACTGAAGATCACTTTCTTGAGCTGTGAAATGTCACCCGAAGAAGGTTTTTTTTTCTCCCTATTTTTACACCTAATGGCTTATGTGTATTGCTTTGCTTAAATGCAAAGAAAACACACCCAAAGTTGACAAAATTAGAGCCCCTAAAGGTAAGTAATTGGACAAGGTTGACAAGGCGTCGCTTTCGTTGCACAGAAGAAAGGGAAACGTTCGACACTCCGGAGCGTAATTGGATGGTAATTGAGTTATTTTTCAGTCGTTCAGGGGCCAGGTTTAGAGGTCGCTCCGGATTGTTAAATTGTGCCACACAAATGTTGTTGTTTACTAAAAACATAGAGAAAGTGATCGTTTTTCCAAACGGCTGGAAGGCCACACACAAAATGTGTTTGTTTTCTTAGCAAGATGACACAACCCGTTAACCCGTCCAGTGTTGTGCGATTGCATCAAGCAAAAGGGGTAAGGTCATAAAAGTCGTTTTCGATTGATCGGCCTGTGCGTGTGTGCTTGTCTTTAGCCTGTGTTCATCTTAGCTGGAGCGTGCAAAGAAAGGAAAAGGGATCGTAGCACGGCCCAATCTAGATCCATGCACAAAGCTCTCAAAGGGGTTGATAGATTCACTTTCGTTCAATAAAATAGGCAACCCTTTTCCGATCGTACGGCACCCCGAAAGGGTGAAGGTGAAAGTGAGCGTGTTGAGCATAATTTTTTAATAACACCTTGTAAAACCGATCACATTTGAAAGAAATGGACGAGGCAAACGGGTTGACACACTGATCTGGTATAGTTTTACTGATGCAATCGCTTTTGTGACTCTTTGGAAGCAAAAGCATGGTCTTTCAAGACCTTTTCTAAAGTTTTTCAAATTGACATGATCACTTTTTGAGTTTGTATCGTACAGAAGTAAAATTTGTAAACATTTTCTTGGTGACGCATTGGTTTCCTGTACCCGACGCTTGGAAAGTGGAAGATTGAATATAAACATTAGACAAAACTTTATTCTGTCACAAGCTACGATTGACATTATACTGCCTGTGCCTGTGCAAGCCGTCCCTGAAATCGTATCCTTTCCACCCCAACAATTGCCGTCCTTGGGCACGAGACACCAATCCACTGCAGCTTCACCTCCACCCGAAGGACGCCTCACAGTTCGCACCAAAGTAACGGGTTTCCATCATCCATCACAGTCGCCATTACAGGCGGGCAGAAAATCCCAACCCTCCCGGACGGATGTTGCGAGAGCGGGCCAAAGCCATGGGCTCAAACCGTTCGCTCATAAACCCGTTACAGCCCGTTAGGAATTTGCAAATAGCAACACTTCCTCGCAAAAACGAATGTCCTAGAGGTCCTGCTAAAGCAACATTGGCAATAAGCAATTAAGCAAATATGGCGGCCCATCTATACAGCGCACACATTTCCAGTTATTTCTGCATGCGACAATATAACTGTTTCTTTAGCGTTTTATTTCCCCCCTTTCGGGCCCGTTTTTACAACCTGCCAAAAAGGATGCTAGCCCTGCGCACCGAGGAAGGGTAGCGGTACTTTTGATTATTTGCGAAGGCTTGCGAATTTCGGTGCGCTTCTGCGACGAAGGACAAACCGATCGGGTAAAGATGCGAAAATGTTTGTTTGTTTTTTTTATGTTGGTATGGTTGTTGTGTGTGCCATAAAAAAGAGGTTGCAAAAATATCTGATTGCAGATCTGATGGCCGGAAGGTTTATGTTTAGCGAATGAAGTTTATGCTCATTGATGGATTTTTTTTTCGATGTTAGCATGAAAAATATAAAAAAGAAGGTATGACATGCACAAAAACAAAGGTTGAATAATTCTAAAATGTTATCACAGTAGTTAGATTGCATCATAGCGGTAGGTGAATTGAAATTGAGATATTTTCAAAAGATTATTTAAATTAATTATCCTGTTTAAATTCAGAAACAACAACTGTTTAAGGAAGAATTGAATCATAAGCATATTCCAATAAGCTCAAAAATTTGATTTTATAAATGAAACAAAAACTTATGTTAAAGTTAAAAAAGAAAAGGTTTGCATTTTTTATAAATCAGAAATGACGTATAAAAATGAGCATTTTTCAAATGCTCTCCTAACTAAGTCGATCTGAAGATGAAACATAGTCATTTTAAGCCTTACCGAAACCACGTCACTATTCAAACATTTTTATAGTGTCATAGCTGGTGATTAAGATAAACGAATAGCTACAACAAATCCCAAGAATGTGATACAAAACTTCTTACACAATAGAACAAAATGGAAAACAAAATATAGAATACACATAGCCTTAGAAGCAAAATAAAATAAAAACATCTGAACGAGCAATCCTGTTATCATGTTTTGTAGAATAATTTCCACCTTTATTGTAGTCAACCCCTAAACATACTAAAAGTCAAATAAACGAGGCAAAACATTCCGACCAAACACCGTTACGATCGAGATTATGCTCAAACCGAAAGTACCAAAAACATTGTCAACTCCGTTCGCTTACAACGCATCCTAAAGATTAGGCAATATTTTATTCAATTTGTTCAGGGACAAACATAGGGTAATAAAAACGTGTATAACCCTTTCACCCACATTCTAGACATGCATGAGCCAGTGAAAGGGAAAGGGTTGTCTTCTGGATGATCCATAGTGCAAGTGCAATAAACACAGAGCAATGACATAACAGACAATTAGAATATTAGGTGACAATCCTTTACAGCCCGTCCTAAGGTGGACGTCCTTTCTTAACCCATTCGACTCATATGAGAAAACCGGGGGTAAGGAAAACCCTTTTCTGAACTATCGAAGCACACCACAGTATGAGTGCAGTATTGTCAACCCCTTCTTCCCGAACGATCCTTCCATTAGTTATGAATGGTTTTGTTTCCAGATCAGGAGGTTACAGTTACAGTTGCTTGTGCTTTTATGGTTTTACAATGTTTTGGCCCTAACGGGTTAACTTTTCGGCCAGTTTACATTTACGCAAAGCATCGGAGGCTAGATGACAACTTTCGGTTGTCACCAGTGAAGTGAAAGGGTTCGAATGCGATACGGAGAGCATTGGAATGGAACAGCTTCAAGTGTCGCTGGTTGCCGGGTGGTTGTAAAACAATTATAACTTGTCACATGGTTCAGGGAGTGATGTTTTAGGCAGACCAGCAAAGGGTTGAACCGGTAGAAAGAGGCTGCTGTTGTAAAAAATGAGTGACATTTTGTTAGGTATTGGTTCATCTAGTTTAAGCTGTAAAAAAGGCTTTTAATATATTCTAATATTTTTTGAAAGACATTTACACGATGCCAAATATATAATAGAGAAAGAACAAGGATTCTGACGAAACTCAAAATTAACGTTGTCACACTTTAACCAAACATTTACATCAAATAGTCCATAGAAAATCATGCTTCCGTTGCATTCGTTGCAACCTTTATGCATCATGTTCGTTTTCTTGTCACGCATGTTTTACCAACCTATACCGATCCCATCTAAAACATTTCAAAACCCAACTGGCAGCCTCCATCGATATCGAACAAAACAAATAAACAAACCAAGCGTATCTGTGCTTGACCACTCGTGCCGTTGCCTAGCAAATCGGTTCCGGATCTGAGGCTCGAGGTAAAACCATTACTATCTGCCAGTCTTTATCTTGCCTCGTCCGGTACCGATGGCCCTTTTCGCACCAGATCCATCAAAGAGCAGCAACAGCCAACATCCCGAGCGCACATTGTCCTCTCGGAAAAGATCGAAATGGTGGCTTCTTTTGCTGCCGTGTGTGATCTGTGCGCATTCCTTTGAAAGGCGGCCGATTCCCTCTCTAGCTTTCGGCTCGATACGCCCGCTGTGTTGCAACACTCCGGCCGACTGCAAACGATCTGCCGCTGCATTTATCTGCCTTTTGGCACTTGGGGTGTTGTTTATGGATGCACTGGCGTGCACTTTGTTCTTTCCCGCACGCCTCAACGTAGGCCGGTAGCAGCCAAAACATCAACGGCACACTTACCCACTCCCCGGAAAGATCTGCTGCTGAGGCTTTTCTTTTATGCGTGTTTTTTTGTCTTTGGATGCATTACTTGACAAATTTATGTCGATCGCAAAATGCAAAAAAAAAATACACACACACTCATTTTACAAGAATGCATCACAAACAAAAGCGTCCTCTGCCAGACTGTTTTGTCGGCACTGCTGCTTTCAGGTTTGCAGCGCTGACAAATGATGCGTTTAACAAAGCTTTCCGGGAAATGGGTGGGAAAGTGTTTTGCTCGATTTCCCAGCAAAATGGTCGGTTGTTTTATGAGTTTGTGAATTTTGACTGCTGCTCAAGCAGCCTACGCACTATTTGTATGGGCAGAGCTGGACAAAACCATGTGCCCAGAATGTATTGAAGGCGGCCGGAAGCGAACAAAAATAAACTTTTGCTGTTTGAAAAGGAGCAAAACAATTTCCCACCATAAACCCTTAAAACATACACAAGCATTGGAGTGAATTTCTGATATCGTTAGGAAAAAGCAAAAAACTTTCAGAAATTCCACATCACTGCTCATCTCTTTGATTCTATCGACGCACATCAAACCCCATACCTTAAGGGCACATCACGCGCCACAGCTCTGAAAACACATCGCCCGTAAATTAGTCATGGGCGACCAATAACGAGAACACCAAGCGCCTTGCCAGCGCACGAAGCATCGTGAACCTAACACAAGAGAAAAAAAAGGATAAGCGTTTGAAAGGATAAACATAATTAACGAACATTTACTTTCGGCATGCAGACACGCGGCTGAAACCAGCCCTGGAAAAAGGCACTTTTGTGTCATCCAAGCGCCCCGAAAGCGAAGAAAGGGCTCGCCGGGCTTACCCGTTGCCGAGATATCCTTCAAATTGGTTAATAACAAACTAGGCTAAGGCAATCCCACAGTGAGACAGGCAGCCGCACATCCTTTGTCGGCATCGTTTGTAACGCTAACAGCACAGGGAAGAAAAAAAACAACAACATAAAATAATGGGACCAGAGAGGCACAGCGATCGACATAACAAGCGCAGATAGTTCGACCTTCAAACAACACGAGCCGAAACGTGGTGCTAGTTCTAGGGAAACAGATGAGATGAGAAGCAAAAAAACACGAGAACACGCTCTCCAGCACGCTTCTCGGGAAAACAGAGGCCCGCTCTTTTGGTTGGTGACGTTCCGGATCACTTGTTACATGGAGGAGAAGGAGGAGGAATAGGCGGTATCATATTTGCTCGTCCAAAATCAGGCCGGACTAATTCTGGCTAGTAGCGCGGGAATGTGAAAAATTACGCGTCAAGTAGATGCCGCGTCTGGTGTTTCTGGGCTGGGAAGTAGAGTGAAACCATATGGTTTGTCTCTATTGGGGGACATTTTTGAGCGGATGGTGCTCAGATTTTTGCTGCTGATTAGGCGTTGAGTGTTTGTTTTCGGTGTTTGGAACCAATTTGGGTAGCTGGATTGGTTAAAGTGATCACCGATTGTTTATCGCAGCTTGCTGGAAGAGCACTACAAGAAGCTGAATACGGATGCGGAACTAAAGCATTAGAAGCTTGTTTGTTTCAACGGTCTTTTTGTAATTTTTGGACAATGTCTTTACGGGATTTTTTAATAACATAAAGGTTATATTTTGTAAAATTTATAGAATACACTTTTTAGGCTTAAAAACAATATTTCCAGAATATGGTATTTCATTTATTAACCAATGAATTTAAAGAACCGATTGTTACACCACATAGAGATTATATCAGATTTAACTAATCCCATAAAATAATGAAACTTTGTTCAGTCTGAAGAATAGCGGAGAATTTTTCTACTAATTTTAATAGAGCTTAAAAGTCTACAATTGTGTAGTTCAGATGTTAAAGTTCTAACATTTGTTTAATTTGATACCAGATTTCTGAGAAAAAGTATGCTTTGACACTCTCTTGTCTAGTTTTTAAAGATGAAGTATATACAAAGAGCTCTTAAATCAAACTATTAAACATTGTGCCTACCCCCAGACACGCTTTAGTCAAAGATATCTGTTAAAATCTAATACAATGTTCAAACTTCCATATTTACACATTACATTTTTGCTTAAATTGCTTACATTACATCATACTATTTAGTTGTAGTCAAATTCACAAAGTATGATATAAACAAAAGTCATAAATTATTGGTCGATTTTATGCCAACTTTCAGACAACCTTTCCCTATTCTAGCGTTAGCTTATATGGATGCAAAAATTCCCTCAGTTTATCACGCTATTGGTCATTTCTACTGGACTCTCTTCCAACTGTTCGTGTTGTTTAAGGTCACGATTTTTATAAGACGCCTTTGCTGTTCCTTAAAATTTTAACCATTTTTGTGCCCTTTTTATCACTCAAGATGCACGTTTTACACGTTCACTTGCATACGCAACAATCTTTTACAGCTGTTGACCGTTCCTACCCGTCCATTACAGTTTGCGATGACCTCTGCACGTTTCATACGGCCGGTAACGGGAACGTTAAATGATTTTTGCATTAATTTTTACTTCAATAACCATCGGACACCGTAAAAAGCCCCTTCGGACAATGTTTTGCTAGGATTCGGTTTTTGCAACCAATTAAGATCACCTTATAGGAGCTGGCCTGTTTCCCGTCCGTTCATTCTTAGTGCAGAAAGCAGCGAAGGTAGAAATAAAAAAAAACTGACCAAATAGTAAAAATATACAGTAATTCTGCCGAGATCTAAATAACACCGCCAGGCCTGACCAAACACCAAAACGTGCCTCTAACGCACTTGGCTCAGTTGGTCCATCCTGTAGTAAAACTTTATTGCGCTGCCCAGTCCCTTGACGTCCGTGTGTTTTAATGCTCTACTTTTTCCTGGCCATCATTATAAAGAAAGGACTTAAGGGGAAGAAAAAAACTAGATCATTCCCAAGGATTCCCAGGCCAGCACAATAATTGCTGCAGCTTCAGCAAGCGTTCCCGATCGGCAACGTAAGACGGAAGTCTTCAAGGTAGGGCAAATATGCAGAGCAATCAGAGCAACGCATCGTAAAAAAACTGACCCTTAGCTCCTGGGTCATCGCGTAGGAAATGGTTTTTTCGGGTCATGTTGCTCTCATTTGTGCCGTGTTTGTGCCGCGATGACTCTGGCAGGAAACACATTTTGACGTAACCTATTTTACGATCGCCGCATCCCCGAAGGTCGTGCTCTAGTTGCGTCTGCAGTCATTAGGTAACTTCGATTTTTATTGCGAGCAGTAATGCTGAACTGAAAAACCGGCCACTACCGAAGGCACGGTCGAGCAGCAGTAAACACAGGACGTCCTCCTGGCTGCCAGCGTCCGTACCCAAAACTGTAACAAGGATAAGCGATCGGTAAGTGTTGTTTGAACTACGGCACGCCATTGTTTGCACTGCATCGCCCCCGGAGAATGCCCTAGTTTTTTCATTGTTTTTCCAGCTCTCGCACTCTCTCTCCCCCGCTCTCTCTCTCGGTGCTCCGTTGCTTGGAATGTTCTATTTATTTTTTCATCCCATCCCTTGACCTCGGCAGGACGACACATGCCTTACGTAATAAACAAATTGATCCAGTTTTTTAATGGCTTAATAGCAATAGTTCAGCAGGATCGCCCGTTTGGGACTCACGGTTCGTATGTACCGGTGTAAATGGTTGCCGTGACCTTTTCCTGTTCCCTGCGGCCCTGCATATCTGTCGGCATAGAAAAAATTAGTTCAGAACAAAAACTAGAGCATCACAGTGGGAGACATGCGTCCCGCAATCTCGAAGAAATGTGTCGAAATTTCCACCACTTATGAGCTGGGTGAATTGCATGGAACGACCTCGAACGCAGTACGACCGGAGCGCAAACATAATTGCACCGTCCGTAAATCCTAAATCAGCTTTACATTTGGCACACTACAAAAAAAAGCTGTTAAAAAATTGCTCTACTTTTGGTTTAGGCTTATTTTTTTATGACCACTTCGTGCAGCGGCGTGATCTGCTTTTTTCCGCAATAAAATTTGCACCACACGTAACGCCATCTAGCACGTAATGATCACCCGAACTATCATTTCGCAGGTGACAGTTGAAGTCGATAGAAATTTATTTTTTATGGTGTTACTTTTTGTCCATGCTGCCCTAATTAGGTTCTAATGGGAGCGATAAAAAGCAATGCTGAAATGTTTTATGCAACACAGCAAGATGCCACAACAATGCCAGCATTGTAAAGGTAATATAATGCACTTTTAGCACGTTAATAAGTATGTGTTATATGGGAAGCTTCTATGAATGTTTCATGCAGAAACATCGCTTATGAGTATATATTTTATTAATTATATGTGAACTAAAGATTTTGATGCTTCAATTGGTGCAAGATTTTTTAACATTTGATTTTTATATAAAAAATAATAGAATAATAGAAGCTAGAAACTAGAAGATAAAGATGTTTGCAACGGTAACTTTTATTGAATTAATAAAAAAGGATCCGGATTGGTCAAAAGAAGCAACAAGGAACAGGATTGACAAAGCTGTAAAAATGATGCATAAAAATATAATTGGATTCTAATCTCGTTATTCATTATTTAATCAGGTGACCAGCTTACTTCCATGTGCAGGTTATTCAATGAAGTTCACTCCCTTTAACGATTTTAACATCCCACTACATTTTTTTAAAGACCGGTTGTTCACCAGGCGATCCCGGCCTATCTCGTGGTTGTTTTATTCGCGTAAAATACGTATAAATAGGTATTAACATCATTCGCCGTGATTTATATTGTCCAGTGAATCAATAAACAATACAGTCCGAACTCACTGATTGAACTTCGATTCTATGCCAACTATTGATAAGTGCCTTTTAGTTGGCACGTTATTGCATTCAAAAAATTCTGAAATTTTTCTCATTTTTGCATTTTTTTTTTCAAAAACCACTTTTTCCATATAAACGCATACTTTTTAATTGAACTGTCAGCCAACTATCAAGCGTTCAACTAAAAAGCAAGCCAACTAAATAGCGTTCAACTAATGAATTGTGAGTGTAACAGTAATATGAAAATAAGTTTTCGTTTGAAGAATGAATAACATCTTCAAAACAAAATTATACTGAATTACTCAATTGTAGCTTAAACCACTCGATTGATCAATTAAATGGTTATAAATGTTCACGTTTTTTTAATTGGATTACTGGACATCGGATTCTTGTACTAGGTACGCCCTCAATAGTTCGTTTAATTCGCCCCAATTTGTGAGAGAATCTGAAATACATTATAAAAGACTATGCTAAACAACCTGCATCTATATCGAGGTGATTATTACTGTCGTTGGTGAGCAGCAAAAACTGTTGAGATGCGAAGAAGCACTCAATTACCTAACTAATATAGAAGTAACCAGGAAAGTTGTACTGTATTTTCAATTTTGTATGAACATTATTTTAACGAAATTTGCAAATAACTTACATTTTCTCTTCATGATTCCTTCTCATGAAAAGCACAATTGTTTATTATCAGATTTTATGATGTATAGGTTCCCTTGAATTATCTACCTTTAAGGCTTCAAAAGAAAGCTGTTTTGAAAATATTAAATATTTTCGCATAAAAGAAGTACCAGAAAATCGAAACACGGCAAAGATGGGAAGAACATCAGTTTACCCTTTTTTGTCCTTCAATGTAAAAGAAAGCGCAAACAAAAACTATTGCCAAAAAGGGGTTTCATAACTCTTTCCCCTACACATTGCCAGTTTTTAGCACACACCAAACCTTGATAAAGAATAATTCACAACGTACTCATGGCATCCATCCGATCCAGCAGACGCTACCTCGAAGCGCAACCTAGCCGTGCAATATTACCCTTTTCGTTACCCTCAAATCGATCGTTTCATTGGCAACGTTTGCATATGACTGCCTAAAACGCATCCACCTCGAGAAGACTCGTCTTCAGGGTCAAGCATAAAGAAATAAAACTCATCCTCCTGCAGACATGCCTCCAGCCGACCAATAAACCGAGCAAATTTTCCGTCTGCCAATTTCGTGCTTGCACAAACTAGATTCCTGGTGCAGCACATGTTGGCCTCCCCTGATCCGGCCTCGGAATGCTCGGTCTTCCCGAAACCCCTTCCTTAACTCGTTTCTAACCCTTAGGGCACGCAGAAGAATGGCCAGGTCGAGCTGGCAAATTACCGAAGGCCAGCCAAGCCAATCCATCCGTTTGCCAATCATAAAACACAGTACCGGGCCAATCCGTTCAAGATTTGCACTAAAAACCTGCCCATAAACATAAACATGCACACTTTCGCTCACTTTCCACCCCGTTTTTGCATGCCTGCCTGGCCTCGCAAAAACGCAGCATCAACCACTGGCGAAAAAGAAAGAGAGAGTAAGTTTTGCAGCAAGTAAGCAATTTCTGCATTGTAAAACTTTAACTATCGCCCAGAACGTGTGGATAGTTCGCAAGCAAAGGATGCATCCACTTCTTCCCTTTCCCGAGAGGACACAGCCCAAAAAAGAACCCTTTTTTACACACCCGGTGTCCTTTCACTTTTCCCAAACCTACTCCCAACTCTTTTTTACGATCCAGCAATTGGCACCGGTCTAAACATTATTCGTACCATACGCTTTGCAAATAAGCTGTGCCAAAAACCGGGTTGGCCCATTCTTTGCTGCTAATAAAAAAGGAGTAAGGATCTTCCTTGAGCCAAGGACTTCCCTGACCTGCCGGTCGTGCGAAAAGAAAGGTGCGAAGCCTGCCCGAAGGACAAAATGTATTGTTAAAGCTTTATGATACCGAAATTAGATCACTTGCATTACCCGTTCGGGCCCGGCCATCCCTTTCTGCCATCGCTTTGGTGCGAAACCATACGACTCGGTACTGGCGGGAGTGTGTTTCATGTGTTGCTAAATTGTTTTACTACTTGTTTTGGGTTGTGTATGGCCGCCTTGCAAAGCTAAGCCTAATGCTAATCCTTTTATTTTGAAAACATTCCAACCCCATTTCCTTGCACTCGCCCGGCAGGAGGCCTCGTGCATTGCCCTCGTGAAAGGGGCAATTTAGGAAGGTGCATGTCTGGGAGGTTGTAAGCAGGTTTTACGGTGGGTATCATTTACGTTTCCCCGATGCTTCGTACTCTACTTTATCCTTTCACGAGCCGGACCTGGCCAGAGGACAGATGATCTTTACTGGCCATGGGGCCAACGCTTGTAGCTGCTCGTAGCATGTCGAAGGCTTTCGAAGGCAGCTGAGGACGAATCAGTTTATGGTGCGAATTTATTGGACCGATTGGTCAGTTCAATGTGTTGAACTCCTTCCCTGACCACTGGTCAACTGAGAACTCGTTGAACGGCTACGACTAGAGCGGACCTTGACCACTCTGGCCGGTCATTCGATTGAGAAGACACCAATAAGGGAAACAAATAGAAAGAGAATGAAGTAAGTTGCGGTGAAACAAATATAGGAGTGTTTTGTTGCTGGGTTTCTTAATTTTGTTAAAAAAAAAATCAATTTGTTTATGTTTTTTTCTTCTTTTAAAGTGCATTTTATCACTTACTTTTGATTCATGTTTATAATTATTAATTGGAACAAAATCTGCGTTACCTATTTGTACCAGCGTTTTTTTAACGTATGATTTTTTTAATTAGGAATTTTGCATTTATGAGGCTTTTACTTAGATCAATTTTGTTATCTCAAGCAGTTCTTATTGATGCTCTGTCATATTTTTATGAATAATATTTCTTATTTTAAAATGTATTACCATTGTCATATTATGTAATGTTATATTTAAGTTGCGATAGTTAGGAGCGTTTTATACTTTTGTTTAGTATATTACTAAGTCCAAGTCTTTTGAATATTTGCTTTACATCTTGCTTGCATACTTATTCTTAAAAGTATGATTTTATTCCTATTCAATTTAATGTCAATTCATTTTTTTATTAGCACAAAGACCTTTGCTGTTTCCTTTTTTCATCCACTCTACTTCCTCAAAGACATTCCATGGCACGTGGCACACATAAATAAAAACTGTAGCAAAACAGCACACGACACCACACAGCGATCAGTAGTCAAAGAAACAAAATAAACCCAAAAAAAGTGCTCTAAAAATGCATCCGGTTTTTATGAGCAACCACAGGCCCAATTTTTCATAATTATGTCAATGGACGCTCGTGTCCAACAACCTCGAAAAAAAACCATAACAATTACTACCTCCTAAAAACCAGACCACTGTTTAGGTAGCTCAAAACACGCGTGTCAACCGTGTCCTAAAAACGCCGCCCCAGGATCATGTTGTTTTATTCACACAGCCCAGCAGCAAAAAGTCAATCCGAACCGAAAAAAAGACAACCAAAACTGGAGCAGTTTTTTAATGACTTTTTACAGCCAGTTGATCTGGCCTGCTGTTAAGAATCACCACCCCTGGCCATCCAGGTCACTTTTCTGGAGCAGCAGTTTTGCATACCCAGGACCTCTTGTTGGCAAAACTGTATCGGTCAATCAAAAGGCCAGGGCTGAGATATATTTACAGCAGGGGACAATATTTCATCATTGTTCCGAGGCCGAGGTCATCGTATTTATGGCGCTCTGCTCTACATACTTCGCTCCTCTTACATCGACACGTTGGTAAATCTGGAGCAGTGGTCGAAGAAGGGACAAGCAACTGTTACAGAGCTCAGGTACGGTCGTCGTCGGCGGCTACGACAGTGTAATTGGTTCAATTGGCCAAATTCTATTGGTTTGTTTGCAAACTTGCAAATATGTTTTCAAAACGCTGCACAGCGTGCGTCCATCGGCTGTAGCAGGACAAGCCAGGCATTAGGGTATGGGAGAGAAGTTTCGACAAATAGAAACACATTAGAAGATATGAATTGCATTGTATAGGGAGTAGGTAGGGAACTTGTCATACAAAATATTAAAAGAAAACACTGAGATTATATTAACAGATTGAGATGTTTACAGGAACGAATAAAGATCCTCAGAGGTGACTTAGTACATGCTCAAACCTTAACTGACCGGAAGATATACCAGAAGTAATGGGAAAAAATACTTAGGAACAGCACAGAGATCATTGCCGATAATTGCCGATAAATTGAAACGATCATTGCGATCGTGATTTGCTATAAGGACAGCGTGAACTAACCGGATAACAGCAAGGCTGAATCACTATGATCAGAATCATAGACAGCACCGAAACTCCTGAATCGTCAAATAATATTCCATTTAAGAAAAACTCATGGAATTCTTCGTAGACTAGACGTTACTTGTTGACCGTCTGGCGGATGGTTCCAAACATCATCATCAAATTTATGAACGACTCTCAAACATGTTCTGTCAACTTTTAATGTCACCTTGTGACTAATGAACCTTGCAACATGATATAGAATAATATAAAAAATAATCACTTTAGGATAGGAAAACAGTTTGAATGTTGAACACATTTTTATAAAAAAAATCGTTTTGCGAGTGTATTCTTGAGCATTGCCAATAAAGAATCCACCGTAACATACATATCCTATTTCCCAACGTCTATTTCTGTCCTTGAGAATAGTTCCCTTTCCTCTAAAAACAGGAACATTCTTGCAAAATGAGCAATTCTTCAACCATGAGTAGCGGAACAAGCTCAAGGACAGTGAAATGATTCATTTTTCAAACAAAAAATGGTTCGAATTCTTCAAGCATTCCAATCCTAAGCGCTAGCAATGCGTTCGAATACAACAGCAGTTCGTTGAGTCGCGTTCACGTGGCACCTTTTGTCTCAGGTACGATTAAACAGACAGCCGTGCCGCATCTTCCTCCCAAATGAAGGTTGTTCTTTTTTTATACCAGCCGCCAGATAGATTTCTCTACCCCGGGACCTTCGACCGGGGCTAGGCCCTGTCCCCCGAGATCAGTCCCCCGGGAAGCGTGTGTTGACAGCGTTCAATTAGTTGATGATTATTGTCACTCTGCTCGCTTAAAAACTGGCACAGCAAAGCCAGGATCTGAATTGCCAGGGATCGAGGGTTATTCCATGGCGAGAGACCTCGCATAAAACGACAACGACGACGACACTTTATGGCTTAATTTTTATTTCACAAGAAATCTCTAAACGACACGTACCAGTCGCGCAGGTCGGGACGCTCGGAATGGTAAAAGGGAAAAATGAAGCTACAAAAAGGCGACTCGTGTGAGGTGTCCACCCTTGTGGGCCTGGGATTGTGGAACCGTTTGGAATAATCGTAGCCCTGCAGACAACAACAAACAAGCGGCATTCGGCGGTGGGTGGAGAAGGATGCATTGAACGACGATTTCTGACAGACCTGGAGGGCACGGCACCGACCCAAAGAAGAACGACAGCAACACCAACAACAACAAAAAATGCCTCGCGACAACCGTCGCTCGTGCCGTCGTAAAGTTTAAGCAGCATCATCCGCTTTTGCATCGAGCGTCGTGCGGCCGGAGTAAAGGCCGAGCGCATTCCACTTATTGGGGTGCCGGGTGGGTGCCGATGCTGTGGCAAACAATTATTCGTCTCCTTTGAACGCCCTCCAGCAACGCATACAGCTGTCTCTCAATGCAGTGTTTGTAACATAACACACAGGAAAGCAAAAAAAAAAAACGGCACAAATCGCTTCATGCTTTCAAAACATTCGATTCATCCACGCATTTCCCAGCGCTCGGTGGAAGAAATCGTGCCGGCGAGCATTCTTTGGCTCCATCGCCCTCGGTAGTTGGCGGAGCATTATCCTTCCATGCGCACGCTGCATTGTATTGCACCGCAGAATGTGTAAGCTTTTTTTGGGGGTTCGCATTTTATTTCCCGTTCCCCCGCCAGGCGTACGGGCGTATAAATGTCGATCACGGAGCGGGCCAAAGCTCCCAATTCGCAAGATCGTTAATAAACGCTTGCAATAAAGTATGTGCGCGCTGGGGCTGCATCGCCGAAATCCGTAACCCCAGCAATTCAGTTGCATCTGCCCCATTTTGTGGCGGGAACGAGCGAATCAAAGCGTCGTCCGCGAACGAACATACCCGCGCACTTGATCGATGGCAAATGCGTCCACCCTCGCCGGCAGCAAGCCACGCTTGATCGATTCGAGCCGGTGACGGTGCGCACCATTCACCACTCCGCGTGACGCGTTTTTTAATCCAATTTACCGAGGACCGAGCCGAGGACCCAAGGGAAACATAATAAAAAGTACCCGAACGTATTCAAAACCCCCCTGCCAAAATTACACTCTCGTTTCGTGTGGCTCGCGGGCTAATGGACGTTTCGAAAGAGCACTCGAACGAGTCCGTTGCGGGGTAAAGACGAACGAGCACACACCCGCCCGCCCAAAAAAAAAAGCAGAGAATCTGCTTAAGATCCCTTTTTTAAGCCGGACCCTGCGTCGTTATCCCAATTTAAATCAGCTTCAATCATTTTAAGTGCCCGTGTGTCCCGTAAGGCGTTGAGTGTGTCGGCCGGGTCTCGGCTACGGGAGAAACTCGCACGAAAACGCCCCAAACCGAACGACTTGGAACGTGCAACGCGCAAGGACGGCAATTCTATGCCCGGTTTAGTGGCACATCGATTTACGAAAATAAAAACTAAAGTGAAAAGAAGAATCGCTCCACACCACCAACCCCAATGGTGGTGTGCCATGGTAGAGGACGTGGTCCCAGAGCGGCAAGAACGGTGCCTACGGGATTGGAAACTTTTATTCGCCTAATTTCGATCACGATCCGCCTCGGAACCGATTTGCGTCGTAAACGGATTCGAATGGGTACGCATAAATTTGCCAAACTAAGTGCGTCCCGGTACCGGTGCCGGACCTCAGAACACCTGCCACAGGGACCGCAGGGAAAGCGGCTTTGTAGTCTAAAGAGGGGGACCATTTCCTAGACTCAAAATGAAGACCTCCACGAACGCCAGAGCATTAACGTGTGATAACGTTCCGAACGATGATTTATCGCTGTACGGGGAGGTATACAAAGATATGGAACCTGGCGTGCCGCACGCAGATCGCCACACGATCGCGATCGGATCTTTACCGGATCCCCTCTCTCCCTACTTTAGTGGGGAAAAGAAATCTGATCCGATGAACATAAATTGCGGTACGGGGACTTAATTAGTATTATATTAATTAATAAAATCCATCCCCCGAGCCCGAGGGACCATTAGGACCACGCGTGAGTGCGCGCGCGCGCCGCAGCGAAAGCCTTTTTGGAAATTAATCGTCGCCCCGTCCCGTCTCGGGACGGTCCGTAATTAGGACGAAAGCACATGGTCACCCCGTCAATAGTGGGTCCATTCCGTACCGCCCGGTTGCCGCCCTATAAGTTTTGGGATTTGAATTTTTAAACGCTACCCTTCTTTTCCCGAGCGCCGGTTTCCGATCGGGTGGCGGTGGGAAAGGTTTCGCGCACTCGCGTGTAGATGACCGAGATTTTATTTTATTTATTTTTTATTCACCCCCCACTCTCGCATTGCTTGTCGATTCGACCACACAGGGCGGTGCTTTAACCTGCGTTCGTTACCGCTTGCTGGGTTTTGGTGGAGCTTTTTGCTGTCTTTGGGGATCTGTTTTTTTATTGTTTTTGTCTGAAGCACGAACACGGATGCTTCTTGGCCAGGTGAATTTTTGGGGGCTTCATCAACGATTCGACCGGCATAATTTCCTCGACGACCTTTCTGCAGAAGAAAATCTGTCCACCGCCTGGAAAGTTAATGTCCGACTGGTAAAAAACATACACAAAAGCCGAAAAATAACATACCAAGAGGAACAACGACAACATAAAACACGGGTTTTGTGGAGGGACCACGAGCGCCACAAATCAGTCGTAGCTGCGCACACGATTTGCGCTGATTGCGCACCCGGTTTGTTGATGACGATGCCGCCGATCCCGGGCAGCTGGCAGCTTAGCATCTTGGGGAGCAACGCTATGTTGGGAACGCGAAGAAGAGTGACATAAACGGGGGAGAGCGCGCAAGAAGTGCAAGTTGTTTATCCTGCCAGGATTTACGGCTTTCTCTCGCACGTTGGGCGCGTTTGGGCTTATCCGAGGCCCTGACAGACGTGACTGAACTTACGTTTCTTATGTTGGGCTTATGTACAAATGGAGGAAGAGGTTTGAAGTTTGTAGAGATAAGTTTGAGCAATAAACATTTTTTGTATATTTTTTAAACATCGATGTTGTAGCATAATCATTGATAGTTTCAATTGGTGTTCATCCATAGTTTTGTCTTATCAGCAGTTTATTCTAACATCAAAAAGTAATGCTCCTTTCACAAACTTTGGTGAACAACTATGTATCAACTCTTGAAACAAAACCAATTAACACTTTATTTTAAATGCCTAAACTCTAGGGCTACGGAAATCAAAGGTTCACCATAAATTCCTCTTCCTTCCCACGTTGCGTGAGCGTGTGCGTTATCCTACCGCCAGATTTGGGTTATCGTATTTTTTGTTTTATTTTCCTCTTCTGCCAAACATAGAACCACCAGGACCTAAGTGAACGATTGAGCAACTAAAGGATTATCATCCCAACGCGCACCGGCAGAGAACGGCATCCATTAATGGTGGACGGACTCCCTTCCCCCCACGGTGCTGCACGGACACGGGATACGTGCAGTAATGCGCAAATAGCGCGCAGGTGCAACCGCGTATCGTGTTGCCGTTGCGCACTGCACTTTAATGCAATCACGGACCCTGATGTATGCGCCATGAATCACGCACCAGCCTCAGCCGGTCGGACGGGGCCGTACGAACCGAAGCCGCTCGGCTCCCGTCGTATCGGTATCGTGCGGCCAATAAATCACGAACTCGCGCACGGATAATTGCGCTCGCTCCTTTCCGGTAAACGAAATCATTAAACCGCTGCACGCCGAATCCGTACCACACTGGAACGCCAAAGATTTGGGTGCGTTTGTGTTCATTTTTTTGTTATCCCGATCGGTGTGGTGGCATGTGGTTCGCGTGGGCACGGGGTTTAGGTGAAAGCCAAAGGAAAAAAGAAGCGATAAAGTTCAAAGCCACTCATGTGTGTTTGCGGAGAGCCCGGGAATGTGGAACTTGTGCGAACCATATCGAAAACCAAGCGTACCAATTAATCGGCTGTTCCCTTCCACCCCCCGCAATTTCTTGTTCCACCCAAGCATGCTCGATGTAAAATATTGAATAATTTCGGTAAATCTTATTTACATGCCCGCTCGCACTCGGGCTTCCAAGCCGCAGAGATCGTTCATTAAATATATTAGCGCTGTAGTGTGTCCCAAGGGGGAAAAGATTGGTACCACTTTCTCATGTTCGAGTGCGACAGCGCTGTATTTAATTACCGCCGCAAAACGAACGCCAACAGTCAGATTGCAAAAGTCTCAAATGTCGCGTCAAAGGACATCAATCATACGGGCAGTTGGAAGGAGCAGGCACGGGCACAACACAACTTGGAACGTGCACACACGTGTTGCCGATATCCGTGGAGTGGATAATTTGTCGTAATTCCACACTCCTCGGTGACATCGACAGCCGGCGGATGTTTTCGGCGTAATTTTCAACCTCATTTGGCACTTTCGGGCGGGTTCGTGTCTTTACCGGGCGGTGAAATCTTTCCCCGCTTTTACCGAGGAAAGGTACGAGCGCCACGAGCTTGGCCTACTTTAAATCCGTAACCGTCCGAAGGCTTTGGGGTGAAAATTAATTTAGGTAATGTCTGGAGTAAAGCTCCGATTGGTCACGACGACGACCGTGTTCTTCCCCAGAATTTGAAATATCTGTACATCTGTCATTTGTTACAGGACAATTTCGTCGTGATTATTATTTCACCATCACTTGGAGGAATAGTTTGTGTAATTTGGGATTGTGCCTTGTACTCGAAATTAAATTTACCAACCGCCCCGAAACGGAAATTTAAATTCCTTAATGACAATAATTATCCGTGTCCAGCCGCATAATGAGAGGGTTACGAATGTGGGCCACGTACTGGTCCTGCGGTAACCGAAAACAAAACAAAAAAACGTACAGATCCATCGTTCCACAGCTCGCAGGCGCGGTACTGACTCGGTACCGTAGTGCAGCCGACGATATTTATCATTAGGCATCCCGGAATTGGAAGTGTTAAACAATGATTAATCTCCTTCATCTCGTTGCCGGCGCACATCCATCAAAATCGCACCTCGACAGCTGGACATCTTGCGCCATCGCGCGGCCGCTTACACACACACACACACTCCATCGCGTCTTCCTGGTACACAAGAGTCAGACAAAGAGCGGCGGCAGAATTTCCATCGATAATGTCCGGACTCCTGGTCCGGTCCGGTTGCGTGAGCTTCTCGTTAGCGCATTCCACACTCAGCCCTCTTTACTAAAGCCTGCCCCGTCCAGGGTTTTTTTTTCGTTTTGTTTGTTGCGAGCATTTGCCGAAAGGAAAAAGAACAAATGGCTCGATATTATTCATAATAAAAGCGCTCCCTTCACTGTCTCGGAATGCAAACGAGCGGTGGGAAATGAGCGGCAATAAATAATCATAAAATCAGCAAAGCGCGAGCGTGCGTGCGCGCACACTTGCACACTCGGGCTTCCCCGCTTAGCATGTTGCACCCGCGCTCGAGCGGCTAAGGCCAGCGCAAATGTGCGGGAAAAATTAAGCGCTTTTCGCACTTTAGGCTGTCAATTACTGGAGCAGCCTGGGAAGGGCTAGGGACCGGCGGTGGCAGCCAGCTATAGGCTTTGGTTTTGTGCCTTTTTGCCACTAATACAGTTCCTGCGCGGAGGAGCATTACGGGAGGGAAAGCCTTCCGGGAGAGAAAAATGGGTGGTACCATGAGCGCAGCCGGCCGCGCTAAATCGCAGCTCCTGCAGAAGGGTACCGTGCCGTGCTGATAGTGATGTGCGATAGATGTGCATTGCCACCATTGCCACCGCCTCTGACGAGGACGTGCACCTTCTTTTGGCGGCCAATGGGAAAGAGCACACCGAGCGCATTATCTGTTTCAAGAGATTCATAAGCAGTAACTGCACACATACGCACCGGTTGGTTGTGTGAAAAGTATAAAGACAGCGCGGAAAGTACCGGCATGAATTATTGGTGCGGTGATTAAGATTTTGAGCTTGTTTATAACGACCACAAGTGTGCTTCATTTACATTATCACTTGTATCGCGTTTGTGAAGCTCGTGAGAACCGTTACAGAGTTTTGAAACAAGGAAAAATATAAAAAATAAGGAAAATATACCAAAAGGAACCAATTTGAAATCAATAAATAATAATTAATATTTCATTCACACACAAAATCTGACAATTGGTTAATATTCTATATGTCCCTATAGTGTTATTCATGTTCAAATTTATTATTAATCATTCTAGATGCTTCAACAATTGTTAATTTAAAACCATTTCAAATAGACCCATTTTTCTCAAATAAAAATATTCCTAACAAAGCAATAGTTACAAAGACATTCATGAGATCCTGAGATGGTTGAGAACAAAAAAAAAAGCTATCGTCAAACAAACAGACCCATCCCAAAGTAGCACCGGATGCACGGTGCGTGGTGAGAAACCGTCCTTTCCGGTGCACTGGTCCAAATGCCAATCTATCGACCAAACGCGCACTGCGCATAACTGCAGTTTTTGACAGGTTGGTGTGAAATGCTTGCCCCAGAAGCGGTGCTTCCTGTTGCTTCCGACAAGCAAGCTTCCTTGCGGCGTGTGTTTTACTTTCTATAGCAAAACATCTACCGTTTTCTACCGTTTTCTAGGTTCGTCGTCTTGTCCATCACACACACACAAAATCCACAGAGAACATTTTCACACGGTCAAGAGAGAACCCATTCCGAGCAGTGCTAAATTAGTTTAAACGATTGTTGAATTTGGTAGCCTAATGGTAATGACCCGTAGACATTGCATGTACCGCACAAAACAACAAAAACACCGGCCCAGTCTGCTAAACGTCTAGCGAAGCCGTCTGCCCCGCAACCTAGAACGGCACGCACGGAAAGACTGCAAGACCAAAGGGTGCCGCCGGCCCGTTGCAAGGTGTTCCGGGTGCGCTAAACGGTGGGTCACGAGGCCGTTTTCCAGTGAAAAGCAAAAGGTTTTCGCAACGATGATGATGATGACGGTCGCACAGGTTGATCCTTAGCACCTAGTTGCTCCTACATCCCTCACTCCTGCAAGCGCATCTAAGCGTGCCGAAGGATTTAGCCCGATCCCGATACGCCGGCCCCAGCTGCGGCGGTATCGCTTTGATCCTATTGTGCGAGAATCGGCCAGCAGACACACACTCTCGGCAATCCGTGAAAAGCGAAAAAATGAGCGCAAAATTATCAAGCACCAGAATATGAGATGGTTGGGCAGCAACAACAACAAACCAATTCCTCGCCAGCGCTGCAGGATTTCTGCGTAGAGTGATGAGCATAAAAGCAATCGACCCGCGGTCTGGTTTCGGTGTGGAATCTTTGAAATATGAGGACACCCTTGGGATCATCGTTTTTGCATCAGTCAAACGTTAATACAACCCAGGGCCGGTTCGTATGTGCGTCGGTCTCCTTTGCAGGTCCGCTAGGTGAGAGGTCAACCTTGCACATACGAATGTGGAAGAAAAATGTATTCGCCCAAGAAAATCAGATCCCAAGCCCTGCACGGTACACCATGCACCGTCGGTTCCATTTTCCCCATATCCTTGGCACAGCATGCGTTCTTCGCGTTCACTGCGTTAGCCAACTTCCAAACCGCAATATATCGATAAAGTGACTGCCAGAGGAAGAAGAAAAAAAACGCAAAAATACATGAGCGCAAGAGGCGAACACCAAACTCAAAACGCATTAACGCGAAGATCCAAAAACAAAACAAAAAACACAAAGTTTTGCCATATTCTTCCACTCGCCAAAAACCTTGACGCCCGTCCCGAAGGTAGATCGTTAAAAAAGTCAAAAAACTGCACTGAATTTCTAATCTGGATTCTCCTGGGAGTCGTATAAAAAAGTCGCTCGTCTGCCAGCGTCACATGCGTCCCCCGAGACGGTGGGTCGAGGTTAGGAGGTTAGGTTCCGTGCCAGGATCTCTCGAGAAAGCTAATAAACATAAAAAGCGATCCAAAAAAATTGCTCACCATGACACAAAAAATGATCACCAACAACAGTAACAAAAAATGTTTAGCACCAAACGATAGAGCACTCCTCCCCTCCCTCAATAAATCATCAACGGAAGGTACATACATACCAGGAAAGCAAAACTATTCCGGAAGATTTCCACATTACCAATTTCCATATTGAAGATCGTTTAGGGCACAGGCATCTAATGGGCAGGACCAAAAAAGCCAGCCCAAAAAAAAAAGCCCAGACCCAAGCAAAAAAAAGCAGATCAATTTTTTATCACACTTCACATAGTGTCGTGTGTGATCGATCCTCTTACGCTCATTTTTTGCCCTCCGAAGCCCTCATTACACATTCGCCCGACGCTCCCAGGTGAAATATTGAGAATATCAGGGCAGACAATAACTGTTAAAAAATAAACATTTCCTGCCGCCATAAACTGCCGCACGGAACTTGGGCTGTTCCATAAACGCTCAAAAGTCACTAAAAAACTAAGGCAAAAAGTGACCTGCAAGAGAGGGCAAGCAGGAAGGCGAGCATATTTTTTGGTGCAGTGCAACGTTTTTTTTCTGTCTCCGCCCAAGTCGACCATGAGCAGTGATCATGTTTTTTGCTGGTAGGTGCTTTCTTTCCTTCCTTTTTTTATTGCAATAGGGCGCAATTAGGACGATGGATGCAATTGCTCCGTACAAAAAACTCGAGCGACCTTGTGGACAAAAAACTAAGTCAGTAAAGCATCTAGTTTTTTTTATGTGGTACGTCCCTATAGGAAACATAAATTACCGAGGTCCTGCAGGGAGGATAGGTAGGACAGCCTGGAGGTACAGCAAAAATTTGCCTACGTGCTGAAAGAAACGATAGAACTGTTTTTAATGGTAAAGAAACTTTTTAAAAATGCTACGAAAAAATAGATACACCGATAGCTTTCAAGGTTTTTCTTTCTGCAGGGACTCAACAAATCTAGGGATTGAAGTTTTCGTTGACATGACAGTTCTGTTTTTTTTTTTTTTTGAATAATTTTATTCTGCGAAAATTGCACACAGAAGAGCCCTTCAAAAGTGCCCTCGGATTAAAATTGAACCTTTTATTCGACCTCTTGCTCTTAATCCGATGCCATCGTACTGAACAACTCGTTCCCATTATGCTCCTTAGAGAGTTTGTAACAAAACCACCATTAAGGTACCATCAACGGGAAGCACTTTATCGGCGTTAAATCTGCTTTCCTGTGGTCACCGTTCGCTCTTTCACCGGCAGCTACAGAACAAAACTCCCTGAATAAAGGATTAACTTCTTGGCCGCTCGCATATCATCCCGGCCAGTGAGCTAGGAGGCGGGGAAAAGGCTTACATGCACACACGCAAACAAAACATAAAGCTTAAACATTCATACAGCGCAAGCAAAAAACCAGCAGCTCCCGAAATGCTGCAACTGCAGAAAGCAAAAAGGGAACACAAACCTTGATCTGACCATCGAGGGTGTCTTCGCCTGTCCGCTGCTAAGCGCTGTGTTGTACTTTTCGACCTTCAGACAATGCATTTCCGGTCCAATTTTCGGACATCGAGCGCAAAAACTCGAGCATACAAAACACAAAAAAAAACAAAACCGGAGCAAGGTCTTGGTAGGTTGCTGTTATGCTTTTCATTCCATTTCCATTCATTCGTTTCATTACGCCCACCAAAAAAAAAGATGTACAGACATAAAGGATTGTAGCAAACAAAACAAAAAAAGAGTTGGGTTAAGCTGCACTTTACAAAAAAAGGGTTTCACGGGGTTAACACGGTGGAATGCGCATCCTTTCCATAAAAGCTGGAGCCTTTTTAAAAGGCCTTGTGCCTATAATTGTACCACGGCGATTGCGAGAGATCCTCGAAGAAGTATTGCACCCATGACGGGGTGGGCGTGTTGTGCGTTTACGAGCTTTCAGTGTGCTAGTTTTCGGTACAGGGCCTCTTTTTGCTGGACCCGGCGGGCATTAACACGGTCAGCAGGTTTTGTATTTTTTATGCGCTTTCAATTATTTCCAATAGATTATGTGATTAGGGATGTACCCTAATTCTTGGGAACGAAGCATGCTTTTACAGATGCGATTAAGCATAATGCTCTCAAGAAGACAAATTGAAGTTGATTTAAAACTCAATTGTTTCATTCTGGTACTGTAAAATGGAACATTGCTTTCCGCTAAATTCAATCATTTTCGTCACAGGAAATTAAAAAAACAGCCACGTCTCTGTAGCCATTGCTTTACCAATTTTATGATACCTGTCCTTTGCTTCACACGTTACTCGCACTAACGATCGAACTAAATAACTTGTCTCCAAACAAGCTCCAGCCAGACAGTTTCAGCGCCGTCCCGGAAAAGACTTCATTTGCTTTACCGATCCACAGCGAAAAATCCCGATGGTGCAATAAAAATAAACATAAATGCTCCGATTCCAGGCAGTGCCACGACAAGTGACAGCCAGCCGGTTCCAGCTGCCCACCAGGCTTTTGGTGGCCGAACAAATTGGCGGTCGGGATTTTTATGCTACCGATGCACAAAAAGTACAACAAACATGAAACAAAACAGCAGCGCCGCCTAAGCGGTCGCTGGGGCACAGTGTTGTTTTAAATATTGTTTACGAAGCGTCGCGCTGCTGCTCTGGACCCGCTGGACAAAATAAGTGTCATTCCCAACACCTTGCTACACATTAAAATATCTCGCTTTACGAACCGTTTTATGAATTGCGGATGGCCGGGTTTTTTTGTGAAGCGGTATCGTTTTTTCGACCCGCTTCCCAGCTCCTCCGTTTTAATCTCGCGATCGATTATGATCCCCAACCGTGCACCGATATGAGACAAAGTTTACGACCGGACTTCCACCGCACGTTCGCGCTCCACGAAACCAAAACCCCTCCACCATCTTCAACCTTGAGGAGGATGTACCCCGCTGAAATGAGATGCTGGAGCATTACAGGTTCCCTGGCTTCTTGACAGTGCTCCAAAATAAATAAATAAAAATGCCACCGAAAGGCTCACGGCCCCGGGAGTGGCCCGTAAGCGCATACACGTTGCCGCGACACCAGACCGTTTCGGATACAAGACCTGTGCCGCCGCCCTACCCGTGCTGCCCCCGTGCTACATCTGTCCTCGGTGGGGCTTTATGTTTATGTTTTCAGATAACAAATTATTTTTCGATATCGTGCGCCCGTTTGATGGTGGTTCATTTGAATAAAATCCCCCTAAACTGCCGGGTGACGGGCCTCCGAACAGCGTGAGTATGTGTTAGATACACCCGTGACCGTTTCACCGAGCGTGAACGGAATGGAAATTTGGCAGCCTTGTTATTATCTGTTTCGATAAGCTCCCGGGATCTGTATTAGAAGCCCACGTGTTGTGCCATGGCCAATGGACGACACACCCAGTACGACCACGTGAGACGATAGTGGTTCAGGCAAACGTGTTCGAGCTTCCGCACATGGTTCGAACGGCTGAGATCTATGAATAATATCCGGTGCGGTGTCGATACCATGCCTGTCAAGGTGATGATTTCTTTTAGAAGCTAATCGACGCTGTAAATGTCGAAGTGAATGGTATCTTGGGCATATTAAGTTGACGTTTCCAATCACAATTAGATAAACTAATAAAGACTTAGCGAAATTGCAGACAATCCGTGAGCGAACTTATATTTAAATAAAATTTATATTTGTCTTAGTTCAACAAATAATAAATTAAAATGGAATTTATTTCATTGACTTTAATTCAATGAAAATTAAATTGATAATATTTTATTGCCTTCACATATTTGTACGTAGAAGCTTTAGGAATATTAAAAAAAGGAAATAAACCCATGTGAACCAGCCGTTCTCGAATCAGTATAAAAAAAAGAAAATTCAAAACAAAATAAGTAAACTTAAACAGAAAAAGTTAAGGTTGTCGGTAAAACATTGTTTTCTTCTGTTTGTTTAATTTTTATTGTTTGTAGGGAACTTTTGGCACATACATTTCATCTCTAAACAAGCCTGACGTCCTTTCATTTATTCAATTTAAACTTACGCCTATTTGATTCTGTACAAATTCTATTGAGAAGTTTCCGCTGAGACGTTTGCTTTCCTCATCGAAAAAACAGAAACACAACAACAAAAATTCTATTTTCAACAGCACAACAGTACAAAACATTCCTTTTGTTCTTTCTCCCGAACATCCAAACAGCACATTAGCGCCCTGCCGTGGCGGGTACCTGAACCCGCGTACTGCGGCTCGCGTGCACCTTTCGCCGCACGTTAACGATGCGTTTTGTTTTGCAAACACAAAATCCAATTAGAAATCGATTCGTTCCGCGACCGCGTAGCATGTCTTGTTGTTGGCAGCAAGTAAGGGTAGCAAAACCACACGATCGACGCTTGCCGATAGCAACTCAGCGAAACCAACGGATTCTAATCGAAAAGAAAAGAGCTTCCCGAGAATGCATCGTCCAAGCGCCGGGTGCTCTTCTGGGCGGAAGAAAGAAACAAAGCCATCCGAGAGCGATGTTGGTGATGCGAATAATAGGGAAACGATCGCCCGGGCTACCAGCACCGTGCCTAATCGGTCCATTGTGTCCGGCGTGATTTGAAATGAGGTTTTTGCTTCTTCCACTTCGTCTGCGCAGTTACAGTACACACACATACCCCCCCCAAAAGACCACTTCCCTTTCGGCAGTCGGAAACGAAAACGAATCGCCCAAAAACACAAAAGCACGATGAATAGTCGATTTGACGCTCGACTGCCACCGCACAAAGGAGAACGGTGCCCAGTCCTGAAGTAGCGGCCAGTAACAAAAAAAAAAAAACTGCAGTGAAATGCAGATTTTGCCCCCAGGCATTGCGATGCAAAAACGCATTAGCACTGAAAAGGACTCACCGCGGGCAGCAGCTGCCGTTTTGACAGTAGCATCCCAAGCGTCGGAGTGTTGGCCTGGGCTCAAAACTCTCGCTCCCGGGGACCAACGGCATGACATCATCGATTTGATATTCCCGATACCGCTTAACAAGTGCACTCAGTTCAACCTGACAGCGAGCACTTGCAGTAACTCCCGCAGGGAGAGGAGCGATCGAACCCGATCCTTCTACGGGGAGAGCCTGCAACGCGCAACATGACACCCCGCGGGAACGCGGAACTGGATATGCGAACGGGTCTGGCTGTGTTGCGGCAGGAAGGAAAGCATAAATCTTTTCGACGCGCACCTCCCAGCAGGTCGTCGGCTTGTTTGTGAAGGGGAGTTTTCCCCTACGAAGTGTTGTGACGACACAGTGTCTAGGAAAAGCGCAGCCGAACCGCTCCGCTTCCGGGAAGGAATCGTTACAAACGATGCAAGTGTGCTGCTGCTCGTGCATTGTTTGCTTTTCGAGAGTCAAATTATTCTACCGCCTCAAGAATCGTGTTAATAGGTTGAGGACATTGTAAAACATTGCTGCAGCACTTCAGCAAGACGGAGAAGTTTTGAAACATGTTTTTCATGAGTTATTGATTGCTGTTCTAGGAGAGGAAAATATTGACCTAAAAATGATGCTTCCTATAGATAAATGTACAATTTTACATCTTTTGAAGCTTAGATATACAGTGAATTTTGGAAGTGGTGTAAAGATAAAACAAAACTTAAAGCAATTGTAGAAAACATGGAAATATGTAAAACATCACTAAATTATTAAAAAGTAATCTACTTCACTACAAACGAAATTTAGTCAAATGTATTTCTTGTCTGTATCTATGTTGTTGTATGTTGCTGTATTATATGTTCATCACATTAATCTTGCAGCTCGTGTGCCACAATAACTCATAACTCCAATTTTCTCCTAATGACTTGAGATGTTCTGAACAGATCTTAGCAGACAAAAAAGCATAAAGAACGGTATTGTACGAACGTTCCACCAAAAACATGTCAATAGTCCCCGGAGGGTTGTTGGAGAGAAAGTTTCCCACCCTGGAGCGACCGCATGCGCCCCTCGTACACAACCAAAGATTATTTATTTATTTTTAAACAGTCCATCCACACCAAACAGCATCCTCACACACAGCATCTCGTCATACAAATCTCCCTACCGGTGGCCGGGACCAGACGGTCGGGAAACAATTTACGACACTGACATCGAACCAGGCCGGGCAACCAGGCAACCCGACGTGACAACTTGTTAGATGATATTTTGACAAAAAAAAACACAGCATTTGCCTCCAGCACGGTGCAACACTGCGACGAGCGCATTCTGTCCCAACATAAACGGCGTCCCAGAGCACATCACAAGCATCTGGGACCGATGGAACGGTCTCTAATCCACTTGTACACATCATGGTGCGGGGCTGTGTGCTGTATGGCCATGCCATGCCTACGTTCTCCGGATCCGCGCGAATACGCGTGTGTTTGGTTTGTAATTTGAGCCTTTTCTGAGTTACGAGCCCAAAAATCTGAGTGGAAGATAAAATTAACTCATAAAACGGTACTCACACACACACACACACACACACACACACACACACACACACACACACACACACACACACACACACACACACACACACACACACACACACACACACACACACACACACCGAGCGACGGACCAGTTTCCCCGATCCTGATCCGACGGTCGCGCGCTCACAGCCAGTGGAACCATTCCTTCCTTTTGCCCTTCCTTTGGCTCGCTTTATTGTATTATTATGTTTTCTTTGCATCCCTCACCCAAAAAAAACCCTCGGAACGCGATGATCGGCTTTCCGAGAAAAACCGTTCTCACCTGCCGCTGATTTTTATCACACCCAGTTTCCGATGCCGCACGCCGAGTGTGCTGTTTTGGTGTGGCTGTTTTTATCGACACAGGATTACGTTCGCAGTGGGAAGAAACACGGACAATAGAGCAGGGGGGTTTTATTAGCTGCATACCGTGTATGTGTGTTTTCTGATCCACACTACGATCAACAAACGAAAGCCTGGATATTATAGCCGGTATTAGGTTGAAAATTGAGGTCCGGTAAAAGATCAATTTAAGATTATAAAACTGCTCAACGAGCTGCTCAATGTTAGGGGTTTGGTGTGTCACGTTTGTAGCCACCATAGCCATTACCACTAAGCCCTTCTATGTAGTTTTGGAATGTTGTCGGGTAAGCTGTAACGATGCAGTCGTTGTCTTTACATTGCACCACTGAATATCCAACGTGATTCGAACACAACATTTCTTAGAGACATAATTTGCGTACTTAGAAGCCTAGAAGTCTCCCGAAAAATCCTCATTTAACCACAACCAAGCAAAAAGCCGGGATATATGCACGGTCCGGTAGCATTTCAATTCCGACATTCGACAACAGCCCGTGCATTTTTATACGAAACACAAGTTTAATAAAAAAAATCTCTGAACCTAAAATCTCTCCCAGCGAAAAATATTACTTGTACCTTCTCGTGTTACTGAGTTCCTGTACAATATATTTTGAAATGTTTCGATAAAAAAGCGAGCGATAAAAGAAAAATGATGTGAAAGCTCCAAAAATAAAACACCACTGCTGGGCACGAACTTTACATTAAAGAAACTCCCTTTTCGAAAGTAACACCAAACTGTCCGGCTGCCCAAAAATTACGATAATCTATCACGCCTGCTTCACCGTAGGCAGTACAAAAAACCTACGTACCGAACACGTATTTTTTCCTACGACGCAAGGATTAAACATTACGCACGATACACAAATACATACGGTGGCACTCCCTCCCTGAAGCTAGTGGCTGACCCACAGTGGCTACCTTGCAATATTGGCACCTCAAGTAGCGGCACAATGCGCACGAAAGCCTTCCAGCCGCACCAAGGCCCATTCATTCACGGTAATGTGCAGTCACGCACGCGAGAGTTCGTGCCAACGTGGCTCCCAATTAAACCATCATAATTTACCCAGCATCCCTTATACAAAAAAAAAAAAACATATCGGCTCCAAGTAGAACATGGGTCGGGTACTGGGCGCACCAGAGCGGCACCCAGCCGGATCACCGGATATTGATGCAATTTTTTCGGGGGATTTCGAGACCGAGCGTACAGTGCGCAGTGCACCCAGGTAACGCGCGAACCGGCATTAATTCAACAAATTATGGACACCCTGGCAGGGAGGGGAGTGGCGAGGATTGAGCCCAACAAAAGCCAACAAATCGCGGCACGGCGGCTTGAGAAAAAGAGATATTGACCGAAAATTATTTCCACGCGTGATGGTGGCATCACGTACAGCCAGGCAAGCGGCGAGCTCGAAGGCTCAAGGTGCAGATAATGGGCACCGGGTATGACCATAATATTGCACACTTCATTGGCCACCGTCTATTGAGATACAGTGATGTAGTGGAGCACAGGGAGGAGGGTGATCCATTGGGCGGGAGCCTTAAAGCCACACAGCACAGCACAGTCGGAAGTCCTTGAAAACGACACGAAACGGCACGGATACGTGCACACGTGAATAGGACGGATATTAATACTGCGATAGCGCGCGAAGTGGTATTTAGGAAACAGGCATTATTTATGGATTAATTATTTTTCCTCTGTGCTCGTCCATACTCTTTTCCAACGAGTTCGAGAGCTTGTAGGCCGTTTTTATGCGCCCCTTGCCATCAAAAACCAAACATGGATCCCGGCGAGTGTGCAGCATATTATTGGTTTTGTTATCATATATTTCTTAAGCTGCCTTTTTTGTACAGAATCGTGAGGCAGGCTTTTATGGATCCTTTCGATTGTACTTTCGGGGCAGGCTTTCGCAGGTGCATTGTGGTGGTTACGTGCATTTGGCCACTGCGCGGTGCCAATTGTTTGGAAATTAATTGTCAAAAAATCCAAGCCACAAGAACAAACGCCAGCGAACATGTTGCACGCTTCATCGAAATGAAATCTTGTTTTCGTTTTATTGCTCTTCCATGCCGCTACCACTACACCGGGGAGGTCAGATTGAGTCAGAAAAGTAATTAAAACATATTCGAAAGCACGAGCCTCCTCTCTCGTTCTCTCTCTAGGCCACCGCCCTAGAATGCCATTTGTTTTTTCATCAACTCAGCCAGCCGTTAACTGCTCAATTCGAAGGAAGCAAGATCGGGAACAGGATAACGAATTCCGTCTTTCTGCAAGATTCGGTTTTCGGAGGCGGATTGATGATACATCGGGTTATTAATTTTATTGTTCGATTCTGATTGCGTACTTGGGTTACATGGGTGAAATTAATCAACCCGGGAAACGATTTGCCAATGGGCTACAAATTGGTGAAAGGATGCAACGGGTATTAATCTTCATTCGCTTATGCCATGCGCTGGTGGTCTAAAGCACCATAAAAAATGATTCAATTGAAATATGATTTAAGGAAAGTGGATAAATGATTTTACAAAAGGGGTTGATTTTGCCAGCGGAAATTAACTTTAATGCTTTCTTTTATATCTCGGCAGTAATAAAATAGCTAAATGATTATAAACAAGATGTATCAGGCCTATTAAAGCCGTCTCATAAAGCCTTTTGTTCAATTTCTCATTCCTGATTTTGCAATTTGATACGTTCGTAAGGATTTACACTCCCAAAACCCAAAAGAAATTCATTAGAAATCAGCTCCCTCCAATCTTTGAAACAACTCTCATGTGCCGATCGCAGCAAAGCAGGATCGCAGCCAACGTCAAGGAGCAATCCACCACAACCTCCACGAAAACCTCCGTTTAGCTAATGGTCAACCCGAAAATGTTTACGAGCAGACGCTATCAAACAACTTCATAACCTTTGCCTTGCCGGGGCCTACTCCATCATCGAACCATTAATCATGCATCGAAAGAATACAGCCATCACATGGAGCCGCGGTAGTGAAAGAAGCGGACAGTTCGAGCAGCCTCCGTAGCGCATCCGTGGTGGAACCCTACCGTGACACCGCGTCACGGTGCCCCCGCAGCCGGAGCTGTGCGTGCGTCGTGTGGCTTGAATTATTTCTTTTATGAACGATAATAAAATTAAACGACTTTTGAATCATTCGATCGTGGCTGCCCCCTTTGGCTCGCACTGCCTCGTCGCCAAATGCAGACGGCACGGTCTCAAGTGACCGTGTTTCGCTTCTCCGGTGGTCGCACTCCGGCCGGTTCGCTGACGCGGGCGATACTGCGCCAACTCTACGGCCAGAATGATTGATATCGACTGACAGCGAAAAAGGCCTGTCCCAACCGATGGCACCGAAGCGAATTGGGTGGGAGAGACTGCCTTGGCAACCACCAATGATGGTCGAACTTTTTTTTGACTACCTTGTTCACTCCATCACCTTCTCCTCTACGACGTCCACCACCAACGCTTTCCTTTCGGCCGGAAAATAAAACATTCTCCGTACGGAAAGACACGCGCTTTAACAATGCGGCTGGGATTGTTTTTTATTTGTTCGTTCGTACTCTCGCGTATCGATTCACCTACCGCGTCGAAGATTAATGATGACCACCGGGTTAAGACACGCTCTCACAATTGCGTATAAAATGGCGAGCCACGGGCCGTTCGGTCGTGTGCTGCCGCAGGAGTTGCCCAAAGGGGGTTTATCGGGTGGATTTTTTGCAAATTTATTTACCTACGATTCTTCGATATCGACACATTATCCTACGCGAGCGAGAAGCGGGGCGGCAGCGAGGCACTAAACTAGTATTTTATCTTAATGTGTCTGCTGGCGCTGATTCATGTCTGTCAGACATGGCGAAGACAGAGCGCTTAATTTGAGGAACAAAACGCTGAAGCTCGATTATGATGGGACGACATAGAGCTATATAATGGCAATTTGCGATCATGTTGTGAATGGTGAGCGTGTGAGCGTCCCAAGCAAACCTATCAGCTTCTTTCCCAAGTGCAGTGGTCCGGAAAAGGAAATATACATTGTTTTAATTGTCATGGGGGTCATGTTTGCCACACTTTGCTTAGCTCAATCTTTATCAGTGACGTTTGCATCTTCGTAACAGGGACGGCATAGATATTCAACATCCGTGAAAGAACAATGAACATGAAGTTCCAGAGAAGATTTTGAAATTTCCAACTCCTAGGCGTCAATAATACTACAGTAGGTGACCGTTAACTGAGAGGTTAAATTTTTGAAAAAAAAAAATGCAATTTGCTATGAATTTCTTTTCGTAAGATTCCGGATGTTTCATGATTTGACACTTATATGTTTTTTTAACTGTTTTATTTTTATTAACTTATTTGGTGCCACGCAACCAGATAGTCAGTTCTTGCTACGGAGGGGACGGTCCACATGAGATTTGAAACCAAGATGTGCATATTATTAAGTCGTGCGAGTTGGCGACTGTACCAGCTAACCGTCCCAATATCTTGTTTTGACTCATGACCATTCTTCTTCTTGTTCTTTTTAGGTACAACAGTCATTGTCCGTTACCTAAACCACTAGAAGGCTTAGCTTTCAGTGACTTATTGATTACCCACTGAAGGATAGTTAGTACTAAGTATGGGGACTTATGACCTTTATGATCCCTAAAATCCTGATTAGCTCTTTTGCAGTACTACAACAAAATCTCCAAGATATTTCTTGAAGGTGAGAATATCAGTTTCAAGAAAAATCTGAAAAGATATTGGAAACATGTTTAAATGGCTTATCGATTATTGAAGATATCTGAATGGGCATCTGAATCTGATCTGAACAGCATTGTGCTCTTCAATTGTCCTATAATAAAAAAGTAAAACCTTTATGAATTCGTCTAGTTTGTTCACAAAATAGTTTGTGTGGTTTATTAACCCATTTGTTATTTGTTCAATGCAGAACCCTATATTTTTTTAAAAATGCTCTCCAATCGTTGAATAAATAAAGATCCTACCTCTTGCAATCATCAGCCAAGCCTAAGTTCTTTACGTTCATCATATTCGCATGGCGTAACTGCTTCCTAATTCACGAAACAGCTGCTCGTTCCTACTATCGGGCAGATTCCAAACCAATGCTAGCTTTCAAAAAAACACCAAACACCGTTATTCCCGCACACCACGACCGTTGCCGGAAAACCGCAATTTAGATCGGTGCAAAAAACCACATCCACCTAGCAGTCGAAAACAATGCTCTCTAGCCCTGCCCAAAACAAACAAAAAACCACCAGCCCACCTCCATTCATTTGCTCAAGCGTTTAAAGTGACACATAGAAGAATGTACAACAAAAAAAACCAAAACCCACAGCCATTTGCCCATCCTTTGAAACGTCTTGAATGTTCTTTTGCGGCGTTTGCACCGCTTGTGTGAGGTAATTTAATCGTTTATCAGCGCAAGGTGTGCGGATGTGCGTGCTGTGCGCGCAGAAGAAAAAGCGCCAGCAGCTTCCCTGAAGCCCGACCTGTAAGCGAGCGATCTTCCCGAAGGATCTCGGCAAAGGACGACTAACGGTAATGGCGGCATTAAAAGTACCGCTAGGTTTGATAAGTTCTGCCCCGTTCACTATTCCCGCCAGCTCGCTTTTGGGCTAGAATATGTTTACTCTTCTTCTTCGCGGGTTCACGTTTCGCGTCCCGGCGATCGCGCACTATCAGATGCTTCGGCCAAGGCGAGTCCAGTGTTGATGACACCATGGAATAGTTCAACCGAGTCGTTCCTAGTCGACTCCATAGGACACAAACACACACAGAAAGGGAAAAATAAAAAGATGCGAGCTCAATTCTGATTTGCCTCTCTAATGCGTCGTCCGTTGCATGATTCAAACTGTTCGCATGCTGCATGCGATCGAACCATGGTCCCCATTCCCCTCCACCCGAATGCATTATTGATCGGCCCGGAATCGATCCTCCCTTCCCCCGTCCAGGGGAAAACAAACAATCATTGGAATGGCAAATCGATAACCACCGACGTGCACAGTGTGTAAGCTGCCCGCGTGCGCACGAACCCTTGTTGTTTGCCCGCGGTTACGGTCAGCACCGGGTCAACGAGTTAGCAGACGCTCCCGGTGGGGCCGGAAAAAGGAACGATGCGATTTACTTTAACAGTCAAATTTGCACGCTGTCAGTGATGTAACTTTGCGCCACCCGAGCATGCGCCGGCAGTGCGCAGAAAGGGACACCGCGACATGCGCTCGACCGGTGGAGGAAACTTATCTGCGAAAAATATTCACTAATAGCACCGATAACAACAACAACAACCGCGCCAAGCCAACGACTCGCAATTGCGCCCGCATTCGATCGCATAAATTCGCATATCTCCTCCCCTTGCCGTCCACTTTTTTATGCCGATTATGCTAAATGTCGCGACAGAACCATTCGCTCATTCGAAGACCGGGTAGAACAGTCGGAGCCGGACCACACAGGCACACACGAGCGCGATCGGAAAACAAGCGATCGTTTCCCGCCCAATCAATAACGCATTTATCATCGCGAGAGTTGGTGTGTACGAGAGTTTTTATGATTATTGAAAAATTATGCCTCTTTCCGAAAGCCGGTTGCGGTTTCATCGCGACCATCCATTTGTCATCAATCACATCCGAGGGCGAGCGCGCGCACGCTTATCCCAGCGAAAGGCCATCTGTGGACGCATACACGCCCGTGAGCATATTTTATCCCGATTTGCTTGCCCAATTTAAACTAGACGACGGCAAACGGGCGACGGCGCTCTTTCTTATGCTAAAGTTTTACGCGCAACAGCGTGATCTCATCTCCTCGGTGACGACGGAATGTCATAATTTATGGATCATTTTGCCCCCGGGGGAAGGGAAGAAAAGAGGCTTTCAGCAGACGGCGAGGAATCTCCGATATCGTTACGATCGTTTCGAATCGCACGGCAAGCACATTGGGCACGGATTTGGGGGGAGCTTTCGGGAAGCAAATAAGACGACAAAATATATCCATCCCGTATTTTAGGTTTGGGAGCTGAAATGAGTTGAATCCTACGCAAAAACGCGCACATCTCACAAAGCCACTGCTCGGCCTTTTTTATATATTTTTTTAGCTTCCATACACCCCTTTTCACTCTTTCTGTTGATTCGTGACAATGGCAGCGGTATGGCCGGGCCGGATTTAAAAGTTATTGAATCTCAACACATTGATATAATCGTTACGGCGATACGAAATTACAAAAAATGACCCCGGCCGCTGTCCATTTGCGCGAGCGATGCATTTAGTCGGTTTCGGTATTGGGCGTGGAAAACGAGAGGGAAGTAGTTTAGTTGATTGGGGATTGTCTGAAATGAAGTCATAACTTGCTGATACCGTCATAAAAATGGAGCTTTTACCTCGAATGGTGCGAATATCGTGTTTCGGAAGTATCAACAGGCTTTTCTCGGGGAGATTTGTTTTTCGTGCCTCGTTCTCACCCGTGGCAATGCGTTTGCTTTACACCAATCGGGAGTTGTGTTTGTTTATTGCGCGCTATAATCGTGCATCAAGGTGGGGTGGCCCGGGGAGGAAGATATTTTAATTGAGCGATTAAGCGTAATTTATTTACACGGTGCAGTACGCTACAATGCTCTCGTCGATCGATCGATCGATTGTCGGGATAGGAATAATGTTGCCCCGCAAAGGTGCCCTGTATAAAAGAGCAAGATTTGTAAGGACAAGAATTTCCGTGAGGTGTCAAATATTATGACAAATGTGCGTCCACTCACTTTGAAAATGAAGTACAACAGACAAGGCTAGCATCAACCTGCAACAACAGAGTAACAGATGATCCGTTGGCATGGTTTTTGCCCTAGTTTGAGCACAAGTAGGTCTGAGTGACATGATTGTCTATTGGGTAGATGCGCCAGCTTTTACAAGGCGGGACGGTTTCAATTCTCATGTAGACCATTCCATCATAATAAGGACCTTATCCGGAAACTTGCTCCAAATGAGCATATATTAGCCTGTAATATTACCAGCACGATGTATGTGTGTGTGTGTGTGTGTGTGTGTGTGTGTGTGTGTGTGTGTGTGTGTGTGTGTGTGTGTGTGTTATTCGCTACGCCTAGAACAAAAAGAAGAAGCAAAAGATGAAGGTAGGGTATATACTACTTATAAAAGTATCCCTTTTATCCACAGCAGCAACTAATATTATGCAATCGTTCTCATCACTCACGAGCTGCCCAGCACATGGTTACGCTCGTGTACCATTTATTTGCGCGGGGAAAAATCACCATCACAGACACGACGACCAACTTCAACCGTCTGAATAAACATCCCAACAGGAGTTATGAAGATTTTATTCACCATGCGCTCATCCCGCATACAGCATGCTTTCGATGGCAGCTTTACGGGAAATGCGCACGCGGCATGCCATCCATAACCCGCTGCACGCATTTGCGCAGCCTCCCGTTTCAGCTTCTCTCACCAAAGACCACGTTTACCACATGTTTGACGCTCACCTTCACCGCACGAAGGATAAACCGGGCCAATTTGGTTACCAGACGCATAAAGGACACAGCCGTGGCCGCGCCGCCAAGCAGGCGAAACATTATGCACTGCCGGGCAAACAGTTACGCAGCGCACAGTGTTTAATTCATAAACGAAAAAACGGTACCGAAACACCTTCGACGCGGTTTGGAATTGTTTATTCATACTGGGCTGGGACACACAATCAATGGGAGTTTGATTTGACTTTCGATGCGTAACACGATTCGTCCCAGCCTAATGGTGTGATCGTCATAAAAATCCAATTTCAAGTTTATCAAACTTTCGCTCTACATTGAGGAAATTGATTTGCTATGGAAATTATCAACTTCAGCATCCACTCGTACCACGCTGGAGGAGCCATGAAATGAGCGCGAAAAATCGGTACAGCACCAGCGCAGCCGTTGTTAAAAAGCCGTGGTAAATCACACGTCCCGAAATCGATTTTCTCGGCTCCTTTGAGGACATCTTCTTTTAATTGTCACGTCGATAGAGAACAATGTCGCTACACACACCGGTGACAATTCATCCGGGCAGGATGTTCAATCCGGATTACAGTCCGCCTGAACACGAATCATCGCAAGCGATGCCTGTTTCTGGCTTCAAACGCTCGCCTTGAAAGGAAAGGATAATGAAGCGTGACTTCACCCATATCACGGGGTACACAACAGAAGAACAGTTTAATACGCAGCACCCGAACTGTCACGCTAATAAGCGTGAGGCCATGTGCAAATTCGGTGACAATGTTTCTTTTTCATCCCCGCTGACTAGTGAGGTTTTGGACAAGAAAAGATCGGTTGGTGAAAGGACACGACGACACAAAAAGGGCGAACCCGAGGCCGGCGATTCGCTACACTGTCGGTGTGTGAGTGAGGGAGTCCTTTTTGTCTCTCCTGCTCCCATCGATCTCTGCACGTCTTTTCAGCGGCTCGTACGGCGAAAGAAAAGCCGTAGCTGCTCGACACATCTTGCACCCGATACGTCTTCGCTTTTCAAGACCCCGCGCGTTGCGGGCAGCATCCGGACAGCGTCCCGGGCTTCTTTTCTCAACAGCCAACCGTACGCTCTAGCTGACCAGCGCCTGCCCGTGCCTTTGGGTTCGTCCGATTATCCACGGTCGGGTGATAATATGAAGCAAGCGGACGAAATTTGAGAACACTCGCTTGCGTCGTTCGAAGCTTTTCCCTTGCCAGCGTGCCAAGGACTTTTTTTTTACGGACGCTCGGCCGCACGGTCCGATCGTGCTGCAGAACCTTTTTGTCTCGATCGTGATCCTTTTGTGTGTCCCTTTCTTGCTCCCTAAAGTGTTGTGCGGTTGCCGTCGGCGTGCGGCATTTAGCTTACCACACAACCAAGCTATCCTAATCAGCAACAACACCCGTTCCGGGTGGAACTAATTCGCCGTGAAAATCGGATGTCAATCACGGGGCACACAAGGTGCATCCAGCAGTGGAGCAGTGAGAATTGTGACCCTGCGACAATGGCGCACCCACACATACGCACACACGATTGAAGTTGTGGGAATAATATGTGGCAGATGATGGTTATTTCATTCCGTTAAACGACCGGCCATTAAACGTTTGCTCACTGTTTGATCAGATGCAGCAGGCTTAGGGGACATAAAGGGCAGCCCAAAAAGGGAAAAAATTGATTTTGAACAGTCTTTTCGTAAATAATGGTTTCGCTTTAAATGGCGGGACATTCGATTCGACACGGGTGAAGAGATTTCCAAAGCAAGACTTATTTAAAAGTCAGCTTTATGTTGATCGGAATTAACCGAAAAATATTGTAGAGGCAAATATTGAATTTCTATGAACATGGGTCGACCGTTTTACAAGCATCTTCTGTTTGGATATCAAGAAGTGTACATAATCTTACTAAGATTAAGTTAGCACGAACAAATAATGCCACCTCTACGATAGATCAGATATATTTTCGCACAATTTTGGTCCTTCGACCCGGAATCGGAGCAATAATCTAAAAACCAGCACCAAAACTGATTCATTTTACACGCTGAGTGACGTGCATCAAAAGAATTTAAAGACCAGAAATTTGATATGCTGTATAAAATTATGAGAAACAAAACAAAAATAAGGTTTTATTTTATTCTTAACTAAGCTCTAGGTTGATTTTTTCTGTTTAAAAACGTATTGCTCCAACGATACATCTTCAGTTTATACTTCGGTCAATGTCTTCAACATCGAACCATCCAACAAGCTCCTATAACAGAAAACCACTTCCCCAAGACCACCAGCCGATCCATCCAACCAACAGTTCTCTGCTTACGCTTAGTGCGCCATTTCGTCTGCATAATTCTAACGCCCCGTACACACAGGACGCCGCATCTGAAATCGTAATCATTACGACAAATCATCCAGCACCATGTTCTGGATGCCGCCACTAGCAGACAGACACCGTGCCCGGCCAAAAACATCCATCCCGGGGCGTCTGCGATCCGATCGCACCGTACAATCCACCTTCAGGTGGAATACATCACACAGCCTCCCATCAGTGTGAGGAAATTAATATTAAAACGTTCCAGCACGGTTCCAATTCGCCCGGGTTCAGTCTGGGTTCCAATTCCCTCCTCCTCCCTGCTCGATTGGTTGCGCAGTTAGACGGTGCTCTAATAATGTAGGCAAAGCGAAACACCACCACCACCACCACCACCACCACCACCACCACCACCACCACCACACGAAAGCCTAAGCAACACACTAGGGGCAGAAAAACTAATTTACGCCACCAGAAGGGACCAGCCCGGGCCGGGTGGAGGATGAAAAATAGGAACAGCGGACCATAGCCGCCTAACGAGCCGCCGAACGTCCCGCAGGGCTGATTATGGCGGAGTGGCGGCATTCTTCGTTGTTGCTCTTTTTTTCGCACCTTTCGCGCGCATTCGTCAAACTCGCACCCGTCAGCAGCCTAGTCAGGCGCGCGCGCGTCAAGAGTTGGTGATTTAAGCTCCCAACCACCACCACCACCACCAACCAGGCCCACCTTCCCGGGGGCCATTTTCGGTCGCTTATTTTCGGTAATACATTCGGTGCCCATTCGGCCAGCCACTCCATCACCTGCCCTGTTGACGCATGCCGGGGCGTATTTAGCCATTTTGCCTCCCGGGGCACTACTGCCAGTCCCTCCGATCTTGAAGCTCCTCCAGCATTGTATGGAGCCACAAGTATGTTGCATCCATCAGTGAAGCGGTTAAACGGCTCGGTTGTAAAAAGATATGATTCTACCAAATAGAATACGGTGCCTTGAGCAGGAAAGCGAGCGGAAAACAAAACATCCCTTCACAAGCTCATCCGTTTACGCTGATGAAACCCCATCAGCGGAAACTCATTTCGCTTAAAGGGAAGTAAATTTATTACCCTCGCACTGTGTTGTTACCGGCACCATTTCGATCGAGTGAAATCGAAAGCGAAACGATGCAGTTGCCGACCGGGCGCGGCGCGCAAGCCCCGTCGTGTGATCTTCTAATTATCGATAGGACCCCCAAATTATCCGTTCACACTTGCATTTTCGCCGATCTCAGGGCGATTAGTACGCGTTGCCTTTGTTTTTTCTTGCCGGCAACAAGGCACTTTGTCCAGCGCAGACAGTCGGGCGGGAGGATGCACACAAAAAAAAACTACACCACGTAGACGATCAAGTGTGTGTTGAAGGCTGGTCGATGTGTTGAAAGTATGTTGCTGCTCTTTTATGCCGCATATCCGGAGGATAAGTTCCAGGTCCAGATCGTCGTAATCGGGCCTATCATCAAGCACACTAAACAGAAATATGTTTTAGGCAAGCCCATACCCATTTGGGGAAGGTTTTTTTTTCTTCAGGGAGTTGGTGCACACTGGCATTAGCATCGGAAAGTAAGTTGTACCAGTTAATGCGATAAAGGATCAGATAAGGGATCATCTTCGGGTTAGCGTATGGATGTGCATCGGGAGATAATAGCGACACGCTACGGCATGGTTTGCAGGTTTAGTAAGTGATCAAATTGACTGTTTGCAACATCAGCAGATAATACAAGAATATGCCGAATAATTGTTTTTAATGAACGCAAGCTAAAAAATGCTTTTAGTAATTGCTTGTTTAGAATCGATGATTTGGAAAGACGTTTAGTTAACACGATTTTAAGAAGATGCTTTGAACCAATTTGATTGTATAAAATACATCGCAAACTATGGTTAATATTTGATAGACGTTATAATAAGAAGTACTGAACACGTCACATTCATTACACAATGCTTTGCAAACATCACGACTTGTTTGGCTGCCACTTAGCCTAATCATGCACAATGTACTTCTGGGTACTGCACGAAACAATACACCTCTGCACCTCTCTCTCTCTCTCTCTCTTGCATGCTTTTAACACATGTTTAACCCTATGAACCAAACAATTGACAGCAAATGCAGCCCCCAATCAGTGGCGCATCATTCGTACCTTTCCACTTTTAATTGCAACGAAATAACTCTTTTCCTTTGCAAACATCTTGCTCACAAAGCAAAGGAAACAGATTCAAGCCACTGTTCGAGCGAGGTTGCCCGTTTTACAAACATGCTTTGGCTAATGATTGATATTGTTTGCTTTTGCTGCCGGGGAGGATGCTCCAGCTCAAACAATCTATCGGCTCCCGATCGCAAATGCATTCACGTCTTGCGCCGCATTGTGGAGTGCCGAGAAGAAAAAAAACGCATCATCATCATCATATCAGCTTCCGATTGAAGCAGCGCTGTCTGCAGCTGCAGCGCATTGGAGCACGTTTTGCGCTTACACGGTGGAACGGTACGGTTATCGACCTGTGCCATACACACACACACACACAAAAAACTCCACATTTTGCACGCGCGAAACAACGTGAAATACGCCTCTTTGCAGATTCAAAAATGTTGTTTTGAATTTTGGCGCTGTAATTATCGATGCTCTCCGCTGGCATTGAAAAGGGACCGGCAGCAGCACGAATGTCATCTGGGCTCAGTACCAAGAGGGCTGTCCTCCAGCTGGGTCGCTTCTCTGCTCTCCGGTGTAAATGAAACCGGAAGAAGAGGCACCCGGTAGTCACGAGATTCCACACAAACATTCGTCAATTTGCCCCCAAAAATTGCCATTTAGAAATGTAATGAGGAAAGATGCTTCACATTGCATCATTTCTTGTTTGTGTTTGTTTGCATCATGCATTGTTTTGGGGCTTTTTTATGTTCTGCCATTTCCCTGACTGCGAAGCAACCTGCAATCTGTCGCTTGAATTCAGCTTCCCATCACGCCAGATTGAACTCTCGACCTCTGACAGAAGCCATCGCCACGATCCACGCAATCGCTGCCAATCTGTCAGAGCTCTGTGGCTCTGTGGTTTGACGATCAGAAACAGATTTATGATAGAAAGTTTGGCAAAGCCGTCTCCTGCCGCCCCGTGCTGCAGGGACAGAACTTTCCTTTCCAGCCGTGCCTCCGAACGTGTAACACTTTCTCACACTTGCTACTGCTACTGATCGTTGAACTTCTCAGCTCACACTCAAAAAGGCCGACATGCCGCAGCTGTGATGCAACGCATAATACCATATTACGAACGTAATTGGGAGGATTATTTTCATGTGCTTTCGTGTGCCGGGTATGTCCTGCTGCCATCGGAACGCTGACTGTATTTTTCTGATTTGTGGTTTTTTGTTCCACCCCGTTGCAAATCCGGAAATGAACTTTTCTCACACGCACTGCCGTTTTGTTGTCGGATTTTTTTTCTCTGGAGATCTTAGCAGGCCGGCATCCTTTTGGTGCGGTGGGATAAGGTGATGCTTTTGACACGATCGTATAGATGTGTGCAGTGTAAAAGAAAAGATTGAATCTGCCATGGTCGGAGAGTAAAAATTGTGTTTGAATCCAACTGGATTCATTCTTATTGGATATTTCAAGCCTTTTATTTATTTTATATATAAGATTTGTATAAGTTCTCAATTAGTTTGCACTGTAATTGTAGCATTCAATAACATTGATTTAATATTATTATTATCAATCTTTTTTGCTGCAACAAGCATATCATTCAGTATATGTCCATCGGAAAAAAAAAAAACATGTTTTTACCTAATTTGGAACTTTTTGTTCCATATCAGCACTAACAAGCAAATAAAACTGTGATTTAGCCCACAAAGACTATAAAATAAAGTCTTCCTGGGTCCTTAAGCTAACCTTTAATCACACCATTAAGCGCATCTCGCGTCCACCTGCCAGCCTGGCAGCGGTTTATTGCAGCTTAGCAGACCTGAGCCCGAAAAAAAAACTGCCAACTGCCACTTGAGATCAACAAAGCCTTGCCCATGCGATACCCAATGACACAACACCACCACCACCACCACGGCCAACCACGCTTACACGTCCACCCGAAACGGCTGCTGCTGGTGGTAAGCGCAATAAAAATGATAATAACCATAACAATAATCCGTCCCCGCAGTACGACGTCCGCCCTTACCAGGACCAACCCGGCCCGAGCAAACCGGCGATTGATCGCAGATTAATCCCAAGTCCCTTACCGTATTTCAATCGATCTTGTACCCTCCACCCCGCTCGCAGCCAACGCCACCATCTAAACCCACCGCGCCCGTGCTCAAGGGTTCGCTCTAAGCTCGACGGGGGGGCCCTAGCGTGTCCAGCAAAGGATGATCAGACAACTGGCAGCGGATTTACCAGCGCGGTACCCCGTCACTGGCGTGTCCGACCGCCCCCAGGAGGAAGGATTTATGTCGTGTGCAAGGCGGTTATTCCACCTCCCGTTTTTAACCGTGCAGGCGGGAAAGGGACGTGTGTACGGGAAGGTGCAAGAGATGCAGCCGCCGATCGATGAGGGGTTGTTTTTTTTTTGGGTGAGGATTTGTAAACATACACCACAATCCCACGGGACGGGAACGAAACAGGGACAAAGGGGAACTGCGGTGCACAGGGCTTTGCTAAGGCGGTGGACCTCCCGCTGCTCGAGGAAATTGGTAACGTGGATGTAATCGAAATGAAACAGGTCTTTAATGTGTCGCGTCGAACGCGTTCCCTCGTTTGGGAAGATGTGTGCTCGTGTGTATGTATGTGGGTTTTTATGACGCATCGCAAGAACGAGGTGAAACTCGCGGGGGAGCGAACTGGGCTCGCTTTGCCCAGACGACTTTATTCTACATGCTGTAAATGTCAAGAGCAATGCATGCAAAAACAAAAACTTCAGAAATTGAAACAGACGACCACCTGCACGTAAAGTGTTTTCTTCATCTACTTAGGCAGGTTAATATTGTCGAAAGAATTTTTAAAGGCTAATATTTGAAAAGTAAAGATGCATTTTCTTCTTTTTTTATAGTAAAAACAACTAACTTCATAAAACAATAGAATTAAATCCAAAATCAAGCTTTTTAAATGTTTCTTAAATACCCTAAGTTCCTTCCTTCTTACGAGGCTGTCTCTTCTAGGAAATTAAAGCTCTCCCCACTCAAACACTTCAAACGCAACAAAGCTTCTCAAGAAACGCGATGAAATTAAATCCCGCCGATAAAGCAGCGCACCCTGGCAAGGTATATTCCCGGGATTAACCCATCTCAATAGACTCCAAAATCAACAACGTGACACGCTAGAAGTCAATTTTCGTTTGGCTATGAGCGCGATCGCCACCATCAGCGGTTCAAGCCCGTCGGCAAGATAAACCCAATAAAGATCTCCTCCAAACTGGGAAGCTGTCGGGGGAAGAGAGAAAAAGAACCACAAGAGCGAACGGGAATAAATCATACGATCGAGAACCGGTGGACGGCATGGATGGACGACGGTGTGCCCCCGGGGCACCGCGACCCAGCGGCAGCGATTCCAGCCAGCCAGTCGAGATCGTGGTCAAAGGGTTACCAACACAAAACGAAGATCGATGGGAACGAGTTTTACGCCGGGTCGGGCGTATCTGTCTGTCTGCCTGGCCCATACAAACGTGAGAAAGTGATCGAACCCACCGTGTGGAGCTGGGAGCATGCGAGCGCCCGATAAGTAACCGGTCTTGGCCCAGCGATGGGGCGCAAAGGCGTGCGCCATTTGCTGCCCGTCACCTTTGGGCGCTACTCCAAAACGGATCGTCCGGAATGGCACTCGGACAATGGCTCAATTTACGACGGGTGTGCGCCCGGCTGCAGAGGCGTGCCGAGCGTGCTCCCTGGCACGTGGAGGACCATTCTATCCCGCAGCCTGCCATCCTGCTAAACGTTTTCCATACCAACCAGTCGACAGCCACTTGAAAGGCTGGGCACGAACGTGGCAGGGATGGGCTCTCCCGCTCTGATGGGCATAAATTTATGGGAGGCAGTAATTAAAAATTTACATATTAAAGCGAATTCATGACGGCACGGTGACAGTGATGGACAGTGGGCCGGAGGTCGCCCTTTCGAAAAGGGGAGGGGGTTGGGTCACATTAAGCACTCCCAAACCGACGCAGGCTCCCGCGGCTAGCGCACTGCCGCACAGGCTCGTAAAATTCTATACCGCTTGAGATGCAGACGCTTCACCCGACGCGCCATAAAAGGAACGCGCGGATAAGACCTAGACGCTGACCCGTTCCCCTGTAACACACAACAACAACAAAAAACCTCCGATCAAGATTGACCGCGAATAAAGTTGTCCACGGAATCGACGCGGTCCGGCGCGCGGCTCATTTTATGGGTGTTAAAACGGAGGACCGTGATCACCGTGCGCTTATCGTGCGAGTGTAATCGGCTGGCGTAACGCCACATCCGCGTTGCCCAACGGCACCGTACCGTACCGTATCAGATGCCGCGCATGCTGTTGTACACCACACCACTGCAACGCGCAGTGTCCCCCCATGGGGCATTGTTTTCTTTTTTTTTCTTTTTTCAGGGGAAGATATTTTACTCCGAGCTCCTTCGGTGGCAGTGTTTCAGGGTGTTGAGACATGCTGCTTTATTGAGCAATAATTGAAGAAAATGAAACTACGTGTAAAAACCATCAATGCGCCTTTTGGCAAACATAAACATAAACATAAATATGATTAATATTATTCATTGTTAATACCTTTTGAAAGGTGCAAGAAATGTTTTGAACAAAAAACCTTGACGTACGTTATCCATTTATTTGTTCAAAAGATTTTAACGCTTGACATACGTGTAACCAGTGACGAACCTTTGCTGAAAAGTACAATGGGCACATATCCAAACCGGAATACAATTTTATACAAAAAGTTTTTTCAGTTTTTTCCTCGAATTATAAGCCTGCTTGCTACAAAAATATTGACCAGAATTTGCAAGTATTTGTGTTCCCAGGAATCTTTTCTACGTTCGATAACATCTTCACGCATGTCTCGTATGTAGAGACGAACCCTCAGCTAATCTCAGCTTTTTACGATATGTGTACAAAATACACACACACACATCAACCAACCGCACAAAGCACACCGTCCTGATGCAAAGATTAAGATCCGCCCGTCTCTGATAGGAGGATTATCCGTCATATATGACCGCCAGGATGCGCTGGGATAAGTAATACGTTCCTGTATTCCTTATATCAGCATTTCAATATCAACGAAACATATCGCCCAATGTCAATGTCGTACGAACGTGATTAACTTGTGCGTGATAAATACGCCAGATAGGTAAGCGGAGCTCATTACATGTTTATTTAAGCCTTTAAAAAGTATACCCCGTACCGAATACGCCGTGACGAACAAGCATAACCGCATCATTGCTTGTTTATCTACTGATCAGCAAACGAACTTAGTAACGAGGTGTGACGGCTTCATATCCAACACGTACAACAATGCTCTTAAGCAGATGGGATTGTGTCCTGCTTTTTGTAGGCTAGCGAGAGAAAAAAAACGAGTGAAATAAATAAATTATTTAGGCCACCTTGGCGGCGACTGGTCGGTACACAAGACCCATTTTTTCTGCAACACACAACAAAGCAACCGAACCGTAAGCGCAATCGTCTGATCAATCCGCCAATATGCGCCCGTTCGGGTGCGCATTGATTCACCGCCTTTCGGGGTCCCTCAGCCGATCCAGATGCCTTCACTAACAATCCGAAAACAATTCCTTCTGTTTGCCAGGAATAAGCAATACCTCGTTGCCTTGTTTCGTATCAACTTACTCAACCCACCCGTGTTACTTGTGTATAGTTTGATCCTTCGGTACGCCTTTTAAGTCGTCAACAGTGCGCTTAGAGCGCTGGCGTAAGCGGGACACACCAGCAGTGTGCCAAATGTGAGTTTTGTTTTTGTTTGTTTGTTATTTTCTTCTCTTGAACGTTCTTTGCTGGGTTGCTGAATGCTACCCGGCAGGCCTCGAAGAGCACCACCCGTAAATCTCCAAACCCACGGGTCGGTAGCCGGGGCGGAAAGATAAATTATTTCTTGCTTCAATCAAAACCATCACAGCACGGGTCACTGTGGAGCGCATTGATTGCGGCCAAAGGCAGGGACGGGTCAAACCGGGTAACTGAATCGCACCAAAACGCATCCATCTCTTGTCCCATTTTTTTTTTTTTTTGTTCTTTACAGATTGAAAGGCTGTCCGGCGGGCACCAACTGGCCACACGCTCCCGATCCCTTTTTTTTCGTGGGCCTGGGACAGATTGTTTCAATGTTGCCCCTTGCCATCTTTTCAAATCAGAAACGTTTCATATTTCAACCAAACTCCTCTCTTTGTGTCCGGTCCCCACGCGTCTTGTGCCCGGTGGTGTGGTGCCGCTTTCGCCTTACACAATTAGACTTTAAAGCTGGCCCATGGCCGCAACGTTTAATCTCCCTCTCTCGTACGCTTACCAACCTACCTGTCCTTCGTTCTGCAAAATAAAAAGTTCTACCATTGTCCTTTTTTTCCTCCCTTACGCTCAAAGCGCATCGAAGGATTTTCGCCTTACTTTTATCTGGTTTTATTAACAATTTCATCTCTCAATTAAAGCAGATCGAAAACAACATCGAAATATTTACACAATAACCATATCGGGATGAATAGCCGGTGTAGGATAAAATAGGATCTTTAAGAGAGGAACCGAACACAATCCCCTTCTCTCACACACGCACACCTTTTTGCACCTTTCCTTCTGTGCACGGTAGAAGCGCACCAAGAAGCCGGTCGGCCGGCCGAAAATCCCCCGAAAAGGAAAACAAAAGCCAGTGCAACTGCCGACGGGCAAGAGGGCAATAGCGAGCAAGGGTGAGTTTGATCAAGATCCAGGACGGATAAGAAGAGACCCGGAGGGCCACGCTTGCGGACGTTCGCCGAGTACAGAATCAGAATGACGAAACAGGAGAATCTCGGGACTGACGGGAAGCAAGAAATAAAAAAAGCTGAAGCTTTCTAAATATAAAAAAGAATCCAAGCTCGAAAGGAAAAAAAAACAACCAACTGCCCAATTGCCCTAGCTCCGTCCAACCCAGGACCCATTGTTCTGGGAGGGAGAGTGGGAAAAAAGAGTACCACCTTGAGGGAACGGGATACGAAGCAACAAAAAAACACACACGCAAACTCCTCAACCGATCCTTTATCCAGCGGTCCCGATGAGTGATAAGTTTTCAGGAGGTTTTTTTTTCGCCCTGAGATTCCTCAACCTCAATGCCCTACGGCGTGTAAAAAAGTGGAGAAAACTTTTCACCGAAAGAACAATGCAAAAAAACCGCGGCAGTGCACCCGGCGGCACCGCAATGCCCACGGACCCGGACCTGGTGGTTGGCTTAAGAGCGGAGGACCCCGGATTCGTAAGGGCTGGCGAAAGTGCACGCAGAAAAGCCGAAGGTGTCCTTTGCGGTGCGCCGAAATTGTGGGATTTGGTGTTTTTTGTGCGTTGTTGCTGGTTGTTTGTTGTTGGCTGAGGCCAGCAATCGGCTAGCCCCTAGATCGTTATCAGACAGATTCGGCAGCTCAAAACTCAAGGATAGATTTCATTTGCGGAAATTTAGATGTTTTTTTTATGTTCAACAGCAAGCAAAACGATACGATTTTTTACGTGCTACGTGGTTTCAGTTTCCTTTTGCCTAACGGTTTCAAAACGTGTTTAGAAGTGAAGGAAAAAATGCACTTCCTAGACACACGACCAGTGGATGAATTGAACGGCTCCGTCGAACATGAGATTGCCTACATACTAGGCGTTTAGCGCTAGAGAAGATTGCTTCATGCAACTCAAGAAGAAAATTGATTCCTTCCTTAGTATTTGACATGGAAACCTTAAAATTAGCTATTTCGCTCGCTTCTTTCATTTTCTAACTAATGACATAATCAACGAAAGTAGAAAAAGATATGACATAGACTTAAAAGCCCTTAATTTACATTTCGAACTCATCATTGTAATAATGATCGGCGTCTTTTATCTTTCCAAAAAAAAGAAATTCTATCCTTCCAGCTCACAATCCTTTTACAACATCTCTTTACCATCATATCTCTACACCTGCTTGCTTGCTTGCCTGTGGTTCAAAATATTTTATAAACATGCTTTTCCCCCTATCCATTGGAACAGGAATTCCCCCTCTCAACTCATCCCGATGCACATCGCACACGAGTCCCTGTAGGGAGAGGATCATGCTCACAGCTTCACGCATTTTAAAAGCATATCACTCAGAGGCTCGATTAGGGTTACGCGATCATCATTTCAACGATCGATTCAGGTCGAAGAGGGATCGATTACGGGCGTGAAATTGAAACCCCTTCTTCTGCGGCGGCGGCGGCTAGGGCACAGATGGGCAGGCGATTGGGCTTAATGCACTGGCGCGCCCCGAAGGATATCTCCATTTCACGATCAAGCCAGCCTGCTTTCGCTAGCTGGATGCATAAGATAATCTAAAGGGTGCAAAGCTGTTGTTTTACGCACTTGCCTAGCGCGCCCGAAAGTTTGTTCTAGTTTTACGCACGCTAGGAATGGAAGAAGAGTTAAGAAATCGATGAAAAAAAAGGAAGGCAATCGTCAACCAACCGACAAAGGTGAAGTAGTGCAACGGGCCGATCAGCGCATCCTTTCCTTGGTGGCGTGGAAGGATATCTCGTCTTGTAAATCAACCGACATAATTGGAAATTTATAGAGGTAAATCGAACCTTAAGCGGTCGTAAATATAATTGTGTCGATCTCATTTATGGCCCGCTCTACGCGCTCTCGAGCACGCTACAGTTGGCCCCTCGGTGGACTGCGGCTGCCGCGGGACCCGTGGTGGCTTAATATTTATGTTATCCTTTCTTCGATTTTGTCCCAAACTGTGAGTGTAATAATTTTTTATATGCACCCAAACCAAAAACAGCTTCCCCGCTCGAAAGTAAAACAGTGTGTTGCTGCTGTGAGCAACAACAAGCACGTACAAAAAATGGTTATTGTTATGCCTTTTTTTTTTTTTTAGCAGCCCGACTGATCGAAACAAACATTCGTGTCGACGAATGGCTGGATTGTGCGGGAAGTGTCACTGCACGACGAGAGCCACTTTTCACGATTTATGCACTGCACACTGACACCGACAGAGGGGTGGCTGGCCCAAAAATAACGTACGGCAACCCCTCGAAAAGGAGTGATCGAGTGGGAATGAATAAATAAAGCATCCTCTTCTACGCCAGTTTAAGCTCCGAGACAGCGCAGCATCGAAATAATATAAAAATAAAAACACAACCCTCCGATGCCTTTGTAGAGAATCCGTTCTGCCGCATTATGAATTATGCGGATTATGAATTATGGACCATCGATGTGGGCCGATTGCCGTACCAGGCAGCAGGTGAAAATTCGGCACCGGAATCTTTACCAACGCAGGAGAGAAAAAAAGAGTTATTGAATTATTGATTAAATAAAATGGGCTGAAAGAATAGGACCGTTGCACAGGTTGTTTTTTTATTATTTTTTTCTTCTCTTTGAGTGAAAAGACATAAATAAAGAATGCGAGAATTTATGAAAACTGTGGAGTCTATTAAAGTTGACCATTTTTATACTTTTTCTTTCCGGTGACAGTCCTCTATCGTTGCACCTGATTAGAATAAATTAATTCATTTTTTTGTTCACAAAATTATTACCCATGTTCGGCTAATGCGATGCAACAAATCACCGCAGTTCCAAGGCAAACAAAAAACGAACAGAATTTTATAACTCATAAATATATTTAAAATGTTTTTTTTTTTTTGCTGCAATGGCTCAAAATTATTTTAACGTTCTGTCAGAATTTGTTCGAAAAACAAAGTCCCACAACTGGTAGAAAGTTGAAGCAAAAACCCCAAGCACACATTGACAACAGAACCGACCGGCAGGCAAAGAAACCAAACCCCAGAAAAGCTATGATTTCCAAATTGTATAAATAAATATTTGCCATTGACAGAGTGGCGGCAAAATCGTAAAAAAGCGGCACAGCAAACCCTCGGAAAGCGGAGGGGAACCAACAAAAAATCCCTCTTTCCACGGGAGAACTATGTTTAACTGCTGACCGTTCGGGGCTTCAGCAAAAGGATTGGTTTGCTGTTGACTTTCGGGACCCTCGAAATGCCAACAGCCAGCAGACATGCGGGTGCTGCTTCTGACCCATACCGTGCCCGCTGCCGGATGCTTCTGAGGAGGCTCTAAAAGGATTTCTAGCCGGAACGGTCCACGCTCGCGTCTCCTTTTGGCATGCTGTATTTACACTGCGGCACCCTTATTGGCTCCCTTCTGGTCGGGCCCAAAGGATAAGATATCAAACGCGAGACTTCCGACGTTCTTAAAGAAAACTCCTCTCCTCAAACACACCGACACCGGCAGCAGCTGAGTGTGTAGGCCGTATGCTTACAGTGTTCGTAAAACAATACACGCTGAGGAGGTCGCTAGGATCTTAGCCAGTGTTTTTCAGGCTCATCAATTTGTAAGTGGACGGTGTGTGGGATGCTACTTCAGTAGGCAACTGTTCGGCTAATCGGTTAGTTTGGTGCATCGGTTTGCAAAACCTTCCAAATCCGAAAGACTAACACCACTGTGCCGGTGCGAAACCCCGGTGGCATATGTGCCAATGGAAAGGAGTACAAAATGGTTCGCTAAATGCTATAAACATATAGAGAGAGAAGGCCACGCGGTCAGTGAAAGGGTTGTATCGGGTTTCGGGGCAGAGATATTAAATAGAGCGGAACTGTTGCCCGAGATTCGAGCGCTTTTTGCTCCAACTTTCACTTCAGCAAGGATATCACAGCTTTCAGGGTGGCATTTTATAGCGACGAAAAAACAATCCTTTGCCACGTATCTTAAGACAAGATTAAAAAGCTTTCAGTTACACAGAGAGAAAAAACTGTGACTTGAAGGAAGAAAATGTTAAGAATCGTAGACAATTCAAGACAACTAGAATCATAATGACAATATCAATATAAGCATTAATGTTTGTACATAATTAATCAATTTTTAACAATTTTTACGCAATTTTAAGTAAGAAAATACCAGAAATATTACGACAATCTGTTTTGGCATGGATTTTTATTGCTTCCTGAATATAACAGGATTTTGATCATCAATATTATTACATCACTGACTGTGAGTGTGAAGGCATCTGATTAAATTGCTAACAAAATAAAATAAACTTCATCTTCTCCATATAAAAATTCCACCCCAGCTTAGCGGTAATACTGCTCTTCAGTATTGAATTGTAAAATTGTTTACAAACTTCAGCTCAACCCTAAACCCCATTTCGCACCACCGGAAATTGAGGACCTCCCCGGAGGACATGATCTTTGCCCTAAACAAACAATTTCTCGGGCCTCAAATTCATGTCTTATTCCAGCACACGTCTGCGAACGATCATTGTGTAAAAATTGTGTCTTCCACACCCCAACAGGAAATTGAACGAAATTGGCCAATTCTTAACCGTGATTGATCCCCTCCCGGAAGCATCCGGAAATGCATTGACACCGTGCAGTAGCAGCAGCAGCAGCAGCACGATTGCAAAAGCCAGGCACATCATCCTTGACCATCCTTGACAAGTCACGTAGCGGAGAGATGATGGGAAGCGGATCGGAAGGAAATGGTTTTTCGTGTGTTTATTTTCGCTTCAAATTGAAACACAACAATTCCAAACCTTTACGCCCCGTGTGTGTGTGTGTATGTGTGTGTTCGGGGATGTAAGGAAGTTTTCTTTTCATTCCGATGACAATGCCGATTTCAGCCAATGACCCTCCCTTGTCAATTGTGTACACACACACACACACACACACACACACACACACACACACACAATCACACAAAAAGCGTTTACAAAGGGTCGGATTCTAACCGGAGCGAGCGACCTCAAAACACGTTGGGATGACTTCGTTTGGAAGGATATAAATCAATGTTGATGCGAATTTTTTGTCACCGAAAATGCATTTGAAGAGAAAGGAGCTGGTACTTTTGTGAAGAAATGCACAAATTAGTTGATTCAATTATTGGAGAGAAATGCCGAAAGTTGTAGGACATTCTTGAAGTCCTGTTGTTTGATGTTTAAATAGCTTTGCTGATTTTATCTGCAGATTTTGGCAAAAAAAAACTATACTTTTGGATCTGTATTCTTTTTGGTCTTAATGTTAACTGAGTTCTTCATAATTTTTTAGTTATTTGTTCTAGTGTTCTGTATTCTTCAGGTGTCTTAAAACCTTCAAGAATATTCTCCATTCGGTAAATTACGAAAATTCCCATTTACCATTTACTTTTATGGACAATACTACAATTTGAAATTATCCCAAAATAATACACATTCCGCCTCGGAGAACGACTACTTCGAACGATATCAATTCAACACAATCTTAATACAATCCGAAACCCTCAACCCCAAGACGTCCACACTCGCAACGCGTCTCAGCGCCTGCTGGCTGCTCGAAGGAAGCAATCCGACTATCCCTGTTAAACCAATTATCGTGTTCCACGCGATGTACACGATTACCCTGAATGCGCCGGACCACCGAATGCGCCAGATGGTACGCGCGTGAATCCACTCCAACGTGACACGGCGGGGAACGGACGTGGAGAAAGGTTACCTCAACCGCCAAGGGATGATCAGGCATGACCGGCCCGCCCAAACGTGATGCGTGAAGGGTTCGGTTTAATGATCCTTGGACTTTCGACAAAAATAAAGCATCCTCTTCTCGCTTCCCAATCTCCTAGGTAGCACACCACCACACTTTGGGGATGATGCGTACCGGTGTTTGCGTTTATGATTAACGTAATAATGTCCAACCTGCAGGCTGCGATCGTCACGAAAAATCGATCGAAAAAAAAATACACGAAAATCCACCTCATTCAATTGATGCACTTCTTTATAGAATGGGGCGCATGTGATCGAAGTGCATTATGTTTTGCGGCCAAATTCGCCAAATCACGCGGCCGCACCGTTTTCGCTGCGCAGGAAACCAGCGCAAACTAACGGGAATAGAGTGGGCCGTATTACGCAACCTGCCCATTAAACGTTCTAAAAACCCCGTCCAGGAGATGGGACGCACGGGACGCTCGGGACGCGCAGGACGCTTTTGTTCCGGGATGCACCATCGCCTTAATCCGCAGGAGTGCGCGAGCGCGCGCAAGAGAGAGGGCCAATTTTGGACCCGTCAGTGGGCTCGACAGACCGCTCATTAAAATCGAACAGAAGAGGTTGCCCGATCCGTTGATCCTTGAGACAGTGGTTCTGCTTCTGCTGCCGTGGCCGCAGCCAGCGGGTTAAGCTGTGTTTGGAAATGATTGGGCAATTTTTAAAAGTCTTCTTTTTGAGGCACATTCGAGTGGCTTATTTTTTATGTTGGCAACCGTAAACTTCATCCCCGTCAGAAATCCATCAAGATTGAAGTCATAAGCCCAGGCGTTTTCTCGGATAACGGATACGGCTTACTTTCCTCCATTAGTTTGCGACCTAAAGTAATTCAAGTCGACCACTTTGCCGCAAAACGATATGGGCTGATGGGTGCACAAATTTGACCTAATTTAAATGGCCCTCGACTGCAACGGTCCCTCCTCTCCTCATGCCCACATTTAACGATTTTGTTTACAAAATATCCCGTTTCAAAGGGTGAAAGTAGCGCGGAAGATGCGTCTGCTGTTTTGCAGCGCAACAAATCGGAACGATTTGTCCGAAAAGTTGGTAATTTTTTTGGATGTTGGCATGGTATATGAAACAGGCATCATAAACCGGTCTAGTGCCGCATAAGTACGGTGAGTACGGGTGTACCTTAATCCTTTTTAAGCGTTCAACGATGCACGTGTTGACCCCGGTCCATGCTTAATCGAGGCAAGTAATTTAAATCATTTCATCTTCGCCACGCTTCATTAAGCACGGAGATGTTTTAGCTGTCGCAGGTGGTTTGTGACCTATATTTGTCATTAAACGTATAAATTATACCCTTTTTTCTGCAATTACACGTGCTGGTGTATATCTTGAGGGACATCTACACACTTGAATGGCCAGAAGGATGATATTTCCAGATATTTATTTCAATTGGTGGCAAATTCAAAACATTGAAAATCGAATAAGGTGCTTTAATTCAAAAGTAGTACATTACTTTTCAACATTTCAAAAATTGTGGGTAGAATTCAAAGTTTTAAAAAAGTCAAAAATTTAGAATCCTTTTCAAGATAGCTACAAAACTGTCAACAATCGCTGAAGAAATCATGCATTAAATCATTAAACTAAAAGGAACTAATTTGCTTCAATCACAATAATTCGTTGTTAAACGAACAGGTCAAACCCAAAAATTCCATCAGCTGCATTACAGAATAATTAGCGCCCACTAACAAGGCGTAACATTGATCCGAGTTGTACACATTGCATCCGAGCAGAATGCATTCAAATTACCCGTCTTCCCACTCTTCTCTTTGCTGGCTGGCTGCCTGCACTGCCATCGTTTGGAGGCGCTTTCCCGGTGGCGATGGTAGTACGCACGAACAAACACCAACAATTGCCCACGGGTGTCGGACGGTTGCAATCCTTCAGACACTTCGCCCTACGAGCATAATGCATCACCACCAGCGTGCGCATCACACAATGCAACGCAGCAACCAAGCTGGCTTAGAAAACCCCGTGTACGAGCTGGTTTCATTGGTTTTGATCGGACCATGCTGAGAGATCTATACCCCAGCAGGCAGCAGAGGCAAGCCAATTTTGCCTTCCCCGCATGCCGGGACGGATTCGAAGAATCTCGCCCACCTCGCACAAGGGTTTCCTGCCATCCTTTTGTGTCTGGTCGATTTGTGTCGTACCACAAAACCAGCAGCGCCCACAGCGAGTCAGGGGTGGCTCGAGGGGTTCCAAATATCTTTTGCACCTTCTTTGTGCTCGCACACGTACACAACGAGTACTCGGAGGTCTGTGAGAAGGACGGATTATCCCCGAGACAGCATCATACGGGCAGAGTGTGTGTCCTTTCACACGAAGCCCACAAATGGCTTCTGCAAAAGGGACAAATCTAATCAATACAATTACATATGTTAGCTTGCGTACGTCTACCTTTCCTGGCTGCCTGCCCGTCTGAGTTAGGTCTGCCGTCGTGGTCGTGGATAGTCAATTGGACGAAGCTAACAATCTAACTCAAACCCTCCAGAGCTCTAGTACAACACTTCCCACAGCAATGCATTACGCATCGCAAGACACAGAGGAAGTCATCAGAAACCGAGCCTGTCCCACAGACAGTTCCCAGGAAGCACGCAAGATCCACGCACAAACGCACCAAGATGTCTCGTGCAGGACAATGCCAAGACCAAACACCGATGATGGGTATTTCGTTAGGGGGTGTACGAAAAAAAAGGATCCGGATCTGTCTGTGTCACCTGGTGTCCTGGAGGTAACTGCTGGGAATGCTATTGTAATGAAGATGTTTATTAAATATTTGGATATGTGTATTCCACCTCCTTCGACGGCAAAGTGAAGCAAACAAACAAGCAAACAACGGTCCGAAGGAGCCTTTCTGGTTCAGAAGCTAACAACGAACCATGTTCTGAGAGTTTCATCTGAAAATCCTCTCGTTGCACCAATTTCTACGGAATGCGAACTTCTTATCAGAGTCATCAGATCTTGCAACAGAACAATATGGCAAAATCTTTACCTCTTTGTTTGTCTTGTACCGAAATCCGACCGCCAGGACCTACATCGAAACAGCGTATATCTCCGATGAAGAAGGCCTCACGCATTTTGCAAAAATACAAAAAAAAAACAGTACGACATTGAACATATCCTTACGTGCCTTGCGTGTCCTGGCAGGGTTTGATCAAGGATTAAGATAACCGATGCACATGCAGTTACATTGTGTGGCCGCTGCTTCAGGTGTTTTGTTTCATCTAATGTTTACCTTTTGTTTTCACTATCCAGCATCCTGCAGCGTTTACGTGCAGACTTCACCTACGTTGCTTTTGTTTTACGATCAGTGTCGTGCGGAGCTTAAATCGTACAGGGACATTGCAGTTGCTCTAGGCCACACGACCTAGACGACGGTGTGGCTGGTGCACCGCGCGAACCGGCAACAGCTGCGCCAGGGTTCTCGGAGCTTAGCAACAGAACAATGGAGAGACACTGGGACGCTAATATCGGGTTTGTTTGTATGCTCTCGTCACGGTTTTCCTCGTATGAGCTGTACTACGAAACATATCTATATGTGTTGATCATATGCACCAGCAGTTCAGCCTTTTTGTAAGCGCATTCTCCTTATCTTGGGAAGAGGCTCAATAGGGAAGATGCACAATAATTACCATCCCATACAACTCAATCGTTTAGGCGATCTTGATCATAATGGCGCTTCCATGATAGGAGCTGCAATCGCTTTTACTCCACAATAAAAGCTTTTACATATGTGTGCGCCTATCACGTGTTGGACATCGCATCTTGAGTTAAGAACAACATATGTCTTTAGAATAGCTTGTTATAAAGTGTCGGCTAACACCTATAACGCCACAAACCGGACGCTCTAGAATGCTCTGGACGATAACAAGACAACAATTCTTGCCACCACAGCGTATGTGGCTTTGAAACACTTATGGGCTTGGATCTGTATCTACCCAATGAATGCATTAGGGCGAAAAAAGATATTGGATTGCTTGCTTCACAAAAGCTGTTATTGTAAACCAGTTACTGAGGAAAAAAACAATGCTAACAGGAAAAAGGAATTGCAGATGTGTTGTTTTGTTAAATAGCATCAAACATAGATTTTGAATGTTTCAAATAAATATGTAGAATCACGATAACAATTTCAAAATATTTTTCTCACTTTTCTATTTTACCGTCAAACGTTTACAAAATCAATCCCATTGCTCCATATCAGATGTAGGTCTTCTTTTACGTTTTATTATACATAATGATTCGTTCCATCACATTAGTTGCTACACACACACGCACCGTTGCCTCTCGCTCAGCGGCTCGCCTTCACGAGCGGAGTTTCGCTTTCGAACTCCGCCCGATCGGACTCTGACTCTGTATGTCCGCTATGGCCCTACAATGATAAACCCTACCATCGCAGTACTGATATTTGCATACTACCCCCTCTGCTTGCTTTGTTCTCTTTCCTTCCGCATCTACACTCTCACACACACACATGCACATAAACATATAGTCCAATCGATTGTGCAGAGTAATCTGTACAGCTTGTTATTAAACTTAAGACTTTCATCAAAGAAGGGCGATACATTCTATCAAGTTTGTCCTTTTTTGTTGTTTTTTTTTTAGTTTTTTCTTTTAAATTTTGTTTGTGTGTATTTCTGCTACTTTGTCAGTTAAATTTTGTTCAAGGCTATTCTATTTTTCAACTCGAGCTGTTTCGCTATCGAGCGGATGAGCTTTTATGAACGGGAAACGCGCTCAGCTTGGCGCGTTCGTGTTTTTACGACTCGAATCTCAATCAAGTTTTGGAAAAAGGGTATGCAATTTTCTGTCCATTCTTTTGCTTTACATTGCCCTCTAGAGCTTCACATATGTCCTACCGGTTGATAAGTTCTTTCTGGCTCTTACAGAGTTAAGATTACGCTCTAGCAGTCGCTTCGTCCACACCGAATGCACAAAGATCCAGCATAGCATCCGGGTGTGAGAGAGAGAGGGATACACTTACATGCTCGTTTGACTTGGCTTTTTACACACAATAATAATTGCATTCTTTTTTGCCATGCCAATCAGTAGCATGCGCAACCCCCGTCTCCGTCCCGACACCATCCACCAGGGGGGGCGTGATTTTTTGTCCACAGTTGTTTCGTTTTCGATTCTTATTTATAGTGCCACGGATCGACGTGCACTCTCTGTTTTCCCTCCTTTACTTTACTGTTTCCTCCAGGTAAGCCCTAGCCTCGGTGTACAGCGGCAAACAGCCCCAATTGCTGCACGGAATCGAATGAACACAAATAAATAACACTAATTTAAAACACAAAACAAAAAAGAAAACGAACCCGAGAACGAAACATAGAGGGGGGACACAAGCATGAGAAGAAAAAAAAACCGGACAAAGATTACCTATCGGTTGCGGCTATTAACGGTAATAAATTATGAAATTGCTTTTCTACCATATTAAAACAAATAAACGAAACGCGAACGCCCCGAAATTGGGCCATTTGGGAAGCCACTAAGACGATGCTGCTGCTGGCCCGGGATGGATTCCGAGCGCGGAACCGATAAAGTTATTATAACTTAAATTGCAACTATTTATTAACGGTAAGCTCCTGTGTGCTCCTGCTGCTGCACCGTCGCCTTCCGACCGGCGCGACACCGCATGGTGCATGGTGAAAAATAATTTAAAGCAATCGACTACGCACCCAATCGGTGGTGGTGGGTTCCCCTCCGGTTTGCCGGGTAGTGTTGCACAATCAAAGGTGCGAAACGCACCGCTATCGCCCCTTATCTCTTTTTTTAACATATTAGCTGACGTTCCTGCGAACACTAGAAGAGTCGGTTGTTTTTAACAGGGGGACAGAGGCAAGCTATCCGCCGCTAGCAATTTACATCATGGCAAAGAAGGGTTTGACGTCCTCGTCCTTTAAATTAAGCCCACCATTTAGCGCCACCATGGACCGTGGCTCCGTTTGCGAAGGTTTGCCTGTTGAAAAGTGTAATTTATTCCTTTTTTGTTCAACTTCAAAAACAGTTCATAATGTGAGTGTGAGTGAAAGAATATAGCTTTTAAAAATTATAATGATGGAATTTTAAGAAAATTATCGTTGGTCACTGTTTGATAAATAAATCAATATTTAAAACCTGTACTTACAATACTTGTCGTCAGCGTGGATGCGAATGTGGCTGTTCAGTGTGCTCGACTGCCGGAACTGTTTGCCGCACACCGAGCACTCGAACGGCTTTTCCCCGGTGTGAATCTTCAGATGGTTCGAAAGCGTACCCGTCTGGCGAAAGGTTTTGCTGCAGTACGTGCAGGCGTACGGCTTTTCACCTGCGAACGATAAAAGGGGAGCAAGCTATAGAAATTAACCCTGCTAATTGTATGATTTGCTTTGCATCAACTATTCAAGCACTTGCAATGGATAAACTTAAACGTTCTTTTCTGCATTATAATTCGGGAGACGTGAAAGAAAAAGCTCACCTGTGTGGATTTTTATGTGATTCGCTAGGGTCGTCGTCTGCCGGAACTCCTTCGGACAGATGCTGCATTTGAAGGGTTTTATGCCTTAAAGACAGAGGTTAGGAACCTATCAGGTCAATATTGTCTAGATGGGAAGGAGGGTAGAGAGAAGCTGTGGTCACACAAGACACGGAATGTTATTGATCATTCATTTTTGGCATAGAGTCATTATGTAAGCGCTACTAGCTGAAGGTGATATTTAATACTGTTTTAATGCTTTTCTTCTCGTTAAGTAGGGGGGACACATTGAAGGCAGAAATATCCATATTATGAGGATTAAAAAGATTTGAAAAAAAACATAAAAAACCTATTCTAACTGTTTTTAGAGCCTAACAAAATATGATAAACTATTGTCGCGGTCTTTGCTAGCACCTACAGTAGATACACTTTGTTTGATTTTTTCTCCCTTTTATATCCTTTGCTTTCAAACGAAACCCTTTCGAAGGATCTTCTGTAGCTACTTACAAAATTTATCATCCGAATGAATCCGGATGTGGCTGTTGAGCGTGCTGGACTGGCGGAACTGTTTGCCGCACACCGAACATTCGAATGGTTTTTCTCCGGTGTGTATCTTCTTGTGGTTCGAAAGCGTACTCAGCTGGCGGAACTGTTTGTCACAAAAGTTGCAGTTGAAGGGTTTTTCACCTGCAGGAAACAGAAACAAAATACAAAATACAACGTTTTAGTATTACTGGTGGGTCATTCTTGTGCGTTTTCCTTTCTGTCCCACAATACATACCGGTATGAATTTTCATATGGTTCGAGAGTGTCGTCGTTTGACGAAACTCCTTCATGCAGATCGTGCACTTGTACGGTTTTTCGCCCGTGTGTATCTTCATGTGGTTGGTCAGTGTGCTCAGCTGGCGAAACAATTTGTTGCATTCGGTGCACGCGAACGGTTTCGAGCAGTTGGAAATTTTCATACCACCACTTTCCACCGCCTGCTGTGACATCGGGCCGACTGTCGGTGGTGGCGACGAGCGATGCCAAACGAGCCCCTCAGCGTTCCTGCAGTCGTCCAGTGTGGCGGATGATCCGAGAAACGGTCCGTTCGAAAACCAGCGGTGCTAGAACCAGCGCCAGAGCAATTGCCACCGGAAATGGGACGAAGGTACTTGTATTCGTTGGAGCCGTGCGTACGTGTGTGTATGTGTGTGTGTGTGTGCTTTGATGTGCTCTGAACGCGTAATGCTAATAATATACTATCACAGCCATGGGGGGGAATTTGCTGAGTAGGTAAGTTTGGTGGTCATGCTGGATGGGTGAAGAAAATAGAAAAAAAGAAGCATTAAGGTTTTCAATTTAACAATTTCGCCCATGAAACATAAACACCGATGACCAACTTGCGGCTGGTACGCCAGCGCACACACCCCTTTCCATTCGCTTCAGAACTTCAGCACACGGTTGTGTTGGTTTCGAAAACAAACCCTGCCCTATCCTAACCCTATTTTCAGCACCCCTCGCCCACAAGCGCACGGGTGACACGGAGTTTTGGGGCCCATTTCTCTGCCGTTTCACGCACCAAAACCCATTCCTACCTAATGTGTCCCGATGCAGAGCAGTGTTTTTGACCTTCCGGCGCTAGCATACGACCGGAAAGACGCCGAATTTACACCGAAAAACACCCCAAGTGTACACGACCGTAGCGAGTCAGCACCGTGCACCGAGCCACATGCATACTTTGCGCAAGATTCTACCCTCCGCTGGCGTTTGCTGGAGCAGTTCCACTTTAGCACATCTTCACCGCTGTCGTTGGCGAATGTTTACACCACCCCGGTTCACTTCCGGCCAAACAGAAACCGTCCACGAACCCGGAACACGCGAAAAAACAACACACTCCGACCCTGTTTTTCCGATCCGATTTTTTACATTGACGGAGGGTGGTAGTGCGAACCGCTAGCGACAGCGTACAATCGATCGTTTCGTTTTCGAACGTCAGTGCAAACTCCATACAGAAAAAACGGGTATTGTTCGTTTCGTTCTCGAGCACGGGAGCGGAATAGCTACCACGGTTTGACAGCTCGGTGTGTGGTGGTGTGTGTGAAGGTTGGTTTCATTGCAGCCGGCTGCAGTACTAGAGTCACCCTGTGATGCTTACGGGGATGAAGATTGATTTTCTTAATAAAAAGGCTGATAACAATCGGCGTGATAAATACGTTGAAATCCAATGTTGGGAAGAAAAAATACACAAAAAGCTTGTAATATGAAAGACACATAAATAATACAGGCTCACGAAAATGTACGTTCTTTTCATCTGTCGTACGGGAGCCTGTGTCGCACACCGGGATTTTGGCCAAAATAAAAATCAAAATTTATTCGTTACAAAATCGGCTAGACAAACTGCTCAACAAAGTAAAACTATTTTAAATTCAAATTTTGAGATGTTGTACTTACAGTAGATATACAGAAAGCTGTGACGTTTTTAATTTCTGTGAACTTTGGTATTTTTTCGCAAAATGAACGAATTATGAAAATTATTATATTTGCCCTTCTTCATCCGTTATTTAACATTATTTCATAATCTGTTCATAATGTTATGCATATTTTTAATATTTTTGACAACTCAAAAGTAGCTTAAAGGAGGTTTCGCATAATATAATATATCTTTTAAGGATCAACAAGGGTCAATTTTCATTTGGATCTTCCATTTGTTGCAATCAATAGCCAATAATATTGTTGAGAACAAACCTCCACATGATGTATAATTCCAGTGTGATTGCTTTGGTAGCATCAGCTTAAAGTAGAGGTTTTTACATGGCAAAAACTCTCAATTTATTGAATAATGTTTCATTTAAATGACCTCAACAAAGGCACAATACACTCTTGAACACAATCGCACGACAGATTCCCAGCGCACAGTTTATTTACAAAGGTGTGTATCCTGAACACACAATTAACCAAAAAGAATAACATATTGTAGCGAAAATTATACACCGTCCTGAATATCACAGGATGGCTATCACAAGCGACCCGGATAATGCTTATGAAACTGGAGAAACGGACCACAACACTCATTAAGGTCACGCCTCGTAAGCACTGCAATTGACATGATTCGCCAACCAGAACCATTCCTTGCGAAACCGTCCAAAAATAAACATTTGCCTGCGACTTTCATTTTTCAAATCAACCACTTCTTTCCATTCGGGGGGAAAAACCTCACAAAGGTTCATCAGATCACAAATGATCTTTTCGCTTTTTTTCGGAGTTTCAGCGGATGATCAAGATCAGCCCACGGTGCGAGAGGGACATCCGTTTCGGCAATGGCGACGAACCTCTCGGTCCCTCGGTGACTTAATGATCGGTCATTACTGCGTGTAATTTCTAGCCTGGGTAGGTTATGATTTGTGCAACCTTTTGCATCGTGCCAGGGTCGTGTCAAATACGGAATCCACCTGTTTCCTGTGCCAATAACCCCCGCCATCAGAAGCTGAGCAACCTTTAGGCCTTTTTGGTTAGAATATGTTAGTTCTTTCGTCGAACCAACGCTACCATCTTTTTCAAACTGAACGCCCTTAAGAACCACCAGGACAACACTCAGCTGGTTCATCAAATCCGTGGGAAAGCTGGTCCGGTCTTTGGAGCTGCTGCCACCCTCCAAACAGCCTCCTTGACAAGTATGCCCCCGAGACGATCGTATCGTGATTTCGACCTCAATGAAAGTCAGTTTAACGATCAAACGCATCGAACCTCAGAAAACGGGGAGCACCCCAGTAAGGCGAGAGGTTGAAAGTTGGTTCTCGTTCTTTCGCTCTTGAAAGTTTAAGGCATACCCTGCCATCGTGTCCGTAATGTTCGGTCTGATCAACCCGCCAGGTAAGACGTCGATGGACACCACCTGCAAAACGTTGGAATTCGCCCGAGTCTACGAATTTGGCAGCGAAATTGAAAAGCCAGTGTGTGAGCCATATCACGACCGCATGAGCGCACTGCTGGACTGCCCTTCCGGCACTGTTCGTACACACTTACCGTGAGTTCGTTGTCCAACGCTCGGTATCTTCCATTACCGCTACCCATCCGGATACATGCGGACAGGACTTCCCTGTAGATAAGGGAGAGAAAGAGGAGGAGAAAACAGTACTTTAGGCACTTTCACCCCGAACGGTTCACGGATCCGTAAGAAGGAGCACATAGCATTCGGGGCTTGGGACGACTCATCTTATGTAATTATGATTCGCAACCGCTCCCGGCCGCGGTTTTATTGTTGTATGTTCCGCTGGCACCGAACAGCTTCGACAGAGTAATTGTTTAATCGCCTGAAAAATAACAAAAACAACTTCAATCTCACTGCTGGGCTCCAAGCTTTCGGAAACTGCAGGCAACAAGGGAAGATGCAATCTTCACCGGGTGAAAGAAATGCACCATTTCTTCCTCTTCCTCTATCGCACATTCTCGCAGCCATGGTTGGGAAGGTAATTTTCCTCCATAATCGAGTACAATCAAGCGATGCGAGTGAATGACGTATAAAAATCGAAAGGTTATTCACTTTTTACAGTTAGCCCCAAGGGATGCTGGTATAAGGACGAAAGGTTGGAACGGAACGGGCTTGCCAGGGCTTCCTTGCCCGGCACTAGATCTGATGGCGACCTTGTGTGGCACGAGTTTGCGTCTTATCAAGGAGTAATCATTTGACAATTTGTGCTATAATCGTCTTTTTATGAACTGCAAAACACAATGGCGCGAAGGGTAATGATGGAATTCCTTGGGCCCAGTAAGTGGAAGCACGCGTTCGAACGTAGCTGACATGATTGACAGGTTCATTGCAAGTATGTTGGTTTTTTAAATTTAAAGAGATGGTGATCGTTTTAAGGAAATGATAAGTAGAATGATAGTGTTTTTGTATAATGGAAGTATTCTGATTATTGTTAGGCTTGGTTTGAATATCATTCAAACTTTACTAAATGTGGGTTTAATAATCGGTGCAAATTAAACCGATATTGTTGATTCAGTTGTTTACTTAAGAGATAAATTAAAAACCCTTCACCAAAGCAATGAAATTTGTTGCGTTTTACTCCAAAATATTTACTTCAAATCTTTTGATTCCATAAAGTCCAACTTCTGGAACTCATTTTTAGGGCTCATCTACTCATGGAATTCATATATTATTTATCAATCGATATCCTATCGATCCTACGTCATCTCTTGTGACCCTTTTATTGTTTAGCTGTCGCAATGTCCTGATTTTCGTCTAGAAACAATTTCCTCCATCTAAAATCCTACACCTGACTGCACCAAACGATCATATCTTAATATTTATAGACAAATCCGGTACGCTACATTCAACACGCACCTTCAACCCATAACGCAATCCAACGGCTAGGACCCATACTCTCCATCCAGCCATCAAATTTATTGACTTCCAATAGTTCGGGGGCAAAAGATTATCGAATGCAGATAGTATTCTCTCGAATAGTTCACCCTCCAAACCGTATCCTTGGTAGGGCACTATCAATGAAACGGCTGAAAAAGGGGACTACCTACCGGACAGCTGGTCGTGCGCGACCCCGGAATACAATGGGAGTAAAAGGGATTCTATTCCGACGTTAGTATTATGCCCAGCCTCACACCATCAGCCCACGGTCAGGTGCCAGTAACAAGTTGATGAATTATGATCCCGCTAAAAGACAAACGGTCTTTTGGTGGAACGATTCTTCGAATACACAGATCGAACATCGCCGCTCAAACAACGGCAAACGGTACAAAACTGAAACTCATTCGATTGATTATAAATCTTTACACCGCTGTTTCCTTTTCCACTAGCTAACGAATCACACCCGTAATGGCAGGTTGCCACGGAAATCGTTTGCCTGGCAGGATACCACACGTTGATGCTGGAGCTGTTTTCGAACTCGCATCGGACACCTCGATCAATCGCACCTATACAGGATGGTTCTATGCCGATCAATTCCGACACCTTTCTCCTTCCTTCTTTATCACCAGTTTAAACGAAACGTTGGAAAAAAGGGATATCAACACTACAACAAAACCTCAAAAAGGTGACATTGAGTCAGTTTGCATAATAACATACCTTAAACGCGTCGAGAATCCATGCATCCGTTTCCCTTTGGGGGACTTTTGGGCAGCGCCCCGAGGATATTTGGCCACAACCGTCTGTTGCGCACGGGGCACAAAGAACGCGACAATGTGAGGTAATTGTTATGGCCGGGGTAGTGGCTTTTCGTGTTTTCGCGCGAAACCCACCACACTGTAATAAACATCGTGCAACAATTGCAGCCCAACTATCCAATTAATCCCACGTTTAAAGCGCGTCACAAAGCAGCAGCAACACCATTTGCCGGCGTGTCGTCCGGCGGCAGTTAGGTATTTGAGCCATTTGTGCCTCTCGCTTTTCTGCCCCGTTTGAAACCGTAGCACCTGAGCGACTGCGAAGGATGGTACCAACACCACCGGAACGGAAGCCACCAGGACAGGAGCGAACGATTAAAGCGTTACCGAAAAAAAGGCGGATGGCGCGTTTCGGCGATGGCGATCGAGTGCGATCGTATTATTATGCAAATGGGTGCACCCGTCTATCAAGTTCAACCCGTTGGAGTGTTGCGACTGTTGTGGCTACTGGAGACGCAAGCGCATCGCGGACACCTCGTCTGAGGGGTGTCTGGGCGATCGTAACCGCCGCACACCATCCGGTGCGCTTTTTTTCGGCGGATTGAGTTAGTTGAGTAAATAATTTTAATTTCTTCGTGGTTTTTCGTTGTTTGCGCGGTTGTGAGCAGGTAGTCTCGAGCGCGAAGGAAGTTCTTTTTTGGAATATTCTCTTTTTGTTATTTTATTATTCAGGGTGTAATTACACTTGTTCGGAGATCATTTAGTGCAAGGAGGGACTCAATCCACCTAGAGTATAGTAACTTTAATGTAAGAATTAACTAATTACAATAAGGACAATTACAATTTCAATTAGTAGGATCCAAATGTCTTAAAAGACGGAAATTTAATTAAAAGGTATTAAATCCTTGAAAATTGATTTTTACGACCATTAAACCTTTGAAGCAACCTTTGAAACATAAAAAAGTATTTAAAGGTTCTCAACTAATTGTAGGTCTAAACTAAGGTCTAAAATTTTAAGTTTAAGCTTGTTATACGCATATAAATTGCTACAGATAAGTTATTGAATAAGTTACTACTCTCTGTTCTCTTTCGAAGTCTCTTTCGTAGACATTTATGTTCTAGATCTAATCTGCCTCCTTACCTTTCTAAGATTTAATGAGTTAGTTAACTACTTTTATGTTAGTCATTGAGTAGATGTGTTTTTATTTTTTTTACAGTGTAAATAAGTCTATTCAAGTATTTTTTGGGATAACAAACTAGTTCATTGAAGAAAATTAAACAGCTTTACTCAGCAATTTTCCTACACTCATCCTAACGTCCTTTCAAACAATCTTCAAATAAACCCGATCGTTGGCAGCTGCTTCACTATTCCATTAATCAACTAAAACGCAAGCGAAATGATTTATTGCACGCGAGTTGCATTGCCCAAGAATAAACAAAAAAAAAGCATCATCAAACCAGGGTGAGAGCAATTTAAACATGCTTCGCCAAATAATGGGAATCTAATCGTAGCACATCAAACGCTAGACGACACACACATGATCGGCTTGCATTTTAGCACACAAATTACAACGCGCTGTGCTCGTTCGCCGTACTTCCAACTGACCAAGAAGGCAAACCGCAAAAGCAGGACAGACCTTCCAACCTGGCCACACTATTGACCAGCGCCGATTTGATATTAATCAAATATTTGCGCGCTGCAAACGTACGTTGATTCGGTGACGGTCAAAGAAAAGGCATCGCAGCAAGGGAGTCACCCGTGCGGGAAACACAGGAGTGACAGGAAGAGACCGCCGAAGCTCGTTCGAAGCTCGTTGCAACCGTGTGATAGAATTTGCACACATCTAAGATATAATGGAAAGGTATGAAGACGAAGAAATCGCCCGAATCAAATCCTTTTTGTGTATTATTTTTGCATTCCGTTCGGCCGATGCCTCTCAGGTGTGCTTCTCGCACGCCAGGAGACGAACCGTCCAATTATGCATCTACATAACTTTTCATTATTCTTTGCGCAGTTTACGTTCCGCGGGCGTCCGTGGGGATTTGTGTGCTGTCTTGTGCAGCACGGCACTGCCACCACCGTTTGAAGGAATTCCCGGGCGCAACGACCAACAGATGATGATGTCGGTGCGCGCTGCCAGTGACTTCTTTCCCCCGATCGTGTCCTCTCGGTTTTCAAATCAAATTTAAAGTCAAAAACGCCACCAGCGGCGGCAACACACATGCATCTTTGACCCGCCCGAAAAAAAGGGGCACCCAAAAAAGGGAGAAGAATGGAGCCAAAAACGCCATTAGCATTCACGCGCATCGAGGCGCGAGCGAGTGTGTCCGGGGCGACATCGGCAGGCAGCAAAAGCGACACGTTTTGTATCACTTGCCCGGGCGGTTCGATCTGATTGTAGATTGTACCGTCCCCGCGCGCTCCCTACCTCGTTTGATCAGGCTGGCACCCAGGCTTTTGTGGGTCCTTAATTTTGGGGCTCCCTTTTTTGTGAAGGCTTTTATGCTCTTTCTACCGGTGATGCACAATTTGCCCCGTACCTCCTGTGGATGCTGCCGTCGCAGTTTGCATGCTTTATTTTATTTATTTTCCTCTACTCCTCACACCTCCGCCTGCCTGCCAATTTCCTCGTGCCTTTATTTGCACAACAACAGATTTTGTCATCACACGCGCGCGCGCGCGATCATTGTCGGGGCACGGAGGGCGCGATATTTCATGCGCCGATACACACCGCCTTCCGAGAAGCCTCGTCAGTGTCATGGGACCAACCCCCGGGAGCCCTTGGAGGACCGAGCGGGAAGAGGATCGTTCCCGTGGCGTTTTGCATCACCGCACGGACTCTCGCTGATGATTTGTCGTACCCGCCCGGCCGCCGTCCCGAAACGCATGTATGCGCTGTGTTTGTTTGTTTTATGGGCTCTTTGTGCTGTCGCGGCGTTGCTTTCGCACATACGCGAGCCGTACATTAGCGCGACCGTTGTGACGATCGACAGTGTGTTTTTTTTTCGCCCTGTTCTCGATCCTCTCCCGTACCCTATTAATGTCCTGCGGGTTTGACAGTACAGAGAGACAGCAACAAAAAAAAAAAAAAAAAAAAAAACAGCCAACGCACACACCAAGCGCAGCAAATTGTCGTTTGGCATGACAAACACCGCGCGCCGAACGCTCGTAAAGTGCTTCGAGCAAGCGCCTGCTTACGTGTTAGAAGATTTGCATTTGCACATTCTGGCGTGGTTTGATTGGTGGTGCGAGCATCTTTTTGCTGGTGTCTTTGTTTTCGTGCTTCTTCCCTTTTATTTGTTTACCGTTGGAAAGCGATCATTTTCGAACACGAGCATTGCTAATGGTTAGTTGATAGTTCCAGTTTGTTGCCTCTTTTTTCTTTCTCTCTCTCTCTTTTGTAGGAACAGGTTGGCAGGAGGGAGAGAAGAAGATGGTTTTCAGGAGTCGATTTATGAGGACATAAAGTGAAGAAAAGTATGCTCTAGGCGGTGCAATGTTTGTTTAAGGTGGGAAGAACCATCATTTGAATAAACATGAAAGCAAAACAACCTAACTCTTGGGGCGAAAAAAGCGAATGCTCCCGATGCACTGATTGCTTTACCGGAGAGCACAGGATGTGAACGGTTCCAGTAGCAGGTGCATTTCGGTGGCGGGTTATGATAGACATTAAATTTGGGATGGAATCAATGCTCCGAGGTATTTTTGAAGTTCTTTTGAAAATTGAAAATAAACATAAAATTGTAGCTACGGGGGAACATTTCACGAAATTGGAAACAATATTTTGCAGAAATTTCACATATTAAAAACATGGAGCGCAACAGATTCCATATAATTGAGCTCTGGGCTTTATTGAACACTAAAATATTGCTAGTCCGTAGAAATGATCTTCTTTTAATCACATATAATTATTATTGATGAGTCAAGGTAAAGCTTTGAAAGGCTTGAGTGGAGCTTGTACTTAGATTTCCATTAGATTTCCATGCAAATTGTTTCGCTCCTAAATTTATGACGTATAATTTAAATGCAAAACTTAATGGATACGGTCAAAACCAACACTGTAAAGGCTACTCCATTCCATGAGACCAGGGGCGTTAGTTTGTTGATTAAGCTGCTAACCATTGATGCTATCGAGAACTGGCTCCTCTAAAGTGCATCGATTCAAGCAGCAAGCGTCGCACTCGTTCCCACTCAGTATAGTAGGAACCTTCACCAGAAGATCGTCCAGCAAACCCGGTCTTCTCACATTCCCACCGACAGAGCAACAATGTAGCAAACGAGATGCAACCCAACGGCACCTGGTACGATTTATGATTGCGGATTCGATGGAAGCCAACAGTGCCACATAACGCCCCGCGTGCATCAGGTCAGGCATCAAACGGAAAGCCGCGCACCGCATTTTTGCACAACATCTCCTCAAACCTCCCTGCGTGAAAAGAGATCATCGAAGATCGGCAAAGTCTCTCGACGCGTTGAAAATCCTTATCCATTAAGGCTTTCGTAAGCAGGTGTCAAAATCTTAAGCAGCATCTCAGTCGCAACCTGTCGCTTTGTGAGGGACGAACAGGACGGTGTGGACTCGATTTGACCTCGGGATCTCGTGGCAGGGGTTCTTGTTTTTTTTTGTTCTTGTGCGTTCGCCGAATGTCTAACCTATAATTTAACACATCGCCATGTTTGATCATTTGTAGAACGGGTCGGCACACTCGGGAAGGTTAACAGGCCTGTGGCCTGCTGCAGACTGTGGCCCCAGGGGAAGGAAGGTCAAACGAAACGCCGTGTTTTTCTGTAGCAAAAATCCTCACCGGCCCATGGTGCTAATTAGTTACTTAAACATCGGTATCCTCGTATCGATCGGATCGTACGCTCACAGGAAAAAGGGATTTTCACAAGTTCACCCGCCTCCCCTGACATTGCCTGGCGTATGAATGATGATGATGGGTAATGATGCTGCTGTTCCTGCTGCCGATGCTGCTGCTGCTGCACTCGTATGGTGTGCCGGTAGGTTTACACCCACATGTGCCCATTCGCAAGCGGTCATTTGTCGTGCCGTGCGCTAGTCAAGCCAACCCGGGGCGACCCGGGCACATTAATCAGCGCCGCCCGGGCCTTTTAATGATGGTGCGGAGGGAAAATAATTTCTACAAACAAAGCATTTATTTCATGAAAAATGACAAGCACAGCAACACCTGACCTGCTGACCAGTGGAGATTGTTTCCAATGTTTCGAAAATAGTCCCATGTTGGCAGTCACACGAGATATTTGTTTTTTTTTTTAAATACTTAGAAAGTATTATAATTCAACACATTAAAAATACTTTGCCATACAAAACAGAATGAATCATTTTAATAGTAAAACAAATGTTTCTGTTCTACTTTAAAATTAATTTCATGTAAAAATGCAATTTGGAATGCGCAAGGGAATAAACTTTGATTTTTTAATTTCTTTACACATTTTGTCTGATGCTTATATAACACGATGATGCTATTTAGCTAAGAAGAATGAAATCATTCGGATCATTTACACAAGCCTTCAACAGCTAAATTTAACTAACGTAAGGCTGTCCTGTAAATCAACTTATTGCTTGTATTCATACTTGTTAATGGCATACATCTCTTATGAAATTTTGAACCAGAACTGATTATTCATTAATAATCTTATTTAAATAATCCAAAAATATTTAAAACCTAAATTTAATTCAATCGCTCTTTTTGGAAGGTTTTATGGACAAAGTAATAGTATATTCCGTAGAACCAACGGTTCTTTTATAATAAATCCATAGCAATAGTTCAACAAATTTTAGAGATTCCGTTGTAATCCTTTGTAATTAAATGTTGTCCATGTCCTATGTCCTCATATCCAGCTAAGCAATACATCTTTGTTCGTCTATTTGAAAAATTATTGCCTTAGTTGGGTTCTTTTTATTTAATTATTTTAAATTAGGTTAAAAATATCTACTCTTTTCCACCGTGCTATCACGTATACTAATCAAGAAACTATGTCAAATGTTTCTGAATAAGCAAATAGATTTAAAATACTTTTTAAATTTAAATTAAAAACTACATAGCAAAATGAACATTCATTACCTTTAACAGCACACAAAAATGCTCCATATAATGGATTAACTTACGTAATTAAAAAAATGGCCCTACTGTAAACCTGAAAGTTTTACAGCAAGTTATTACAGCATGCAAAACAAACATTGCCTTAAATAACCTGCCACTCTGTGCTTGCGTTTCTAACGACACAGAGCAACTTCCAAACACGGACACCTTGTCACCTCCCGTTTCCTCCGCCTCCATTTATAATTACACACTCTCACCGTGGAATTTAATTATTGTACCAAAAATAAATAACCATTTACCGATCGACGCGGCATCCTTGGCTGGCTTGCTCCCTTTAGTTTTCTCAAACACACGGGCTGTAATTTTTCGTCCCACTTATCACGGGTTGCCCATCGCAAACGCCGAGGCGACACGGTGTTGTGTGAAAATTTAACTACCAAATAAAGCATACACACAGACACGCTGTCCCAAAAAAGACGACCTGGGACACATCAAATGAGGCCGTGCTGTGGTCAAACTACAGCACACAGCCCTCGAGGAGCGTTTCGCGGGTAGAAGCTGCTGCGTGCCATCGCTGAGACACATTAAATCACTTCACCAAGCGCGAATTTTGTCAGGTTTCGTGTGCCCAGCAACGGCCTCTCAAAGCTTCCCGCGGCACTCCCGTCCACCCGCTTGCATGTGCGCTGCAGGTTAAGTTGGCCTATAATTTGCGATGCAAAATCGGTGCACCGAGCAAAACAAACAAAGTCCAATGGGAGGCGCAGTGCAGGGGAGCAAGTGTGTTAGAGAGTGTATGGCGGGGGACAAATTATTGTCAGCACCGTGGGCACCTGCTCAAATGGGTACAAAGTCGGCCAGTTTTCCACCACAAAAAAGGGGGAGGGGGGGGGGGGGAAATGCGACACTTGTTAGGATGCGCTTCAAAGCCGTAGGGGTATAATTTTAATATTTGAATTTATAACTATCGCCCTTAAATGGTGCAATTTTTTTGTAGTTGTCTCAGCGATGATACACCATCGGTCACTGTCCCGCTTGGGCAGTGTTTGTAATTTCTGTCCGTTTATTGGTTTTTTGGTTCGAAGCGAAGCAAGTGCATCACAAAAGCACATCACAAATTGATACTCATATTGCAGTGTTAATTTGCGTTGGGTGTTTTTTTTTGTTATTCGGCTGCCGTTGCAGTCACATCTAACGCACATCTCGGGAACACACATGGACAAAAAAGTAACCGGTTACCGAAATTTCGATTCAGAAGCAATTTAAATTGAGGCAGGCAATATAAATAACAAAGAGTGCTTCGTGGCAGAATCGTTTTGGGCACACAGGGCAACAGAAAAAAAAAACACACACACACACACACACACACAAATTAATGCTCCTCAGCTACCGTAATTGCACGCCGTGATCAGTGCGATCGAGAGCCCACAAAGGGAAAGGCGCATCGCACGTTATTTTCGAGTTAGTTTGCGCAAAAAAACAACGAAGGAGCTGCCCACAAAATGCTGCCACACACTGGAGTAACGCGGAAGCACCGCCAGACCGCACCGTTTGTTTGCTGCCAAAACCGCTTGCACGATTGCACGTTTGTATCCGGCGTAAAGGATGATCCTGTTCGCAGGATCGCCACTCACGCATTTCCCACGAACCGCCGGTTTCCCCCGAAATGGGGTTTGCGCGAATTCGCGATGGCTAATTATGCGCGAAACACTTGCCCTTCCGCGGCAGCAACGAAAAGGAATAATGAAAAAAAAAAAAAACTTGAACATATGTACCTAGCGCGTGCAATTTTCTCATCCTCCTTCCGCATGAACAACTTCAAGCGCAAGAAAAGGTTCTTTCGCTCTCGCTGCTTACCATACAAAAATTGCCCGCGCTAACCAAAAAAACAAACCTCCAGTCAGACTTGCGCTGCATTTGATGTGTAGTTTTATTTGTGTGGCAACAAAACCAAAAATAAAAACTCTACATTTGGCCCACCAGGTTGTGTCGTTGTCGGCTGTTAAAAATACGAAACAGTCGAAATTAGCTTTAAGCCGCGCGCACTGCAAGCTTACGATAATAACACGTCTCGGCGTGCGCGAAGGTGAAACAAAACTCCTTATCCTGCACGGTGCACAAGACATGTGGATTACGAAACACTGTTCCACAGCCCGCCGTTTTGACTCGTGACCAGCAATTAGGAGCCAATCGGTGCTACAACCCGATGGGTGCCAGGTTGTTCTTAGCTTCTTGTGGCGCCCGCGTCCCACGATGCAATTCCGATGACAGTGGGCCTTCTCGAATAAGAGACGTTTAAACTCCTGGCTGTGCCAACAGTGAAAGCGTTCGATAACGATAAGCGAAATCTCTCTTGCCCCTGTGGTGCGTATCATCGGCTTTCATTTTTCATTGTAATTTTCACCACACGATCGATTATTGCAATCATAGGGGTGAGCTGTGTGTGGACGAGGTTTGTGTTGTTAAATGAATTAGGTGTGAATTTGCGGTCGGCTTTACTAAGTGCAGTCATTTGCGGCTTCATGATTGCTACTTGCAGCAGTCATATGAAACGAACACGAGTAGCTTTTTTTTTTGGAGTTGTTGGATAGATTTTCTGTGAAGAGCGTGTGAAAGTTGGTGTGGATGTTTCTTTTTTTTTTTTTGATAGATTTTCAATGAAACATCACGCAAAGACTTCAAAAGTAGGACATAAGAATTCCAAATTATGAAAGGTTATCAGGGTGTCAGCTATCGCAGATTTTTTTCATTTCTTTCTTCTACAATCTTTTAGACTTCATGCGGGCAAGTGGTACATTTAGCACCTATCAATGACCACGCAGACACGTTACCTAAAACGTTATCTTCCTTGTAGATGTTGGATGGATCGCCAGTCGTCTGATGTGTTGGAATTTGGACGCAAACTGAAGCCTAGATATAGAGTTGGCTTGCAGTTGGATTCGATAATCAATGTCTAAGAGTTTATAGAATCTCAAAATATAACATCCAATATCCTGGAAATGATGGAATCTCCGAATCTTTGATGGAAAAGATATTGATGATTTTTTATTCAGAATGATTAGCTTCCGTAATGCTTAATGTTAGAGTATAATCTTACATTTCATATTCGAGACATTTCCTCATGGTAACCATGCAAGGACATGGACCTTACCTCGGGTGTACTCAGACATTTAAGATATTATCCGATTCTTGTCCTTCTCGAATAGGCTAACTTATCATAGCAGTTGTCGAGATCGTGCAATTCGTCGTCATCTGTTCCAGTTCGTTTAGAGTAGTCCATTCGCAAACGAAGCAGAGGTCGAGATCGTGTTGTTCGTTGTCATCTGTCGAAGACATTGCTGATTGGTAGACTAAAATTCCACAATATAAACCAAAATTGCTAATGCATGTTTTCCCTAAAAATCACATTCCAGAACATGTGTATTTTGCCTCCATTACACCTTTACGAACCATGTATTTGCTCTTCTCGTCTAATACGATTCCACTGCTGCTTGCAGGTGTCTGTCTCAGGAATTCGAGTTCTACACACAAAAAAAGCTCATCCAGTTTGCGCGCTTGCGTGTTAATTTATCATTTGCAGCATGCTGCCATTTTTAATCTCAACTCGCATGCTGTCGAAACGGAAATTGAAAAATAAATAAACTCCATCCGAGCCCAGCTTTTCCGCTTGCCTGCCCGCAGTTGATTACTGGCCTGAAGAGCGTTCGCTATTTCTAAATCAAACAAGCGGAGGCGCCTTCGCTCGAGCCGGAGTCTGTTTGCTTTGGAGGAGTTGCTTTTTTTCGGCGCTTCACACTCACACACACACACACACACACACACACACACATACAGTGTTTGCACAGCCAAGTGCCAGGATCATAAATTAGGTCGGTAAATGAAATGCTGTTCAAAGCTGCGTCCACCCAGGCCTGCCCGGGCCCTGGTATTTGTCTGGCGACGGTGCACACACACCTTTTGCGCACTTCCTATTGTTTTTCTTCCGATCTCCGAAATGGTTCTGGGACCTGTTTGCCGCTAATCACACGTCCTGCCGCTTCCTGTCCGTGGGTTCGTGGGCCGTACCCAACCATCAGGAAGTTAGCAATCGAGACCGGCGCAAGCGGTCCCGGATCTGGCGGGCCCCAGGACGCCGTCGCCGCACCCATGTGCCTGTGATTTAAGAGGTACGAAAGTTTTGTTTATTTTCTCAGCTATTGATTAATGACTTTGTAGATTTTTGGCGCAAACATGCCACAAAGATTATGCCGCACTTTGAGCGATATACGAGCATACATACAAACACACACACAGGCACGATCTGTTCAATTGCCTTTGCGGTCGTCGATCAGCTGCGCTCGGGCGTGTCGGGACGGAAGACACAAAGTACAGATCTTCTCGATCATGCATCATACTTCACCTGCTGCGTAAAGTGTTGGATGGTTGTTTTTTTTTTGGTTTTGTACTGCAAAACAATAATCATACGTCTGGACGTTTAAAGTAAATATTTCACTAGCGAAGGTATCCTGCCAGAAGGATGGACGGATGGAGAGCTGTACTTGAACTAATGTTGCGGTTAAAGAGATTGTTTGTCGGAAAATTAAGCATTGGTTTGTAGCATTCCTATTCATGCATTTTAATGTCAAGGGACTCATTGAATCATGTAATTGCTGCATTAGTTAGCTTTTTCTGAAGTGTAATTTGTTGCAAAAAATGTGTTTTTAGTTGCCACAACAATTCTGATTTGTGTTTGGGCTTAGCTAAGCCTTTAATTAGATCTTTAAAAATTTGCTGTTAAACATTCTGCAATTAAGTCTTGTCTTTTTAATTGCTGATCTACATGATGGTCTGTAATGTTTTTGTTAAATCTGTACCACAATCGATCTCTAACATTAAGAAAGCAATTTAACCAGAAAGTACATTATGTACAATCATGCAAGAACTAAGTACAATAGAACAGGTAAAGAACAAGATAAATTCTGAAATAGTATACTTCAAATATGAAATCAAAAACATAAAGTATTGAAATGGAAAGGACCTTGAAACATTTGTTGTGAGTGCCACGAATAATAAAAGCGATCCGAAGGATCAAAAGATCTTCTTAATTATGATGTATGTTAGGTCTATTAGGACTTATTGCCTAAAAGTCTCTAGATTCTTATTTAGATTCTTATAGCATAAACTAGTTTGGATAATCTGTCTGGCAGTTCGTATTGTAAGTATGTTGGCACAACGTCTGACACAAAATATTATTATTTTGAATAACGTTTTGTTTTTCATTCAGTTTAAATAGCTTCAATAAAGAAAATAAAACTTACAAGCGATCAATGATTTTCTTATAAATTGAGACTAAAAACAAATTACATCCTACAGCTCAATACTAACAAAACCGGGTGTGTGCAATCATCTGCAAAACCCCACTTCAACCGAAACATTTTCTCTCTTTACACCAAACTTTGACGCTGCCCTTCAATCAACCACCACTGTCCGAAACTCAAACAGTTCATCAGCCCGACAGCTTGGCAAAACAAACCTGCCAACATTCATTCATCTTTTCCGACACCTCTCCCGATGCAGCATGTAAGTTCCGAATGCACCCATAACCTGACCCGTAATGCCGTCCTTTTAACTTTTTTTTTTGCTGATTCCAGCGTGCATGATGATGTTGTTTCTAATGCTGACGATGCATGTCAGCAGTTGTTGATTGCTGCTGCTGTTGCGGTTGCCCTTCCTCCACTGTACCAAACCTTTCAGATATGGCTGGATGTAGCTCGGTACTTGGGGATTTGCATTTACTACCCCCTTTCCGGCGTCGAAGTAAAGCGTGATTATGGCAAACAACAAACATACGCCAACCAGAAAAAAAATAACCAAAACCAAACCCAAAATATCTTCGGCCACATGTTTGCATAAAGGTTAAAAGTCCCACTTAGGCAAGGTGTTTGATGGGAAACAAATCCTTTTTTATTGCTTTTATTGCAAAAGCTTTCGCACATACACACACACACGCAGTCAATGATCGAACTGCATCGTGTCGGTCGCTGCCGGAGAGGCTCTAATTAAAATTCATCGATCGATCGAACCGTGCGAACGGCCCAAACACATAATCTAACAAATTATCCACCTCGCGGACCGCATACATGCTCCGTTCCCCTGTCCTTTTCTCTCTTCTTCTCTAAGGAGAGAAGTGGTGGATTGCCATCGAGTGAGAAAAATCGATAACAATTACATCAAATTGGCAAGGAATGCAGATGGTGTCTTGGCCAAACTTCTTAGCCGAACCAAGCCGAGCCAGCCAGTGGCAGTGATTTACACGCGGTCGTAAGATTTTATTGCCAGCCAAACGCTTCTCTCACTCTCTCTCTCTCTTTCTCTCTCAGCCTCGGTGTGCAACCTTTGCTGACACATGGACACCTGAAACAGAGGACTGAAAAGAATTTACCCGTTGCTAGGATTTGTGTTGACCAGCTCAGCCCGGTTGCACCTGCCCCGGGCTAAACTCCAAAGACAAAATGGCACGTTAGGAATTGCATTTAAATTTATCAGTCACTCGGCAGTGGTCGAAAATCCACACCTCAACATCCTCTAACCATGCCCAATGCAACGGTCCGTCTGCTTTTATGAGCGTTTCGGCGCTTAAATAAATGCGCTCGTATCGTCTAACAGATATTGGGCAGTTATTTATGCTCGAGCGCGCGAACCCGATCGTTGTGCCGACGGGGATCGTTAATGAGACTTTTGCCACCAGGCAGGCGCTGGCAATGATTAGCCCCAAAAATGACAAGCCCGAGGAGTTTGCCCAGCGAAGGAGTCGGTAGTGGAGTATTATGTACGATGCACGCTGGATCGAAAATCGCTTCTATGTAATCATGAGGATGAGAACGACGGAGCACAGGAACTGTGCTGCAGCAGCAACTGGGAAGAACGTGCGAAGGTTCTCACTTTCGGGTTTTAATCAAATTACCAAATAGCGAATGTGCAGTGGTTAGTGCGGCAGCCACAAGGAATCGGAACGTCGGACGCTGCTGATAGAAAACCACACGTTTTGCTTTACACACGTCATAACGTTAACGAATGATGGCCCCCTCCATCGCCAGCGGGCCCCCAGAAACGGACACCTTCCATGTGGCGTTTTTTTTTTTTAGTTTTGGGACGAGAAGTGCCGAGCGGGTTTAGATTTGAGGATGGTTTCAAATAAACACGTAATAAGCAACAATTTTTACACTTCAGCGAAGAGGAAAGTAGTGTGGGGTGGACTTACAGTCGGGTTGGTTGATGCCTTGTTGCTCATTTCGAAATCTCACTCCAAGTTAATGGTTAGTTTGGTGTAGGTTAGTCGAAAAGTATCTTTAAAATAGAATTTGTGGATTTAATTTATTTAAAAATAGATAATAAAAAATCTATTCTATCTATCTATCTATAAAAAAAGCTCTTCTTTAATTAGCTTCTTCCTTGTTCATTCACCCTTTGTGCCTTTTCGATTCACCCTTGATCAAAAAAGAACGCCGACCGGTTACAAACTGCTCAATGATTTCTACCACCGAAAAGGCCATGGCGTGCGAAAGCAACCACCTCATCAAGCTCTAGTCGCACCTTGCTTACACATACACACACGACACCCTAAACCCAATAATTTTGATAATGATTTGAATAAACAATCATACACACCAAGGGCTCCGTGGCTTGGATGGAGAGCCTTTTTTGTTGATTCTTTCTTGCTTAAAACTGAAAAAATATGGCGCTCGACACGAGGCAGGAGGATATTTAACTGCTGTGAGGAAAAAATACTTGATTTTAGAACACTCTACCATACGACCATCAAACCAACGGAGCGTAATGACGGGGTTGCTGCCGGTTTTAGGCGCAGGATATCCCATCCCCGACAGACAGACGTGTGTGCGCGTGGATCACGGGATGCAAGGATCACGTACCGGCGTGAAGTGCTAATCGGTAGGCTCAGCACACAGACCAAAATCCCTTCGACACACGCAACTGGGTAAGTATTCTAAGAGTGTCGGGAAAGCTCATTAAACATGATTTGAATGTTGAGCTGTTTTTTGTACGATCGATCGATTCATGGAAAAGGGCAGTCGTTGGAGTATTTAACGAGCAAGAGGTTGAGTTTGTGCTGGCGTGAGCTGTGATCTGCTAAAACAAACGACGAACGGCATGGGTAGTTTTTTGGATGGAATAACCATTGCCGATCGCATTTAAGTACCAGGTGTTGAATTGATTTCGTATGGTGAGTAGAAATTACCCAAACGGTAATAGCTGTAATCAAATTACCTTTTCGGTTGGGACGTCCAATGTTTGCAGTGCAAACTCAAAGTACAAATGAACACCGTTGAAAAAGTAGAGTTTAAAGTATGTTTAAGCGTTGTAAGTAAATATTTTGCTTTCAATTTCTTGAAATACCCAATCCAAGCACCATAACCATTCTTTCTAATTTTGGAATTATATTTGTGCTTTACAGAAGATTATTCGAGTCCAAGAACATTAACTACGATATGCAATTGCAACATTCGATAAACTAGATCTAAGATAGGGACTCATGTCAGGAGCAATTTCTTTAAAATTGGACATTATTAACGAATCCCGGATCCAGAATAGTATTAACAATATCCAGCTAGATTAGCATTCAGAAGTTGACTAGGGACTTCAAGAATAGAATTCAAGAATAGAAAAGAAAAGATTGATAATTCCCTCACTGAGTCCGGTGTGTGAGTTTATTATTCTCAGTTCTTGGAATTTGAATCTATTAACAGAAACAAGTCACATGAAAAGGGAATTCAAAGATGATCGTTTAGAACATAGTTTGGATCCAAAATAGTATTAGAAGCTATATATTAGGATATTGACAAGGAACATAAATATAATTCAATATCGATAATTCCCCCATTAGATTCTGATTTTTGAGTTTATTAATACCAGTTCTTGAAATTTAGCTCTATGACAGGAACAAGTGTCATGAAAAAGGAATAAAAAGATGATCATTTAGAACATAATCTGGATCCAGAATTGTGATTGAAAGTATCGATCTAGATATTAGGATATTTAAAAAGGATTTGCTTTATATTCCGTCACTGATTCCTGATATGTGAGCTACCTATTAACAGGTGTCGGAATTTAAGATAAAGGATAGCGCTTAAAATGTGGACATTTAGAACGGATCCTGATCCAAATTAGTATTTGAAGTAATCAGCTAGAAATTAGGATATTGAAAAGGCAGTTAGATTGAAGTTAAAACCAAGGCCTCGATGACTAGCAGATACAAAGACCTGTGATAACCTGTGCACTAGAACGTTGGGAATCTGATATAATTCTAGATACAAGAAAAAACAGATACCGCGATATGCCAAGAAGAGTCATCGTGTTGTAGAATCCGAATGGAATCTGGTTGGTGGAAGGAAAATTAAAACAAAATTAATCTAGAACCCATTCCACACAGTTTTGTTCGATTCTTTCATTTCTGCATTGAATTCGCACATCACGATTAAGCTTTATTTGCTTAAGGCCAGCGGACTGCCACTACACATCGCATTCATCCCGCACCGGAAACGAACGAGCAAATAATGACTTTGAAAAACAAAAAAAACGGCACATCGTCTTTCGATCCTGTGCACGATATGTTTATTTAGTTGATCACTCAAACTGCAAACCCGGCTCACAGGGGTTGAAATCAGCTGCATTCTACTAACAATCGTTCCGATAGTGGCAGGGGTAATAACGATTAATGCAAACGGCAAACAAGACATCACTGTACGCGCGCGCACACTCTCGTGATGCTGTGAAGATCGACGCGAAAGTGTACATAATGTTTAATATTCTAAAGCATCAAAATATTGGGTTGTTTCACCACTCTCTTTCCTCCAGTATGCTCATTAATCATCACAGCTACGATGCGTTAGCATGCCCGATCGAAACGCACAGCTACGGCAGCAGGAGGTGTTCCTATAACGAGCTAACTGGCACGCTGTAAGCGTTATTAGCGAATGCACACGAACATTTTTCGGCCGTTTGTGCAATCCCCTTGCTTGCCGCTGCTAACGATCAAATGTTCGTATCGTAAATGTTTGTCCAAGCGTCAATCATGGTTTGAAATTTGGTTATCAGAACCCATCTGCGTGACTGCCGAGCGTTGCGCGCCTACATCGAACGCTGTTACCAAAAAAAAAAAAAAAACACGTGCGATCTCGCGCACAGTTTCGACGCCTGCATGCATCGCTTGTAATCGTTGCCCGGCTACATGAGCTTGGTAATTATTTATCTTATTATATACGCGAAATGTAGACCAATCGTGCGGACGTCGAAACGGTGCGACGGATGGCGCATGCACCATCTTCTAAGGCGGCCCCAGCAGCTCGTTATTGCGAGCGGGGCCGAAATTTAACAACACGAAACCGGCCACGAACCGGGCGTTTTTCGCTCCGGGGCGTCACCTTTTTCCCGTACGTCTGGTTTCGCCCAGCATCAGCTCCAGCGCATCAGAACGAACAACTTTCTAACAAGCCTGTACAAATATTTATTTGTCTCCGGTTAGGCACGGAACAAGGAACACCTGAAGCGCCCGGTTTTGTTGGCCACACGATCGGGCACAAAACGCAATTCACACATCATTATTGTTGCATGTCCTGCATGCGCAATCGCCCATCGGTGGTGCATCTTCTCGCCCCGAGCGGACTCGGACGGCAACCTCGTCGTCCCGTCCCATGCCGGTCCCTTGGAGCGCTCGAGGTGTTAACGTGATTTGTATATTTTGTGCACGGAATTGCGTATAATTTTTACGACGTGCTTCAGTCTGCAGGGCCCGCGTCAACTCGGATGAAAGATGCGCACTGCAGTGGAAGAAAGCGATCAGGCAGCGCGTTAATGTTGGCGGGACAAATTGGTTGGTTCGTCAGCCAACGGTAGATGGGGCGGTAACAAGGGATATGATATTAAATAAGCAACAAATCGACATCGGCTCTTTCACCCGTATAAACTGTGCTGCTGTGGTTATTAGGGGTTGTGTCTTGAGCAGTGTAGCAAACGTGTTTGAAAGATGCAATGAACTCAGGTGAAGAAGCGATCCATCAAATATGGGGAGTGCCGAGTGTGTAAACACCTTTATTACAAGCGGGGAGCTGAAGGCAGGTACATTCTGTTGAAAAGAGCGCTTCAGGCCTTCTTATAAGGACATTCTATCGCGAACGAGATGAAATATTCGCAGAACCACCGAGGTCTGTAAGATATCCAAGGTGCATCAGTCATACAAAGAATGTTGAAAATCGCACAGACAGACGGTGTTTAATTCCTCCCAATCTTTCCAGTGCCACAGGATGATTTGTGAAGAAGCCAAGGCATACCTCAGACAATCAACCCATCCATATGCTAATGAGACGACAGTTAAGATAAGCAGCAAAAACAATTCAGCTTAACCACAGTGCTTCAATGGAGCATTATGTACTGCGAGGACAATTAAGATCTATTGGTAAATACCATTCAAGTAACCATTACTGTTCCCTCCAAAATGTGGTAAGTGTAAGACAAAAACAAACCTCACCACCGCAAACACCGATCGGAAACATCTTAAACCAACTCGATCACTCTCCAGTGCTCAAGTATCGTAGTTTGAAGTCAACCGGTCCAGTCCGGCTTCCTCCCGACCGGACTCAGACAGAGCTTAACGCGACGAGTCCTTAAATTTCATTATCAAGGATTAGCATCCTTTTCCATTGGTTACAAGTTTGCCCGGGGATGAGAAGACCACCATCACCACCACCACCGGCGACTCAACAATGGTTGAGTCCTTTCAAGTTCTCGGCATTGTTTTGGATCCTCAAAGGACGCACGGGCACGCGGATCAGGCCTTGTGTGGCTGGCTGTCCAGTCCGGACGTACCCGGAAACCATAATTAATGAACAGGATAAGCTAGACCGGTCCCGGCGAGACACATTTTCACACAATCACTCACTCATGTCCACGCTTCATAGCAGCTCAATAGACATGAATGGTCCGCGCGTCCAGGAAAAAACGACCAAAGGAAAAAAATCGGGAATGTAATCAAATCCACCCGTACCCCGGCGGTGTGGTTACTTTCACCCAAGGTCGCATTTCCGAGTTTTGTCGCATGTCCTTTTCGGTACGAGTTTTCTGCACAGGCGTTGCGAATTGACCACGCAATGGAAAAGAGAAAAAGGTCCTGGCGAAAAGAAAAAAAAAACAGGAAACGGGATCATAAAGCGATTATGGGAAAGTTGATGATATTGTGTGCTTTGGACGCACCCGACACCCGCTATGACAAGACGGACCTTCAGCAACACACACACAGGAAGCAAATCCCATTGAAAGTTTATTTGCTACTCTTCTGGACAGGATCATTGAAAATGAGAAAATAACATTGCTCGGTCAAGTGTGACCAATAGCCGACGGTCATTGTTTCGTTGGTTAGTTTTGAGGTCTTGAATCTTGGAATTTTTCAACAAATACAATAACGCTCGTGCGTTTGTTGCCCGGAAGTAAGGTGTCAAGCTATTCTCTCTGGACAAAATTTCTACTTCTTCGAAGGGAAGTGAAGAACATGATCTTATCAATTGAAGCTTCCTTGAAAACTGGACAATTAAATGATAGTAACTAAATGAAACTAATATTCCTTGGAGATTGCGACAACATCTGGTAGTATCCAGATTTATCCAAAACGGACACAACTCGGACTACAACGTGAGACACAAGATTTTCGTGATTGTGAGTTACTTTAAAATTATTCTTACATTATTGTCGTGATATATCCTGTGGCAGATTTAGGGTACCGGGGGCTCTAAGCGATAAGTCGTGCAGAGGCACCGTGTATATCGTTAGCGGAGGAGGGGGGGCGGGGTGATTCGGCAGTCTCGGGGCCCTACGTTCATAATCGCATAATCGTACTCTGTCCACTTGTATATATACTGCATGCTATGGACTACCAATCTACGGATCTGAATCGGCGGGGCACGCCTACCGTTAGATCCGCCGCTGACTCGCATACAATGAGCAGAATTGTTATTGTATCAGAACTTTGACACTCGGGGTAAAAGTAAAGCTCAGCCCTCTACGTTACACTAGCGTTACACGTAATGCCTATTTATCGCAAACCCAAGCAGCATTTTTGAACGCCTGTTTTAACCGCCGTGGATGAGCAAATTAATAGCTAATCATGTCTTAATATTGATTAGTTTTGTATGATAATTAGAAAAGCAACAATTTTTTAACAAACATAAAAAAGTACATCAATCGTTATCAAAGATTAAACTCATTGAGAATTCATAAGTATTAATAAATTATTATATTATAAGCTTTCATTTTTAACAACAATTACAGCAGTAACAACTTCAAGAATTGCAACTATAACAATCATACACATTAAAAAGGGTTATCAATACCATATGATTATTTATTCAATATTAAAAAATGATTATTTATATAAAATCGCTAACATTTTTGCAAAAATTTCTGCGATTTTCGCAAAAACTTCTGCGATTTTCGCAAAAATTTCTGCGATTTTCGCAAAAACTTCTGCGATTTTCGCAAAATTCTCTGCGATTTTCGCAAAAACTTCTGCGATTTTCGCAAACACTTCTGCGATTTTCGCAAAAACTTCTGCGATTTTCGCAAACACTTTTGCGATTTTCGCAAACACTTTTGCGATTTTTGCAAACACTTCTGCGATTTTCGCAAAATCTTCTGCGATTTTCGCAAACACTTCTGCGATTTTCGCAAAAAGTTTTGCGATTTTCGCAAACACTTCTGCGATTTTCGCAAACACTTCTGCGATTTTCGTAAAAATGTCTGCGATTTTCGCAAAAATGTCTGCGATTTTCGCAAACACTTCTGCGATTTTCGCAAAAAGTTTTGCGATTTTCGCAAACACTTCTGCGATTTTCGCAAACACTTCTGCGATTTTCGCAAACACTTCTGCGATTTTCGCAAAAATGTCTGCGATTTTCGCAAAAACTTCTGCGATTTTTCGCAAAAACTTCTGCGATTTTCGCAAACACTTCTGCGATTTTCGCAAACACTTCTGCGATTTTCGAAAAAACTTCTGCGATTTTCGCAAATACTTCTGCGATTTTTGCAAAAAGTTTTGTGATTTTCGCAAAAACTTCTGCGATTTTCGCAAACACTTCTGCGATTATCGCAAACACTTCTGCGATTTTCGCAAAAATGTCTGCGATTTTCGCAAAAACTTCTGCGATTTTCGCAAAAACTTCTGCGATTTTCGCAAACACTTCTGCGATTTTCGCAAAAACTTCTGCGATTTTCGCAAAAATGAGGGCGATTTTCGCAAAAATGTCTGCGATTTTCGCAAAAACTTCTGCGATTTTCGCAAACACTTCTGCGATTTTCGCAAAAACTTCTGCGATTTTCGCAAAAACTTCTGCGATTCTCGCAAAAACTTCTGCGATTTTCGCAAAAATGTCTGCGATTTTCGCAAACACTTCTGCGATTTTCGCAAAAACTTTTGCGATTTTCGCAAACACTTCTGCGATTTTTGCAAAAACTTCTGCGATTTTCGCAAAAAGTTTTGCGATTTTCGCAAACACTTCTGCGATTTTCGCAAACACTTCTGCGATTTTCGCAAAAACTTCTGCGATTTTCGCAAAAACTTCTGCGATTTTCGCAAACACTTCTGCGATTTTCGCAAAAATGTCTGCGATTTTCGCAAAAATGTCTGCGATTTTCGGAAAAACTTCGGCGATTTTCGCAAACACTTCTGCGATTTTCGCAAACACTTCTGCGATTTTCGCAAACACTTCTGCAATTTTCGCAAACACTTCTGCGATTTTCGCAAAAATGTCTGCGATTTTCGCAAAAACTTCTGCGATTTTCGCAAAAATGTCTGCGATTTTCGCAAACACTTCTGCGATTTTCGCAAAAACTTCTGCGATTTTCGCAAAAATGTCTGCGATTTTCGGAAAAACTTCGGCGATTTTCGCAAACACTTCTGCGATTTTCGCAAACACTTCTGCGATTTTCGCAAAAATGTCTGCGATTTTCGCAAAAATGTCTGCGATTTTCGCAAAAATGTCTGCGATTTTCGCAAACACTTCTGCGATTTTCGCAAACACTTCTGCGATTTTCGCAAACACTTCTGCGATTTTCGCAAAACTTTTGCAGTTCTCGCAAAAATGTCTCCGATTTTCGCAAAAACTTCTGCGATTTTCGCAAACACTTCTGCGATTTTCGCAAAAACTTCTGCGATTTTCGCAAAAACTTCTGCGATTTTCGCAAAAACTTCTGCGATTTTCGCAAACACTTCTGCGATTTTCGCAAAAACTTCTGCGATTTTCGCAAACACTTCTGCGATTTTCGCAAACATTTCTGCAATTTTCGCAAACACTTCTGCGATTTTCGCAAAAATTTCTGCGATTTTCGCAAAAACTTCTGCGATTTTCGCAAAAATGTCTGCGATTTTCGCAAACACTTCTGCGATTTTCGCAAAAACTTCTGCGATTTTCGCAAATACTTCTGCGATTTTCGCAAACACTTCTGCGATTTTCGCAAAAAGTTTTGCGATTTTCGCAAACACTTCTGCGATTTTCGCAAACACTTCTGCGATTTGCGCAAAAATGAGGGCGATTTTCGCAAAAAATGTCTGCGATTTTCGCAAAAATGTCTGCGATTTTCGCAAACACTTCTGCGATTTTCGCAAAAACTTCTGCGATTTTCGCAAAAACTACTGCGATTTTCGCAAAAATGTCTGCGATTTTCGCAAAAACTTCTGCGATTTTCGCAAACACTTCTGCGATTTTCGCAAACACTTCTGCGATTTTCGCAAAAACTTCTGCGATTTTCGCAAACACTTCTGCGATTTTCGCAAAAATGTCTGCGATTTTCGCAAAAATGTCTGCGATTTTCGGAAAAACTTCGGCGATTTTCGCAAACACTTCTGCGATTTTCGCAAAAACTTCTGCGATTTTCGCAAAAATGTCTGCGATTTTCGCAAAAATGTCTGCGATTTTCGCAAAAATGTCTGCGATTTTCGCAAACACTTCTGCGATTTTCGCAAACACTTCTGCGATTTTCGCAAACACTTCTGCGATTTTCGCAAAAACTTTTGCAGTTCTCGCAAAAATGTCTCCGATTTTCGCAAAAACTTCTGCGATTTTCGCAAACACTTCTGCGATTTTCGCAAAAACTTCTGCGATTTTCGCAAAAACTTCTGCGATTTTCGCAAAAACTTCTGCGATTTTCGCAAACACTTCTGCGATTTTCGCAAAAACTTCTGCGATTTTCGCAAACACTTCTGCGATTTTCGCAAACATTTCTGCAATTTTCGCAAACACTTCTGCGATTTTCGCAAACACTTCTGCGATTTTCGCAAAACTTCTGCGATTTTCGCAAAAATGTCTGCGATTTTCGCAAAACTTCTGCGATTTTCGCAAAAACTTCTGCGATTTTCGCAAATACTTCTGCGATTTTCGCAAACACTTCTGCGATTTTCGCAAAAAGTTTTGCGATTTTCGCAAACACTTCTGCGATTTTCGCAAACACTTCTGCGATTTGCGCAAAAATGAGGGCGATTTTCGCAAAAAATGTCTGCGATTTTCGCAAAAATGTCTGCGATTTTCGCAAACACTTCTGCGATTTTCGCAAAAACTTCTGCGATTTTCGCAAAAACTTCTGCGATTTTCGCAAAAATGTCTGCGATTTTCGCAAAAACTTCTGCGATTTTCGCAAACACTTCTGCGATTTTCGCAAACACTTATGCGATTTTCGCAAAAACTTCTGCGATTTTCGCAAATACTTCTGCGATTTTCGCAAACACTTCTGCGATTTTCGCAAAAAGTTTTGCGATTTTCGCAAACACTTCTGCGATTTTCGCAAACACTTCTGCGATGTGCGCAAAAATGAGGGCGATTTTCGCAAAAATGTCTGCGATTTTCGCAAAAATGTCTGCGATTTTCGCAAACACTTCTGCGATTTTCGCAAAAACTTCTGCGATTTTCGCAAAAACTACTGCGATTTTCGCAAACACTTCTGCGATTTTCGCAAACACTTCTGCGATTTTCGCAAACACTTCTGCGATTTTCGCAAACACTTCTGCGATTTTCGCAAACACTTCTGCGATTTGCGCAAAAATGAGGGCGATTTTCGCAAAAAGTTTTGTGATTTTCGCAAAAACTTCTGCGATTTTCGCAAAAACTTCTGCGATTTTCGCAAACACTTCCGCGATTTTCGCAAAAACTTCTGCGATTTTCGCAAACACTTCTGCGATTTTCGCAAAAATGTCTGCGATTTTCGCAAACACTTCTGCGATTTTCGCAAACACTTCTGCGATTTTCGCAAACACTTCTGCGATTTTCGCAAACACTTCTGCAATTTTCGCAAACACTTCTGCGATTTTCGCAAAAACTTCTGCGATTTTCGCAAAAATGTCTGCGATTTTCGCAAAAACTTCTGCGATTTTCGCAAAAACTTCTGCGATTTTTGCAAACACTTCTGCGATTTTCGCAAAAGCTTCGGCGATTTTCGCAAACACTTCTGCGATTTTCGCAAACACTTCTGCGATTTTCGTAAACACTTCTACGATTTTCGCAAAAACTTCTGCGATTTTTGCAAAAAGTTTTGTGATTTTCGCAAAAATGTCTGCGATTTTCGCAAAAATGTCTGCGATTTTCGCAAAAATGTCTGCGATTTTCGCAAACACTTCTGCGATTTTCGCAAACACTTCTGCGATTTTCGCAAAAACTTCTGCGATTTTCGCAAACACTTCTGCGATTTTTGCAAAAACTTCTGCGATTTTCGCAAAAACTTCTGCGATTTTCGCAAAAACTTCTGCGATTTTCGCAAAAACTTCTGCGATTTTCGCAAACACTTCTGCGATTTTCGCAAAAATGTCTGCGATTTTCGCAAAAACTTCTGCGATTTTCGCAAAAACTTCTGCGATTTTCGCAAAAAAAATTGCGATTTTCGCAAACACTTCTGCGATTTTTGCAAACACTTCTGCGATTTTCGCAAACACTTCTGCGATTTTCGCAAACACTTCTGCGATTTTTGCAAAAAGTTTTGTGATTTTCGCAAAAATGTCTGCGATTTTCGCAAACACTTCTGCGATTTTCGCAAACACTTCTGCGATTTTCGCAAAAAAAATTGCGATTTTCGCAAAAACTTCTGCGATTTTCGCAAAAACTTCTGCGATTTTCGCAAACACTTCTGCGATTTTCGCAAACACTTCTGCGATTTTCGCAAAAATGTCTGCGATTTTCGCAAAAACTTCTGCGATTTTCGCAAACACTTCTGCGATTTTCGCAAAAACTTCTGCGATTTTCGCAAAAACTTCTGCGATTTTCGCAAAAATCTGCGGTTTTCGCAAATACTTCTGCGATTTTCGCAAACACTTCTGCGATTTTCGCAAACACTTTTGCGATTTTTGCAAAAAGTTTTGTGATTTTCGCAAAAACTTCTGCGATTTTCGCAAAAACTTCAGCGATTTTCGCAAAAACTTCTGCGATTTTTGCAAAAAACTTCAGCAATTTTCGCAAACACTTCTGCGATTTTCGTAAAAACTTCTGCGATTTTCGCAAAAACTTCTGCGATTTTCGCAAAAACTTCTGCAATTTTCGCAAACACTTCTGCGATTTTCGCAAAAACTTCTGCGATTTTCGCAAACACTTCTGCGATTTTCGCAAAAATGTCTGCGATTTTCGCAAAAATGTCTGCAATTTTCGCAAAAATGAGTGCGATTTTTGCAAGCACTTCTGCGATTTTCGCAAAAACTTCTGCGATTTTCGCAAACACTTCTGCGATTTTCGCAAACACTTCTGCGATTTTCGCAAAACTTCTGCGATTTTCGCAAACACTTCTGCGATTTTCGCAAACACTTCTGCGATTTTCGCAAACACTTCTGCGATTTTGCGATCACTTCTGCGATTTTCGCAAAAACATCTGCGATTTTCGCAAACACTTCTGCGATTTTCGCAAAAATGTCTGCGATTTTCGCAAAAACTTCTGCGATTTTCGCAAAAACTTCTGCGATTTTCGCAAACACTTCTGCGATTTTCGCAAAAACTTCTGCGATTTTCGCAAAAAAATTTGCGATTTTCGCAAAACTTCTGCGATTTTCGCAAAAATGAGGGCGATTTTCGCAAAACACTTCTGCGATTTTCGCAAACACTTCTGCGATTTTTGCAAAAAGTTTTGTGATTTTCGCAAAAATGTCTGCGATTTTCGCAAAAACCTCTGCGATTTTCGCAAAAACTTCTGCGATTTTCGCAAACACTTCTGCGATTTTCGCAAACACTTCTGCGATTTTCGCAACACTTCTGCGATTTTCGCAAACACTTCTGCGATTTTCGCAAACACTTCTGCGATTTTCGCAAAAACTTCTGCGATTTTCGCAAAAATGTCTGCGATTTTCGCAAACACTTCTGCGATTTTCGCAAAAAGTTTTGCGATTTTCGCAAACACTTCTGCGATTTTCGCAAACACTTCTGCGATTTTCGCAAACACTTCTGCGATTTTCGCAAACACTTCTGCGATTTTCGCAAACACTTCTGCGATTTTCGCAAACGACTTTGCGATTTCGCAAACACTTCTGCGATTTTCGCAAAACTTCTGCGATTATCGCAAAAATGAGGGCGATTTTCGCAAAAATGTCTGCGATTTTCGCAAAAATGTCTGCGATTTTCGCAAAAAGTTTTGCGATTTTCGCAAACACTTCTGCGATTTTCGCAAAACTTCTGCGATTTTCGCAAAAACTTCTGCGATTTTCGCAAAAACTTCTGCGATTTTCGCAAACACTTCTGCGATTTTCGCAAACACTTCTGCGATTTTCGCAAAAACTTCTGCGATTTTCGAAAACACTTCTGCGATTTTCGCAAACACTTCTGCGATTTTCGCAAAAACTTCTGCGATTTTCGCAAAAACTTCTGCGATTTTCGCAAAATGTCTGCGATTTTCGCAAAAACTTCTGCGATTTTCGCAAACACTTCTGCGATTTTCGCAAAAACTTCTGCGATTTTCGCAAAAAAAATTGCGATTTTCGCAAACACTTCTGCGATTATCGCAAAAACTTCTGCAATTCTCGCAAAAATGTCTCCGATTTTCGCAAAAACTTTCGCGATTTTCGCAAAAACTTCTGCGATTTTCGCAAAAACTTCTGCGATTTTCGCAAACACTTCTGCGATTTTCGCAAAAACTTCTGCGATTTTCGCAAACACTTCTGCGATTTTCGCAAACACTTCTGCGATTTTCGCAAAAACTTCTGCGATTTTCGCAAAAAAAATTGCGATTTTTGCAAACACTTCTGCGATTTTCGCAAAAACTTCTGCGATTTTCGCAAACACTTTTGCGATTTTCGCAAACACTTCTGCGATTTTCGCAAAAACTTCTGCGATTTTCGCAACCACTTCTGCGATTTTCGCAAAAACTTCTGCGATTTTCGCAAAAACTTTTGCGATTTTTGCAAAAAGTTTGTGATTTTCTTCCAAAATTCTGCGATTTTCGCAAACACTTCTGCGATTTTCGCAAAAACTTCTGCGATTTTTCGCAAAAAACTTCTGCGATTTTTGCAAAAACTTCTGCGATTTTCGCAAAAACTTCTGCGATTTTCGCAAAAACTTCTGCGATTTTCGCAAAAACTTCTGCGATTTTCGCAAACACTTCTGCGATTTTCGCAAAAATGTCTGCGATTTTCGCAAAAACTTCTGCGATTTTCGCAAAAATGTCTGCGATTTTCGCAAAAAAAATTGCGATTTTCGCAAACACTTCTGCGATTTTTGCAAACACTTCTGCGATTTTCGCAAACACTTCTGCGATTTTCGCAAACACTTCTGCGATTTTTGCAAAAAGTTTTGTGATTTTCGCAAAAATGTCTGCGATTTTCGCAAAAACTTCTGCGATTTTCGCAAACACTTCTGCGATTTTCGCAAATATTTCTGCGATTTTCGCAAAACACTCTGCGATTTCGCAAACACTTCTGCGATTTTCGCAAAAACTTCTGCGATTTTCGCAAACACTTCTGCGATTTTCGCAAACACTTCTGCGATTTTCGCAAACACTTCTGCGATTTTCGCAAAAATGTCTGCGATTTTCGCAAAAACTTCTGCGATTTTCGCAAACACTTCTGCGATTTTCGCAAAAAACTTCTGCGATTTTCGCAAAAACTTCTGCGATTTTCGCAAAAACTTCTGCGGTTTTCGCAAATACTTCTGCGATTTTCGCAAACACTTCTGCGATTTTCGCAAACACTTTTGCGATTTTTGCAAAAAGTTTTGTGATTTTCGCAAAAATGTCTGCGATTTTCGCAAACACTTCTGCGATTTTCGCAAAAACTTCTGCGATTTTCGCAAAAACTTCTGCGATTTTCGCAAACACTTCTGCGATTTTCGTAAAAACTTCTGCGATTTTCGCAAACACTTCTGCGATTTTCGCAAAAACTTCTGCAATTTTCGCAAACACTTCTGCGATTTTCGCAAAAACTTCTGCGATTTTCGCAAACACTTCTGCGATTTTCGCAAAAATGTCTGCGATTTTCGCAAAAATGTCTGCAATTTTCGCAAAAATGAGTGCGATTTTGCAAGCACTTCTGCGATTTTCGCAAAAACTTCTGCGATTTCGCAAACACTTCTGCGATTTTCGCAAACACTTCTGCGATTTTCGCAACACTTCTGCGATTTTCGCAAACAACTTCTGCGATTTTCGCAAACACTTCTGCGATTTTCGCAAACACTTCTGCGATTTTTGCAAACACTTCTGCGATTTTCGCAAAAACTTCTGCGATTTTCGCAAACACTTCTGCGATTTTCGCAAAAATGTCTGCGATTTTCGCAAACACTTCTGCGATTTTCGCAAAAACTTCTGCGATTTTCGCAAACACTTCTGCGATTTTCGCAAAAACTTCTGCGATTTTCGCAAAAAATTTGCGATTTTCGCAAAAACTTCTGCGATTTTCGCAAAAATGAGGGCGATTTTCGCAAAACACTTCTGCGATTTTCGCAAACACTTCTGCGATTTTTGCAAAAAGTTTTGTGATTTTCGCAAAAATGTCTGCGATTTTCGCAAAAACCTCTGCGATTTTCGCAAAACTTCTGCGATTTTCGCAAACACTTCTGCGATTTTCGCAAACACTTCTGCGATTTTCGCAAACACTTCTGCGATTTTCGCAAACACTTCTGCGATTTTCGCAAACACTTCTGCGATTTTCGCAAAAACTTCTGCGATTTTCGCAAAAATGTCTGCGATTTTCGCAAACACTTCTGCGATTTTCGCAAAAAATTTTGCGATTTTCGCAAACACTTCTGCGATTTTCGCAAACACTTCTGCGATTTTCGCAAACACTTCTGCGATTTTCGCAAACACTCTGCGATTTTCGCAAACACTTCTGCGATTTTCGCAAACACTTCTGCGATTTTCGCAAACACTTCTGCGATTTTCGCAAAAACTTCTGCGATTATCGCAAAAATGAGGGCGATTTTCGCAAAAATGTCTGCGATTTTCGCAAAAATGTCTGCGATTTTCGCAAAAAGTTTTGCGATTTTCGCAAACACTTCTGCGATTTTCGCAAAAACTTCTGCGATTTTCGCAAAAACTTCTGCGATTTTCGCAAAAAACTTCTGCGATTTTCGCAAAACTTCTGCGATTTTCGCAAAACACTTCTGCGATTTTCGCCAAAACTTCTGCGATTTTCGAAAACACTTCTGCGATTTGCGCAAACACTTCTGCGATTTTCGCAAAAAAACTTCTGCGATTTTCGCCAAAAACTTCTGCGATTTTCGCAAAAATGTCTGCGATTTTCGCAAAAACTTCTGCGATTTTCGCAAACACTTCTGCGATTTTCGCAAAAACTTCTGCGATTTTCGCAAAAAAAATTGCGATTTTCGCAAACACTTCTGCGATTATCGCAAAAA